>NW_024962262.1:97931183-98518242 GCF_019238085.1 Lagopus leucura | reverse complement strand
AAAAAAAAAAAAAAAAAAAAAAAAAAAAAAGCAGGTTCTTACACAGAAGGCTTTATTTCAAATGAGATGCCTCAAGTGCAAAGAGATGATCTTACCACTCTGGTTCTCTGTAGTATCAGCCTCATGAATCTGATTGTCAAACCACATGTGTGCAACTGTCATGCGATTCTGTGTCAGGGTGCCTGTTTTGTCAGAACAGATGGTGGATGTGGAGCCTAGAGTTTCCACAGCTTCCAGGTTCTTCACCAAACAGTTCTTACGAGCCATACGCTTGGCTGTTAGTGTCAGACACACCTGGAGACAAGGAAGACATAGGTTGGATGTGCAAGCACACTAATGCAGTGCTACCCAACTCACTGTTAGCATGGAATGACAACCTCCTGTGCCCTGCAGTGACTACCTAGCTATTTTGCACTGACAAAGTGAGCACAGATTGCAGTTTTTAGACCCAGCTGCTGGGTTTAAATGACAATTCCTTCTCCACAGGATCTCCAGAAAAGGACTTAAAAAGTTTCATTCTCCTGCTTCTCAGTGGATTAGAAAGGAATTAATGTAGCTTGGACTAAGATTCTAGTCAAAATCACAGTACCCTTATCACAGTGCTCTTAAAATAGGTGGAGGCATGCCTTGTACAAGAATAGCTCAAAACAGCCCGGGAGACTGGGTAACAGTTCAGTGATAAAGGAAGCAAGCAGCCCCAGCTACCCCTCCTCTCCAGATGCTTACTCTCAGCAATTTGAGCCGCTGCTCTGCAGCTCAAGGCTGCATGGAAGCCTCTGCCTTCGTCCATCACCATCTGCTACAGAGAAGCACAACCAGACACTCTCTCTGCCTTTCAGGGAGACAAAACTTAGAAGAATCTCTGCCAGAAAGGACAGCAGAGAAACTTGCTGGATGCTCCAGTGGCACATGCATGTAGAAACTCCTATCAAAAGTACAGTGGGAGAGCCTGTCACCACCACAGAGAGGGGGGAGGAAGACAGCTCTAGAACTAGCCTTGCTCACTTAATTCTGCAATTCCAAGCTTCTGTGCAGGCCTAACTCAGAAATCCACCATCACTAGATGAACAACTGCAGCATTTGATAGTCATCTACACAACTAGTCCAAATACAATACATTTATAAAACCTAGCCCTGTACACTCACCACATACAATACCTACAGAACTTCAGATTCACCTTTGTGAACATCCACTGATCGTGAAGCACTCCACTTCCTGAAGTACCACACAGGTTACTCATTCAAGTCACTCTTTTTCCAGCTTCACTCACCGTTACTGTTGCGAGCAATCCCTCAGGTACATTGGCAACAATGATCCCAATGAGGAAGATGACAGCCTCCAGCCAAGTGTACTCAAGGATAAGTGAGAGGATGAAGAAGCTGACACCAAGGAACACAGCTACTCCAGTGATGAGGTGGATAAAGTGCTCAATCTCCATGGCAATGGGAGTCTTACCCCCTTCCAGTCCAGATGCCAGACTGGCAATACGGCCCATCACAGTGCGGTCCCCAGTGCTAATAACAATGCCACGGGCAGTGCCTAAAAAAGAAAGAGGCTTTAGAAACAAAAAACATTCCAGAAGACACACAAATGAGCTTGTTTAGCTGGACAGACAGCTTTGTAAGATTACAAAGGTCCAGTATAATGCAGGTAGACATCACAATGGGCCAAGGTCTCCCACCACAGCTTTTATGCTCTTTAACAGGAGAGGTGTATTTGGAGATAAGGGCTACACAGTCTACCCGCACAACTAGACATGCAGCGTGCCCTTTTCCTTCTCCCCAGAGAATCAAGAATCCACTTGATTCAAGTAGCAGTTGCATAGGGAATTAAAGAGGGAAGCAGTCTTCAAGTAGACTAGACCTCTGCTTTAAAGGAGGAAAGAGGACACTTTCTCTTTCCAAAGCATGGAAAAGATGCTCTGAGCTGCAACACAAAGAGGACCTATCACCATACTTGGAACTGCAACAGATGTTTTGCTGGAGATATCTGAAACTTCTGGTTTCTGCAGCAACTACATTATTTGCTATATCTCTGCCTAGCCCTCTCATTACGGTATCTGCAATAAGGCACCCATGTCAGAAGATGCCCCACATAGATCCTCTTCTGAGAGAAAGATGGTAAAACAGTGTTTCTTCGCCCACTGTACAGTACTGAGGTTGGAATGGGCAAAGCCTTTGCTGGAAAGGACAAGCCTGCTCTAGTAGGAATGGGTTACAAATATGTTGTGTGTGTATCCAACATTTGCATTGCTTTCCCACAGAGTTAATTCCCTCATGTTAATACTTTAATTCACCAAGACAGACACATACCTTCCACACAGTTGGTGGAAAAGAAGGCAATGTTCCTAGTTTCCAGCGGGTTCTCATTGGAGAAGTCTGGAGACCTGGTCTGAGGCTCTGACTCACCAGTAAGTGAGGAGTTATCCACCTGCATGGAAGGAAGTGCTACTTCATACACAGGCAGAAAATTGAACCAGCAGCGAAAGCCACTGAAGCACTAGAAAGCCGCTCCCCCCCCCCCCCCCCCCATCACCTTCCTCATTTACTCTTATCATTCAATTCACTCACAGTACAGTAGACATTCTTTGTTACCAGACTAATTTATGAAGTTTTCAAACAATCACTGCTATACCTTGCAACCATGTGCAGATATGATCCGAAGGTCAGCTGGAATTCTGTCTCCTCCTTTCACCTCTACCAGATCTCCAACTACAACACCTTCAGCATTTATGCTCATCTTCTCACCATTTCTGACTACAAGAGCTTGCTGAAAGACAGTAAAGAAACAACCCATGTCACAAGCAACTCTTTTAAGGCATTTGAAAGATCCAACTATCTTGAAATAGTTCTATTGTGGTTCTAAGGAGGTTTCTACTTACACTAACATGCTTATCTCAGATACATCTGAGATTTAAGAAAGAGCTATTTTTGTTTTTCTTCACACCAAAATTCCTTGTTGTTGCCAAGGTGACAGCACGATGGTTAGGCGTGATACAGATTGTCCATGAAAGAATCTAAGTTTTAGTGCTTGTTTATCTCACCAGTTACATATGCTAACAAACCAGTGCAACTCACAGGGTGCCTGGATTGGCCTTGGACTATTTGCATAATTACTTTGAGCATAAAGAAACATCTTCTTCAATATTAAAAGCTAGAAATCCACACTAAGAACCTGGCAGAACAGACATCTTGTCTCCTAAAAGCCAACACTTTACACTCACAAGCAGGCCTTTTTGCAATTGAAGCTCATCACAGTTAATAACCCTGAGCAAGCTTGGCGGGTCAAGGAAGTTTTCTGTACCTGAGGCACCATGTTCTTGAAGGACTCCATGATCTTGGAACTCTTCGCTTCTTGGTAATATGAGAAACAGCCAGTAATGATAACCACAGCTGCCAACACAACACCTAGGTACAGCTACAAGGAGCAGAAAAAGTGACTGAGAGTAGGATTTACCTCAAAGGCTTCCAGTTTGTTCAAGTAAATGGCTTGGTATTTAAGTGCTCTATTACAAAGTATGGAGATAATTGCAGTCTCTGTACATTTTGTACACAAAGGCTATCCACAAGCCACTGTTATTAAGACAACGTGAAGGAAGTCAGCTGCCCATTTCATTATGTGGAAGCACTCCAAGACATGTTAAGTAGGGGAAATTCAGTGGGTGAGCTTATGGAAAAAGCTTCTGGACTGAATGATTAAAGGAAGCTGATACGCTTTGAGCCACAGACAGGCTGAAGAGACTGAGGTAAGAGACATTTTTACTTACGTTATCAGCATTTTGCTCTCCATCCATCACGCTTGTAATGCCATAAGCCAGAAAACACAAAAGGGAACCAATCCACAACAGGAGTGAGAATCCTCCAAAGAGCTGCCGACAGAACTTGACCCATTCAGGAGTGGTGGGTGGAGGTGTAAGGGTATTTGGACCATCACGAGCCAAAATCTCAGCTGCACGTGCAGGAGTCAAACCCTAGAAAAGAATTTGATTTTAGAGGCATCGCAGCAAGACTGACTGAGGAAAGTAGCTTTGAATTTGTTCATCTTCTGCTTGATAAGGGATGCAGAGTCCTACTAGGAGAAATAAGGGGACACTAATAGATAATGGAAATCTGTAGCAAAGCAAACATGCAGCAGAGAATAGGATGTGAAAGCTGAATGCTAGAAGGTGAACCACAAAACGTTGGAAACTACTTGAGGAGCCTGCAAATCACAGGGCTACAAGCACAGGAGGGCAGGACAAGGTGGCTAGAGAAGCAGACTTTGATCTCTGAGGAACAGACCAGTGCAATCTATTCTATCAAATTACGGAACAAGTGAAAACTAGGATTATAAAGATGATGACACTTTGGATGGGCTTTCCAGGAAGTTCAACTTTTAGAAGCCAAGGTCTTCAACAGAAGTATGTTAAGTCTCCTTTGCTACAGACAGAGCAGGTTTGCTGCTAGATGCAATCCACCAATAAAACATGTTAAAACAAACACGAGCAAAGGTGAAAAAAAAATTATATCACTGCAGAGCTTCTGCACTGGCACTTGAGGTTAGCCAGGATATCTGCTATACTTCTTACTATAAAAGGATAGAGTTTTAACCACTACTAGTCATTATTAAATCTTTGGTCATGTGCTAACTCACTAGGCTACATCTGCAGTATAACAAACATTTGCCTTTATTACCAGCTCCTATGGGGGGGAAAAAAAAAATCCAAGGATCAACTTGACCTTGGAACAATTTGGAAGCAGATAACAGTGACTTTGTTAGAAAACAAAGTCACTAAAGCATTGCAGGCAGGCTATACAGTGAAAGGAGGAAGAGGATTATTTGTGATCTCAACAAGTCTCTCAAAGCCTGGGAAACTTAACTGGAAGAGTAGAGATCAAACAAACAAGTAAAAAAAAAAAACAACCCAGACCACCCAGGTTTCCCATTGTGAAGTGCCCTGAATTTGAATAGTCCCAGCTCAGGCAAGGAGAGAGACAGAAAAGAAAGTCTACCTACCCGACTCAAGTCTGTTCCGTATTTACGATGAAGTTCATCAAGGCTGAGCTTGTGATCATCCTGAAAGACAAGCAATAGATGAGGGAATGACTGTTGTGCAGATCAGTCAGCATGAGCTCAGCAACTCCCCCCTCACCAGGTTTTCTATCTGCATCATTTCAGTGAGATAGAGATTCTTTCCAAGAAGGAGATAAGCTAGTCTTGCTATCTCATTCAGCAACTCAAAGCATTCTTATGGCTATTCGGGTACAACATAACAGCTTTTTAAACAACCTCTGATGTATCTCAGTGCTGTCTTCATGCTCACAGAAAATTCTGAACTCACAGTGATTTTTCTGGTGTTTTGCTTCTTGGGAGTGGGAGGTAGGGGGACAAAGGAAAGTAGCTAGGAAGGATGGAAGGTAGGAACGTACAGAAGATTAACTCTGTAATTTCACAAATCTTAAGCAACACTGCCAGTTTAAGCAGTGTTGCTTCCCCACCAAACTCCATTTCACAGCCAGACTATTTTCAACTAGAAAAAAAAAGAACTGATACACAGCAGTGTCTCACTAAACAGTGACACTGGAGGGCACAGATGCTTTAAGCAAGCTTTGCTACCGAAGAAAAACTGAACTTTGTTGAGCAAGTTTTTTAGCAGCTCCTCTCTCAAACAAATGAGAGGGGAAAAATAGAGAGCCCAGACCCAATTACAGAGCACAGAAATAAAGGCTGTATCAACTGTATCAAGATCAGACCTAAGCTGGACAATGCTCATACAGATGAGTAACATCATCCAGCATTCACAGACAGAGATGGGAGACTCCTGTAGTCTCAAACACGACTAGAAGGAATGATACAGAGGTCAGTCTGAGCAAGAGCCAACAGTAAATGGAGCTTTACAGATTCAACTCCACCATTCCAGCTGGAATGAAAACAGCAGTCTTCCCCATGTGACAACACAATTAAGGCTGCATTGCTGCTATCTAGACAATGCTTGTCTGAATGAGGAAGTGCAGGTAGACTTTGCTGCATGTAATAGATAACCAGGGACTTGCATTCTGCCTCAATTGCCTTTTGAGAAGTAACACTTTCAGGGCCTACTGCATGGCCAACTTGATACCAAAACACCTGCAAGGTGTCTGGCTTGGAGACAAAGGGAAGAAGGGAAATCAGTGCTTTCAGTCACACGACGCTGGCAGCTCCCCAGCACTTTTATCCTTCAGTCATGAGGCATAGAACTTTGGGAGCAGTGAATATTCTTTTAACCGTTCATTCTACACTTTACAAATCTTACCATTGAGACTTCCTTTTTAAGCTCATCCATGTCCCTCTCCTTCGCCTTTTTCTTCTTTGTTCCATGTTCTGATGTAGCAGTAGGCTCATACTTGTCTCTTCCAGCCTGTAAGAGACAACATACTACTGTTAAGAAACATCTACTGGTGTAGGAATTCACTGTATCTATCAGCTACATACATGAGACTGCCAGGTAGACAAAACAATTTATAGTTTTGTTTGTTTTAAGATAAACCACTTCAGCAAAAACAGTAAGTGAGCTAATCATCAATCACTACCAGCATTGCTAATATACAGACTGTAGACAGACATCTAGCTAGAATGAGAGCAAGCCACATGCTATTCGATCAGTGTTAGTGAATGAGCCACAGCTCAAACAGCTAAAGACCTTTCCCTGAGCACAAATGAATGTTCCTTTTATGCATTAACTCCTCATCCCCTTGCTCAGTCTTCCACACCCTCTGGCAAGGAGCACCCTAACAAGCGAAGATAAAAAGTGGTATCTCCAACATATCAAATTTGAGGGGTAAGTTCCAAGCACTTTCAATTCTCAGTTTGGCACATTAGCTGGGCTGTTACGCAGTGAAAAATCTGCTTTCAATTTATGGAAATTTGTCCAGCAAGAATAGTATACAAAGTAGTAACACACTACCACAGACTCAATCTCTGCTCAGTCCTGCTTCAGCCTCAGACAACTGATGATCTGCTCAGTGAAGTCCCATTATTGAGATGGACTTATAATTCACATCACCTATGATTTATTGTACATGAAATCATGCAGAGACTTAGATCTTGTGACAAAAAGGTAAACAAGCATCCAAAGGCAAAGAAAGCAGGAGGCAGCAAATACAAGCATCACTTAGACAATAAACAAACTACAGGAACTTTGACACTCCGTCAGACACCAAAGTCAGGCAGTAGCACAGCCTCATGGAACAGTTCCTCCTGTGAATACTGCACAAGTTTCCAGACCCTCTCAAGCCTCTGAATACTGTTTTCCCTTCCCCGCTGCCTAGGACCTATAACACCCTGTCAAGTTTTAGGCAATGACATTTTCACCCAATAAGACTTCTGAGAAATATTTTGAGATGAAACAGCAGTTAGCAGCAACATGGTCAAACCAGTAACAAGACAGAAGAGTTGCAAAGGCACTGCTTTGCTCCTCACACAAGCGCCTCAAATCACAAATTGGATCCCCCAGAGTGCTCTGCACATGGACTACTGTTAGGAGTCTAAGGATTGTCCCATTCAGTAACAAGCACAGGAAATTTTTATTATTAGTTACTGCAAGAAAAGCAATAGACAAAACTAGAAGTGAAACTACACTAAAAATAATTTTCCAGGAAAGAAAAAGTCACAGCTTCTTTACAAAACCGATCAGGCACATCTATGCCAGGATTTCAAGCGCTCTAAGCAAGCACTGGGTGCATTGTACTGCAGCCATGCCCATCCACTTCACGTGCACAGAAATTTCTCTTGCCCTTTTCAGTAAAGGCAGACTTTGCACCCCTCATATACCTGCGTGCAGCTACAGAGCTGCACAGTAGGAACAGTTTTAACTGAGTAGAAAAGTCTGTTTGCCACCTCCCAGCCAGGAAAAGGGCACACAACCGCAGACAGTCAGCATTCTTGACATTCTCTTCCCTGTACCTAAATTCCCACTGCACTATTTCACAAAGAAAAAACCCAAAAGCCTCAGAACTTCAAACAGGCAGCGCTCACATTCCAGCATCACAAGAATTTGCCACAGGGCAAATCTCAAGTCACCGTGAAAATTCCCTCTTTCCTTTAGTTTGAAGGAAACATCTTTGAACCCTGAAGTTCCAACAGTCCCACACAAAACACATGCTTCTTGCTCACTTCAAGAAGTGAGTGATTATTAATGAGGCTGGAGAAGCCAGGGCCTGGCCTAGCATCACAGCATCTCTGCCTCATCCCTTCCTCACCAGAAAAGCCTGACAAGGTCTTAAGAGGTGATGTGAGCACCAAGCCTACTGGGGCAGCAGTGAACAGCCTGAGAACACAAGAGTCTTAACTCCAACATGAAAAGGCTCACTGACTTTGTTCAAGCATAGACATCCTTTGAAAAGCCTCACTGTGAGCTGCAGGGTGGGTATCTGCAAGAGCCAAGAGCATCTTCCCTTCCCTTTACTACTGCATCCCATCCTTAGACAGAAGCCAACCTAGTAACGTTGGCCTCAGCTCTCACTTTAGGGTTTTATCATTCTGAATCTGAACTTCCTGCTCTGTCACTCACATGTGACCTTGAAGAACAATCACAGTGCTGCCCATTCTGTTCCTTATGGTCGGGGTCACTGCACCGTGCTGGCAAGAGGAAGCTCATCAGTTCAACAAAGACTGAACAGTGCTGGCCAGCAAGGGGCCCATCCATTTCCCCCCACCTCCTTTAGTCAGAAGGTGTCCCTGCTCTCCCCTCCTTTTCCTGCCAGACAATGAGGAAAGCATATGGTGCTCCCGACTTATCAAGATGCAAGCACACGGCTTGGACACAAAGGAAGGTCTGTCTCATCAGAAATGTCACCTCTGTTAGTTCACTTAGAGGAATTCTGACTCATCAAAATTGCCACATAGAAGAAAAACTTTTTTTCTTCTCATGTATGACTTTTTCCATTGGCTCAGAAGGAACGTTTGTAAGTACCAGGGTAACGAGTCCTACGCAGCCCCCAGCAACCCTATTGTCTTCCAAAGGCAACTTCTATGTTTCCACCTGGACTAACGGAGCCATTCATGGCTTGTGTTCTAAACAGGAACGGGACCAGGAAACGGGAGGGGTGCAAATCAGCAGATGAGTTCATAAGTACCCTATTCTAACATCGCCTAATCCAACCACCAATGTAAATGCCAAAATAAATTAAGCAGTCTCTGGAGGCCTGGATTGTTCCAGTATTTATGTCATTACAATCAACTGTGCAGAGCAAACAGTGAAGTTACTGTCTTGCTGTCTCATGAGACAACCTTCATTAAACACACCAACCAGATGAGCCATAGCAGTGACCATTCCTACCACACCACAAACGCTGCTTCGTGACCCCACATAACATTAAGCAGAGGACATGAATGCTCTCTTGGAATCATTCCTCCTGCTTTCACCTCTGATTCTTCACCAAAGGTCTGCCTGCCTGCCAGAGCTGGAGGAAGAGTAATATTGATGCCTAAATTATTCCACATAAGGATTGCTTTGATTGGCATGGTTTCCTTTCAACTGGTGCATTACACCTAAGCAGGATTCAGGCACTAGTGCCAATCCCCAGAAGCAACCTACAGCAGGCAGTAATGTGTGACAAGGATGGAGAGAAGCACTTCTGCCTGCAGACAGCAATAACATCTAGCCAGCTCTCCTCCCTTACACACACACACACTTCCAGGCAGCCCAGGGCCCTCCCACTAACATCTGAAGTGACACAGCATCAGCACAGCAGCTCACACACACATACACACACTCAACTCCCCCCCCCCACCCCCAACACTACACTCTCATGGGAAGGAGGTTCCTTTTTGGGCACCCCAAGGCAGGACAAGCACACTGTTCAGCCCAGCAGTCACACCCTACTGTTCCCCACAGCCTGTCTCTTTCACATCCCTGTTTTTCAGAGGGTCCCCATTGCTGCACACTCACCACTAGATGAGAGAAACCTTGTGACTTATGGAATAATGAAGCAGTGTGTGGCTGCCTCAGACTTCCCGGCAGTACACTTCAGCCTTAAGCCAATTGTTTACTATGCACGGAACTCACGTAATGCGAAGTGAAAAATACGCCTTCTGTATTAGAAAGCAATTGTAACCCCCTCAGTAAAGCCTAAATGCCAAGACCTGTTGCACTGCTAAGTTATAAAGATGATTTAAAGCACCCATAAGACAGCATCAACCCCACCCCCCGTGTTTCATTCCTCAGATGAGATCACCACGCATGTTGCCTGTTGCTCACTAGACTGAAACACATTATGCTGGGGCAACCAAACTGCAAGAAAGCAGTCCCAAACCCCCTCCACACACAGCCCCTTCTTCCAAATGGCCATCCTTGCCCTTCTCCTATTTATGCAGGTACTGCCATTACTCCATGCCGATGAGGACAGTAGAGGTGTTTGAGAAGCACTCTGGAAGCACACAGCACCTCTATTTTCCACCACCAATGATGGAAGGACACAGGGCTGCTGCCCCAAAGCACCCCACAGCCACAACTCTCCACACAGGAGCGGAGAAGGCTGGGACAGCTCTGTTTCTAAGCAGCTGGTCCAGCCATTCCCCTGGCAGGCCTGATAGCTCAGCTGGTTAGCGTGCAGGGCTGATAACACCAGGTCACACGCTTGAGTCCCGTGTGGGCTATTCTCTTTCCACTCCAACAGCTGGAACCAGTGATCCTTATGGTGCTCTGTGATTACGTCCAACCTCGAGCTCCTGCTCGAGAGCTCCAAACATTTAAGCAAGACAGAATCTGGACGGAGGGCTTCTCTTTATTCCGGGCCATAACATGGAGAACGGAGGGCAGGCAGGCTGACACAGTCCTTGCACACACACCACTGCTGCACAGCATGCCGGGAGGCCATCATCTCAATTAACGGGGCACGCACGGTAAGTTCATGCCTGATCGCCTTCCTTATGCCATCAGCTCCTGTCTGCCCTCAACACCGCTAACGCTGCCAACTCCCTCCCTCCGGGGCCCTGCGGCCGTAAGGAGTCTACAGTACTTCCATCAGGGCCAGGAGACGTCGGGGCAGCCGCACTTCTCAGCGCGGCTCCAAAGGGGCATCAGATAACACCGCCTGCGGGGAACACGCCCGTTCCCACACCGCCCTCACCTGCAGCCCCGCGGTGCCGGCCGGCTTCACGCCTCACTGCGCGGTGAGGGTCCCCCCCCCCCGCCTCGCGGCCATTTCCAGCGCCGCTCGGGCTCCTCCGCCCTCGGGCAACGCCCGCGGGAAGCCGCCTCCCGGCGCTGGCCTCAAGCCCGCGCCGCCCCCTCGGCGCCCCCCGGGGCCGCCGCCGCTTCCTCCCCCAAACCCGGGGCTGAGCCGGCCGGAGCCACCCCAGCGCCCGGCACTCCGCCTCGCGCCCGACATGGCCACCTCCCTCGCCGCGCTTCTCAAGACAAAGCGGAGCCGGCACAGACAACGCGAGCCGACGGGAGCCTCCCCGCCAGTCATCCCGACGGCGGCCCCTGAGTTTCCCGCCCAGGCACCCCGCCCGGCCGCTCACCCCCTTGCCCATGGCGCCGGGCGTGCGGGACACGCGACTGGCAGCGAGGAGCGGCGCTCAACGACGCCACGTGGCTCAGCAGGTGCCGAACAATAGCAGAGCCCGCCGCTCCGCTTTCCTCCTCCTCGCCTCTCCCGCCGGCTCCTCGCCGCCGCAGCTCCGATACAGCACCGGCTTCCCGCCGGATAAAGTCCCGGCCGCCCCGCCCCGTCCCGCCCGTAGCCCGCCCCTCCAAGCGGACCGTTGGGGCGGGGGGTGGTGCCGGCTTGCCCACGTGTAAAGCAGGGCTCACCTCGGCCTCCCCAACCGCGCCCCACCGAGGAGGGCTCGGCGCGCCGCCGCGGGCTCCTTCCGGGCTCGGGGTGAAGCCGCCTGAGGGCGCTGCGCTGCCCCGCTCCCGCCGTGTTGGCGCTGCCGCCGCCGCCATGTCGAGGCGGTGAGGGGGGCGGTGGGCGCGGCGCTGTGCCGCGCTCCGGTTTGTGGCACTGCGTGCGCTGAGAGACAACGCGGTGAAGCCAGGTACGGCCACAGGATCCTGCTCTGAGTGCATCACCACGGTTCCCTTACTACTTACATGTGCCATATAATAGCCTGCTGGGGTGACACGGTGTCCCGCACCTTCCGGGGTTATGAGTTTCTTCTGAGTGTAAGAAGATGTGTGTGCACTCGTCAAAACGGGTTTAAAGCGTTGTGATTGCTGCAGGTTGTGGCCAGGAGCCAGTGATGAGATGCACAGTGTATTTCTGCTCTCCGCTGCTCAGTGCCTGGCTGGGCAATGGTCTCATAGCACCCTTTCCACTTGAGCACATGGGAGACATGGGCAGATGGAGAATCATAGAATCACAGAACCACAGAATATCCCAAGTCGGACACATAAGGATCATCAAGTGCAACCCCCTGCTCCACACAGCACTACCCAAAATCCAAATGCTATCTCTGACAGTACTGACCAAACACTCCTTGAACTTCAGCAGCTTGGGGCCATGCCTACTGCCCTATGGTGAGGAACCTTATCCTAATCCCCAACCTGACCCCTCCCTGAAGCTGTGGTGCCGTTTGCTCTTCTATCTTCATGCCCTGACAAAAACAGTTAGCTCCTGCCCTCGTTCTTGTCAGCTCAAGAACTCGCAAAAGACCCTGTGGTGCCTGGTAAAACCCAATGAGGAAGTGTTTGGGTGGCCTGTTCCCTGCAGGAAGCTGCAGGACTGAGGAGGGCCCTGGGCACACGGAGCTAGCTGGGGGCAGCAGGAATGCTCTTGCAGAGGGAAGAGCTTTCATTTGGATAGGTGCTTTCTGGGTAGGCAAGAGCTGAAACTCCCCGTGGCAGGAGAATAAGACTGAACTCAGCTGTACACATCTTGGACAGGAGCTTTGTCATCCAACTGTTTGTCCATAGACCTGTGTGATGGGAAGGGATGCTGCTACAAATTACAGTTTTAAGGGCTTTTGGGGAGCGTCATACCACTGATGGAGCTCAGTCTGGTCGTTGTCCCCAGGTCCTGCTGAGGCATTCCTGGTACAGGACATAGTGAACTTTACAGTAAAAACCTGCAGTGAGTTCAGATGTGATTTCAGATGGCAGGGAAGCATTTCAGAGACATGTTTTTGGTCATCTGCAGAAGCTTCATGTTAAGCTCCTGCTAATGATCTTCACTGGATCTGGCACTGGTTCGACAGCTGCAGAGACTGAAGCTTTCAGTTCACCTAAAAAAACCCCAGGTATCTGGGCAGTTGTCTCCCTGTCAAGCTGCACCATCCTGTCCCCAAGACAGAGCTGTTATTTTGCTCCTGTTACTCATCTCTGAAGTTTTCATTCCCTTGAAAGTGTTACCTCATGGTAGAAGTTGAAGAGAAGGGAACTTTGTAAGCACTAGGAACTGGGTAGAAATCTCAGAAGCTGAAATCACTTATTTGTTTCATTTTCACTCCTTAACAACAATTCACCATGTCAAACCAGTTTCTTTCAGTGTGGCTGTGAAGCATCATCAGTAGAACACTGAAAGAAGACCTCCAGACATCTTCCATGTGTAACAGCTGTGATCTGTGCAGTACAGCTGAGCTGGAATACTATGAATGTGTTTCATCTTCTGCTTTGGGATAGTTGATGAGTTGCAGTCTCTTCCTGATGTAAAACCAGAGCGATCAAATGATGCTATAAAGTCTCTTCCAGGAGAAAAATGAGGCTGAGTTCCCTTTTTTGGCAGTGACATAAAAAGAGGGCAAATCCATATGGATCAAGGGAAATAGTATTACGTAAAACCACAAACAGAGGGTAGAGTACGTGTGTTCTCCTCCCTTAATAGGTATCAGAGAGATTAGCTTACGAAAAACCAAGAGAGCTCTGTTTTCAGTATCTACAGCAATTACAAACTCTTTCTGATACCTTGGCATGGTGACTGGGAGAAGCAGAGATAACATACAGGGCACTTCACTCCTGCCAGTGGATCAGGTCCAAGTCGGTTTTTAATGCCTGAAAATTCCTGCTCTTTGGCTTGTATGTCCCTCTCAGCTCACCCCAGGAAAAATCACGAATCCTTTTCGAAGATGTGAAGCAAAAGAATGTTTTTCCCTCCTGACTCTTTGTGAAGTCAGTCGTGGGCTGCTGCAAAGCTGCTGAATTCCAGGGGTAGGGAGTGCTGGTATGGAGCACTGGGTGCAGTAAAAAGAGCGGGCCTTGTAGTGCCCTTGTGTAAGGCATTACATGGGTGCCAACTGCTATTTTTGTAACATGCACCTCACACAGTCCTTCTGTAGCATTTTTCAGTTTGGAACCTGAGGATGTTCTACAGCAGGGAGTTTTATTATGGTGATAATAGGGTTGAGAAGAGAATGTCACCAAGACAAAAGACAGGCAGGTAGAAAATCTTGAACAAATGCCAGGTGAGCGTTCGTAGAATCATAGAATCATTAAGGTTGGAAAAGACCTTTAAGATCGTCTACTCCAACCATCAACCCATCCCCACCACACCCACTAAGCTGTGGATGTCAGTGCCAAGTCCACGCGTTTCTTGAACACCTCCAGAGGCAGTAACTCCACCATCTCCCTGGGCAGCCTGTGCCAATGCATTAGCACTCCTTCTGAGAAGAAATGTTTCCTAATATTTCACCTATTCAATGCTTTGACAGCCCTCCGCTCTTGGTGTTAGAGACAACAGCTTCTGTTTATGTTTGCAGTCTGCGTATAGTTTGACATGGAAAAGCAAATCTTTATCCCTTTTCAATTGCTACAGCTTAGGACTGCATTTGTTGGGAAAGCTGGGATGTTAGATCCTGTAATAGATACCACCTAGAACAGGAAAGAATATCACCTCCCTCTTATTTTGTTATTTCTGTGAGATCTTCTGTGCCCACCACCATTTTTGAGGAGTTGCAACAAGAGCCATGCCCTTCCCTTTGAAAAACACAGGTGCTGCTTCAGCAGCAATTAAAACACACACACTGGAACAGTTTGCTTGTGGACAGTGCAATGTCCTTTGTGTCAGAGAAGGATCATAGAATTATCTAGATTGGAAGACGAACCTTCAGGGTCACCAATGCCAACTGCCAAAGCTCCCTCCCATCCTTACTCAGAATTAAAGAAAAAGGAAAAGAAATGTATCCAAACAAGCTATTTTTCCTCGTCCATGGATGCCTTATTGCTGCAGTCACCAGAGGATGGAGTTACTCACAGCACACTAAAGCAGGCAATAAAACCAGCAGCGGTTCAGGTAGAGCAAGCTGTGTTCCTCCATGAAGTCTCTATATAAATGCCATTCAGAAAGGCAGTCAAAATGGGATTCATGCCTTCTGAAGGGTGGTTCACTTAACAGGGGACACAGAGTACCCCAGGTGACTGTATGTAACTATTTCTGTCAACCTCCTGGCTGTAATTACAGGTCTCACCCCTGCTGGCTTGTCCCCTGCCTTTAATGAGATCACTTTGAGAGATAACACTGTGACTCCATTAAATCTGACTGTGGCGTGAGCAAAGATAGTGATCCACTAAAGCCAGTCAGGCTTGGCTAAGGTTCTCTGTGTGCTTTTTCTCCTCCCTCTGATGATGGATACAACATTTTGCATTTCTGACAGTGTTTTGCATTTTTCAGAAGCCTTTCAACTAGGTCATTCAAATGCTGTTTGCAAAAACAAGAGAACGTGTCCTTAAAGGCCCTTTGAACATGAGGTCTCCATCCTTTGCTGTTGCACATGAATGGTCCTACCTTCATTCAGAGCCATGGCTGTGTGGGTTGCAGAGGCGAAGGGCAGAAATATCAAGCATTCCACTCATTTTGAGTGCCTCAGTGTTATGCTCGCACAAAACTCCTAAAAAATTCCTAGGCACTTGGGTCCTGTCGTAGGTGGGAAATTCAGCTGCTCAGCTTTTTTCAATAGTAAGTTGAAAATGTTGTGTTTTCACGTTTTTGTTTTGCTTTCTGCTTTACTGAAGAGGAGGTAGAGGCAATGTGAAATTTAGGAGAGCTGGGTTCCTCTCTCGCTGCTTGATGAAGGACTTTTAGTGCTAGTTCAAAAAGCCCAGAAGACCACTTGTGGAGGCATTCTGTGAGAGCAAGAACAGCAAAGTTATTGCCAGTGGATTCAAATACACCATTAAAGTTTTTGCAGTTCTTCAGAAAAGCAAATGTTTAGGAATCCACAGATGAAAAACACAGTGAAGGTTTTAAACTCCTGCTCTATGAGTTCTGGAGTTGTTTAAAGCTGTGATGTCTTGTGATACTTTTTTTCCTAAGCCCATAATCTATCATTCCATTTTTAGTTACAGACACTGTTTTTAATTTGCCCTCCTTTGCCAGTTAATTATCAGGGAGATAAAGCACCTTTGAAATTCCCGGACTCCCTGGAACCACACTGACGTGTGCACAGTTGTGTGCACACTTGACCATTCCAAAGCAGATAAATCTAGTACCACGTAACTGCTTCTTTTGAGCACTAGTGGCTATATGGGAATATTTGCATTAGAAAAGCAGGGTGTTTTCAAAGGGGAACACTATGATGTCAGAATTTGCAGAAACCCTGTCTCTGCCCATTCCACCCGTCTGAATGCGTGGTGCTGCAGTCTTCAAGTTACAGCATTCTACTGTATTCACCATTTCAGGTGAAATGCTGCCTGGTCAGTAAGAAGGAGCAAGCTTTAGCAGACCAAGTTTCAACTTCATCGTTCTGCAGCCAGTCAGTCATATTACCCAGTCTATTTTGTCCACCGAGAGCAGAAAGGTTTTTGCCATTAATTCCTACCCTGTATTTTGTGTTCCCTGTTTATGAGCCTTAAGTCCAATCTGACCAAGAATAAAATGTTTGACTTTGAGTTCTGTGAAATCCCAGACATAACATAGGTGGTGTGATCCCAGAGATTGCGAGAATGAGCGGATGGGGTCATATAAAAAGGGAGAGATACCCCTGGAGATCAGGGTCTATAGAGAGTTCAGTGCCTAGTCTGTTTAATGAGTGCCAAGAAAAGATGACATCAGGATCCCAAGATCTGTCTGGCAGTACTCTGATGGAGTTCACTGTCCTGATGGTGACCCTGTGGTGTCTGATCTCACCTATACAAGGCCATGCCCCACTCCACCGCACCTTATGCAGCCAATAAGGCTAATAAAGCTGAGTGTTCTCAGTAGTGAAAGAGAGGATGTGTCTGCATCTTGTTGATACAAAATAGTCTGAATGTGCTAAGTTTTTAGGCTTGCTACATAAACCATCTAATTGCCAGGGCACTTGGGGAGGACTGAGAATCTTCTTCCGAGCATGACAAGGATGGATTTTCTGGAGGGGCTGGTTCTGTTCCCGTAGAGATGATTACTTTAATACAATAAAAAATGAACAATATGAGTTTGGGCACCTATAGCCCTAAATAGCGACGTCTTTAAATTTCATTTAAGTCTGCATCCATCAATAAAATATTTGATATTTTTCACTAGACAACTGAGTTCTGCACAAGATGTTCAGTCTGGCCCTGGTTCATCAAATCACTTAAGTGCTTTGCTGAATCAGAGACTTGATTCTCATTAAATCAGGCACTTTATACAAGGAGGCAGGGAGCATACTGCAGCCTTACCTCACTGCGTGGGCTCTCTTGGATGCTGGTGTGCACAGTAATAGGTTATGGATTAGGACCATCTTCTTAAGGCCCAGGTCCACTCCATGTCTTCCACCAGTTGCATTTCCAGTTGGTTATTTATTGAACTAGCATGGAACTGCTTGAGCTTTGGGAATAGGCTAGTCATTGGTTGGGAATGAGCTAGTTGTTTAGAAATGGCTTTTTTTATTTTTTTCCCCTGAATTCTTCTACATAGCCTCAAGCATATAGGGAAAAGTTTGGAAGTGTTGTGCTCTGAAATGGACTTAGACATGGAGCTGGCTCACCTTTGAGATAATCACTCCCTATGAAGGTTTTGACATAAAGCTACACAGCCTGGGAACCAAGAACTCCCAGATTTTCTGCGAATCAAGTAGATATCCTATACAGGTCCCAAATGAGCTGGTGGCCAGGATGTGCAGTCCCACAGTAATTCCCCTAAACTGGCTTTGTATTGTGAGTTTGGTGCCCTGAGGAACATGAAGCACATACAGTCAGTGTTTATATACGAGGCTGTTTCAGTACAAGGTAACTACTGGGGTAAAAAAAGAGGATTTTATAAATGTTTCTGAAACAATCAAGATAGCTTCATAAAATCTTCCACTGCCTAAAGTGGAAAGCCAACAGAAAGAAGCTTTGCCAGCAAACACAGATCATTCCAGCTCTTGCGGCAGGGAAACAAGACAAGTGGCCTGCCAGAACAGTGGGTTGCAGTTCATCTCAGGAGTACATTGGGATCATTATAGCTCTGAGATGAGCAGTTGCCCTTAGTAAGAAAAGCACACTCAGCAACAAAATTGTTCTATGTAAATGGGCTACAGCCCAGAGATATCTTGTGTTCCCAGAGCAACTCACATAGACATGAGCAAGCAAATCGCTGACCAACTGCAGACTTCTGTTTTAAGCTTTTGAGTCCTCTTCATCTGTACACTATTCTGAAATGTACCTGTTTGCACTAATCACTTCACTTGTTCTGGAGCAAGAGAAAACAGCTGCTTTTCAACACTCTGTAATTTCACCTAACAGAGAAAAGAAAAGAAAAAAGTCGGGAAATTAATTACAAGAAGAGAACTGATGTGAGAGAGGGAGAACTCAGATGACAGACATTGTTGGCACGGTTGCTGTCTTTTACAGAGAAGTCATTTTTACAATGTGTGTGTGTGTTCAGAATGTAAGCAAATAAGCCTAAAAAACACACTCCAGATCTTGAGAATGGATCCTCTGCATGATGGAGAAGTGCAGCAAAGGGAATCTGTTCTCTTTATTGTAGAGAGTTCAGCCTAACCCCTTCTCCATCACTGGCATTACATGGGATTTGTGGTGGCTGCAATGGCAAGTACTAGCCCTGGGACTTTCCAGCCTTTTCAACAAATGCATGCATCTACTGGTTTGCTTAATTTTTTAAATAATCTGGGGATGGCTGCTTACTGGATCTATTGCACCAGGCAGGTTATCATGTGGCTGTCATGCTTCAGGGCTTCTGTCTGCCTGAGATAAGAGTTGGTCAAAGGCTCAGGTTGGGGGATGACACCCAGACAGATTAGGAAAAATTGGCACTGGGTTTAATGAAATTTGCAAAAGTTTCAAGCACAAGCTGGCATCTGACAACACCACTGAGAAACAAGAGTTAGTTTTTTGTATTGTTTCTATGCTCCCTACAGAGGAAGAGGCCTTTCCAAGCACCAGCCCCTGAACCTAAGGTGAGATGGATCACACAGAAGTCCCTGTGTGGTTTCTTCACTAAACTTGACCCAGTTCAAAGACCTGAACCTTAGGGTGAGACGAAGTTAGGGGCAGTGAATTTCATTGCAACTTGTCTTGCCCAAGCTTCTTGGAAAAACTCTTGGCAGAGTTAGGATCTGCCCCATTTCTGCTTTGGTTCTCATATCCGAGGTAACCCAAAAGCCCAACTTCTGCTTAGATCCGCTATTCACCAGGTACCAATAGTACCTTTTAATGTCTTTCTGGGAGCAGCTGCCCTGGGGAAATGCAACTTTACATTCGTTCAACACACACTTTTACTAGGACACACACATTAGTTTCTCAACAGTTGAAATTGTGGTAAATTCACTGACTTGTACTTCGGGATTTTTCCCTAATGGAGCAAGGAGTCTACTGCTAAGCTCTACTCTGGGCATGATCCTGTTGCTTTCTTTGTTCTTCCTTACAGGCTGCTGGAAAAAATGGCATTCCCTGAGACTGTATTGTGCACATCTGTCTATCCAAGATGCAATTACAGGGGAGCCTGCAGACTGGAGAACAGCGCTGAGGAGAAAGTCCCAAGAAATTGTTCTTTGTGTCTTGAATGACACTGCCCTGAACACAGGTGTCTGCCAAGTACATGCCTTACCAGCAGTGCAGCTGCCTATACCCACCCCCATGTGGTTTTGTTTTATGTATTTTTTTCAATTATATAGTATTTAGATAGGTTAAGACCTCAGCTTGCCAGCACATAGCTATTGTCTGCATGGGCATGTCCTCAAGAAACAATACAAAGAGCCCATTATGGTTTGGGACAGACCTGAGCTGTCTAATTGAGATCTACCCTTAAGCCTCAAGATGTTCTGCTCTAATGCTCAGATCCAGCAGACTCCTCTCTTGCAGATAAAAGCAAAAAACCACCAGACCCAGCATTTCCAGAGCTCAGTTTTCCCAGTTTTAACAAGCCCGAGGAGTTTATTTTGGCTTGATGGCTCGGTGTCAGAGTTCAGATCCCACTTCGTGTATTCAGGAGGAGGGCTGGATGTTCCAAGTCTGGTCTGTAGTTGCAATGAAAGTACTTAGTGAGTTCAGCAAATACCTGCAAAAAAATTCATTGTGAGACAGGTCAGTAGAAGTCATTTTCCTTGTGCCAGCATAGCAATATTGTTAAGGAACGCTTTTTTTAATTGTTCATTTTGGCAGATAAGTTGAAATTTCCATAATGGCAAAAATGTTTGTGCAAATGCTGTTAAATGCACTTATAAGTCTTTTTGCCAATCTATTGCCATTTTTGTTTCATTTATCAAGATCAGCTAATGCAACAGAACTCTTCTGGTAACAGTAAAAGCAGTAATTCCACAAGGAAGGTTTGCTAGGATAGGTCTTCTGAAAAACTTTCATTTGGAAATGTTAACAATGAGATCCTGCTGGAATTAAAACTTATATAGATTGTGTGAAGAACTAGCAATAAAAGCAGCTTACAACCAAGTCTCCTCCATGCTATCCTAATGTGCAGATGAGAAAGCTTTGCCTTGCTTCCAGTTCCTACACAAAGAATGAGAACTTCCTCTGTTTCTGATACCCAGGTGAGCAGGAAGACAGGAATAACAAACAACACCAGTCCTGACTTCATTCTTCTCAGCTTATGAGCCTTACAGTGTGCAAACAAACTTCTCCAAGTGCATTGCCAAGCTCACCCCAAGGTATGTTCTGGAGAGCTAACACGTGTCACGCCCATTCAGTGCTCTTTTCATGCATCTCCAGGCAAGGGCACAGACTGCCCATAAAAGCATGCAAATAATTCTCTAGGCATTGTACAGACACGTGAAGGAAAGTATTTCCTTGCCCTGAGGAAGTCACTGGCAAAGACAGAGAAGACTGAGGAAGAAATGGAGACAGTTTACTGTTCTGTAGCTGAAATAAGGGGAGGCTGGGGTAACTTCCGGGGTGATGGAGAAGGCATAATGAGTGGGACAACATGAGCAGATCAGCTGTTGCCCGTCCCAGGGCACTCCAGATCCAGTCGTACCCAGGGTGACTCAGGTGCTGCACCCAGCCAGGACCTGACACCAGTGGGTGGACTTTATGTGGGCAATGAGGATCTGCCCTTGGCCAAGGCCTCCAGCTCAGAGCTAAGGGATATGGGTGTCTTCTAGGGCCTGATACAGTGTTTCTGCTGCTGACAAAAGGAGCTGCATGGAGGAACTGCCTGCAAGCTGACGTTCTACTGCTGACCTTCACAGCTAAACTTATTGGAGAAACATCCCTTCCATCCCTCTTGAATTTTACAGATATTTTTAAATCTTGCTTCACAGCTCAAGGAAATATCCTTTTCCTCTTTCTTCATTTTTGGGGCAACATTTCCTAGTTATATTTGCAAGCTGAAAACACAGCTGTCTCATAAGCTTCCTGATGCAAGCTGAGTGTATTGAGCAAGACACCAGCATTACTAAATTGGAGCGGTACCTCTCCTTCCAGAGAGCCATAGCAGAGGAAACAGAAGGTTTTGCAAACCTCATCAGCTATTCCTGTTGGAAGTCACAAGAGCAGCGCACGTCAAACCAAAGCACTGAATGCTTAAACAACAAATTCAGGTGTTGATTAATGGGAACACACCTTTTAATCTATATTGGCCAAGCAAGTTCAAAAGGGAGGTTTATTGTTGTGAGTGTGTATACTATAAATAAGGGGTTATTTGATGTTCTGAATGTTGCACAAGAGACTGTTTTATATGGTCTGTCAAGAGATGTTTTTTTGCATGAGCTAGGTAGGTGGTTCTCTGAGGTATTGGATTTCATGCTCTCTTTGGGGAGAGCATCCACCCTAAGAAGGATGGATCTGTCATTTTGCCTCTCCCAGGCAACAGAGAACATACAAGCTGATAAAAGGGCACAACCCGCTTTGAGAAGAGTGAGAAAAATGGAATTATTTGAGTGAAGGAGGAATGGAGATCTGTTTACTGCTCTTTCAAAGGAGGAGAATGCTCTGCATCTGAGTTTTGGCAGTACATTTGTCCGTGTTGCCAACACAGGCAGCAGCATATCACGAGCCTGTTAGATCCTAGCACCTCTCCTGGAGTCCCCTGTAAGAAAACACAGATGCCTTTATGGTCTGTGACCATCCAGCAATCCTAAAATCAGCTTCTAAGGTGACAAGGAAAAAAGAAACATATGTATATATGTATATATATATATATATATATATATATCACAGCAGCACAAGCTGGCTTGGCAAGGCAGGGTGACATGAAGTCTTTGTAGCAAGCTGGAAGCTCATATGCACCTCAGTACTTTCAGGACTTCAGAGGGATGTGGAGATAATGGGTGGTCCACCTCTCATGGTTAACTTTCCAAATTTCTGCTCCCCTCGTGTGCTCCTTGGAACTTCATCTCCTCTGTTCTGGATCAGTGCAGCAGGTTATGAAATATTTATACTTCTGATGCCTAATAGAGAGATAGCTCCATTTGTTTAGAATCAGTGTTCCACAACATCGTTGCATTTTGGTGGTGTGTACATTTGTGAACAAGTGTTTTCAAGGATGAAATAAAGAGTGAAATTTCATCAAAAATCTCTGATGAGCACCTTGAGAGCTCATTAAGAATTGGCAACTGCTGCCATCGAACCAGACTGTATTAGTTTCACAAAACAAGGCCAAATATCCCACTTGTTTTATGGTTTTTATTCTCTCTTTCTTTTAATTAAAAAAAAAAAAAAAAAAAAAAAAGTTTAAAAATGAAATAAGCTTTGTCACTTATATATTAACTATATAATATATTTTATGTGCAGCCCAAGACAATTCCTCTGCACTCAGTGTGGCCCAGGCAAGCCAAAAGGTTGGACACCCATGAGTTAGCTCACACTAGCTAACACGCTTCTCAGAAGGCATGCTTTCGGAGCCCACTGCCTAGCTTGCTTCTTTCCTGCAGAATTTTTCTCCCTTCTCTGAGTCTTTAATCTGGAATAAAGCAAATAGTCTGAATCCTGACACCAACATAAAATTCTCCTTGGCCCTAAGTGAACAATTTCTGTGCTGAGGGAGCAGAAACAAGACCACAACGTGGGACCCTCCTGCCTATGGGGGTGCTTGTCCCCAGGTCATAACTTTACAGATAGTTTGTTTTTTTTTTTTTTTCCTAAGTCAAATCCTGTTTTTAGCCACATCCAAATTTTGGATAAACTTACATTTGAAATTAATGCACAGTCCATAAGCAGTACCTGACCCACATTAATTCCTGAGCCAGACTTTAATAATGCAGGGGAATTAGAAACTTGGGATGTTCGGCTTGATTTACCAAAGAGCTTGCACCTAACGTATTGAGTTGCATGCCCTAGGACCAAGTCTACAGGGCTCCTGTTGAGGCAGAGGTGCCTTTGCAGGCAGCAAGCATCCTCCCACACAGCAGCAGAAGGCATGGTGTTTGTTACTGATTTGGGTTTCAGTACATGTACAGGTGGTAACCAGAGAAGCCATGGCTGAGCTACAGGGAAAGCAAGCTGAAATAGATCCAAGAAACACTTAGCCCATGGGCTATCCTGTTGCAAATCCTACTCAGAGAACATCAGAACAGCAGTAATGGAGATTACTAAAGAGCAGGTCTCTCATGTTTTATGAATTCTAGAGAATAAAAAAAGCAAATTCAACAAGTTTACAGCTTGTATATCCCTGTTTTAGGCACCAAGCCTCAGAAACCACATGCATGGAAGCAGCTTTAAGAAAACTTTATCTCACGGGTATCAACTTGGCCTCTGACACTCTGTACCCAGGAAGAGGGCAGACCCATACCACATGCCAAGAGACACAGTGAGGTGGCCATTCCTGGGTCCCAGCTGCACAGGAGTGTGGCTGCTGCTGTGCATTTTAATTCCCGCCTCTCTCAGGAGTGAGAGAAAGGAGTTAACAGCCCTATAACTATGTGCTACAGCACAGGGGCACTGTGCATGTCTAGAGCCAGGGAGTGACATGAGCTCCCAGTGTGCTGCATGCATGGGGAAAGGGATAGCTGCACCCTGCTTCAGAAAGCTGTGCTGGCACCTAACATGGCCTTGGAGGACTCCTGTTCCGCATGACATGGCCCCCAGGCATGCACCTCTCTCCTTTGGAGCCAGCAGGGATGAAATTCATATATCTATATAGAATCATAGGATGGCTTGGGTTGGAAGGGACCTTCAAGCCCACCGATGGGCAGGTTTGCCTCTCACCAGCTCAAGCTGCCCAGGGCCCATTAAACCTGGTCTTGAATACCTCCAGGGATGAGGCATCCACAGCTTTTACAGCTGGCAGCTGTACCAGTGCCTCACCACCCTCTGAGTAAAAGAATATATTCTTAACATCTAACCTAATTTTTCCTTCTTTTAGTTTGAAGCCATTCCCCCTTGTCCTGTCATTACTAAATGGTGTAAAAAGTTGCTCTCCTTCCTGCCATCTGCTTCTCTGACCATGCTGTAGGGCTAGGAGGAGACAGACTCCTGGTGCTGCCTTTGTCTTTGATTTCCAACCTATTCTAACTGTGAACAGTTAACAAGAAAAAGGTCCAGTGCTTGGGGAGAGTTTGCTGCTGGGGTTTCCCCTGTGCTGCTTGGTCCTATCCCATGCATGACCTTGCCTCAAGGGGGGAACAAGATGATCTGACAAGGGGACATGAGGAATGAGCCTGCCCCTTGTGCTTGCTTCATTATAAAACCAGCATCAGCAGAGCTGCTTTGGAAACAGGAATTCCAGTTGTAGGATGTAAGGGCTTCATCCTCTCAAATCATGGCTCCTGTCCCCCTTCACCACACATTATGACACTGAGGTGAGAGGTAGATAAGGTTGATGCTCATGAGGTTCTTTGCATGTGTTACCTGAAAAGCCAACCCAGATGATAGCTGCTGAGGCAGGATTTTTTCCTGTCTGGACTTACTCCCACTCTCTTCAGCTTAACCTATTGTCTGCCTTTTCAAACAGGAAGAGTTAATGCTTTTATTCTCCTCAAGTTGGGCAAATATCCAGCTAAGAATAAAGAGAAAGAAAAAGGGTTCATTAGCAACCTCACAGTAATGTATGAGAAATCTCAAGCTGTATTCATCACTCAGCTCCACCACAGAGACTTGGATTCAATCGATGTTGCTTCCCTGGTTGTAAAACTGATAATTGGTGTGCCCAAATGTGTTGCTGGGACAAAGCTTGTTGCTTATTAAGCCCTGTGAGGTTGCTGAAGGTCAGGCTAGCTGGTTAAAGGAGGCAAGGTCCAGCATTCAGCTGGCAGGCACTCCAACTTCCAGTACTTCCAGCGCCTTACAGGAGGAGACAAAAACTCCACAGGCACCAGAAAAATGAGTGGAGGGGGGAAAGTCAAAGGGGAGCAGCCACTTCAAGTGCCTTTTCCATGTCCTCTGCCTCCTCCCACCTACCTTTGCCATACCAACACAATAACCGTGACATCCCTCTCCGTCAACACTCTGGGCAAAACCAGTCTGAGGTCATGTGTGCCAGGTTCTGCTGCCCATGGACCACATCTGTTCTTCCGCAGCAAATGGACAGTCTGAATGACCATCCTGGAAAATGAAGACGAGTGGTAATGAAGGGATAGTACAGAGTAAGGAGGGAATGGAGAGTTGCAGAGTCTTGGGATCAGACCAGAGACCCGCAGAAGCAATGCTGCCATTGCTTGGTGCAAGCAGTCTTGCTTCACCCAGCTGCAGCCCAGGCTATTCATCTTCTGCAGTGGGGTGGCATCAGTCACACAGCCATCACCCCCCTTTGTCACCCAACTTGTTCTGTTGCTTAGGTTCAACAATACGGAAAAGCAATGCTACAGGAGCCTAAAGGCTTTCCAGAAGGGCAAAGATGAGGAAAACAAGACTGGGATTAAGTGTTTCCTCTGTAATAATTTCTTAAGGGAGCTGGGAAGACAGCACTTTGTAAGAGCAGTAAGAACAACCCATGCATAGGTACACACAGTTATGCTGCAAAAGAGCACTTTCAGCAAGATAGCTTGCTTCATTTGGGAAATTGTTGCCAAAAAAAAAAACCCCAAAACCAAAAAACTTAACAACAACAAAAAAAAAAATCAGGAAAGGCTTTGTATGGAGAAGTATGTATACAAGACTGTATGTATGCATCCAAGGTACTGTGGCATAGCAAAGTCCTGCACATCACCTGGTCACGGTGAAGAAATCTGGTGTTGTAGCATTTGCAGCATCATTCAACACAGAGAGACAAGATAAAGTGGTTATTTTTCAGTAGATTATTAGCACCGGCACCTCAACAGTGTGTCTCAGCCCTAAAATTTGTGCTGTGCAAGGAAAGTGGGGGAAGAGGCCATGTCCAGCGTTAGTAACAGCGTGCCCATGGCAAACATCTTCATCTTCACCTGCTTTTTTCATGGCACAGAGGAGCTACAGCAGCTCTGCAGTAAAAGCCACATCCACATTGCTGACAGATTTCTCTGACACGGCTTCCCAGGATGCGCACAGCTGCAGAAAAGGGACAAAAGCCCAACAGACTGGATGGGTCCTTGGGCTCTTGGACTCACCTTCTAACTCTCCTTCATTCAGAAACATTAACTCCAGGCCCTCACTGACTGCATTTTTCACAAGTGATGCATGCTCAGTCTTGGTCATTAATTGGTCCCGCCAGGACAGTCAAGGATCACAGGCTACTGGAAACCTATAGGCTTCACATGCCTTTCCTCATGTGAATGGTAAAAGAATTTGCCTCTTTGTTTTACGGATTGTTTTCCCCAGCTCTAAGCACGAGCTGAATATTCATGAACCTCCTATGGGAATTGGTTATCTTCTACATGCCAACACAAAGTCCCCATTCTGCCTGAGGTGCCCAGGAGCCAGATAAAGCCCAGTGTCTGCTCTAACAGTGCATTTCCCAGAGACTGCATGCTGCCATAAGCCAGTTGTGATCGCCTGCTAAAGCAGCATTACTGCAGAACAAAGACTCTTGCAGAGCTGCTCAAGGCAGCTGCAGCTAGTTCTGACTTCTACGTTTCTTGACCTGATGTGACTCTCAGGCTGCCGCAGTGTCTGAATGGGAAGCAAGAAGGAAGTTAACGTGCTTTTCATGGCAAGTGCTGTTCACTCATGCAGTCAGGCTGATTAGTGTTAAGATTCCAGGTTGCTAAGTATCTTGCTAGTACGGAAGTTCAGATTCATGTTTGTGCTGTCTTTGTGGTAGGAACAAATGGGTGTGTATGTGCACAAATATATGTAATGGCCCATTTACAGGAATATCTGTAAATCTGTAAATGGGCCATTATATATGATGCATAAGGGAAACATACATCTCTGGGTGGATGCTCTCTTGAAGGTGTTGCAGACATCACAGAATCGTTCATTATACTTATGACTGAGCTGAAATGACATCATTTGAGAAATGGATGCAATTGAGGGGCAGATGGAGGTGCAAATCTGATGGGAAAAATAAGCAAAAAAAACCCAGAAGAGTAAGCAATTGCAAATACAAGTACACCTCCATGGAGGTGTTATAGGCCAGCTTGGATGGGGCAGTGGGCAGCCTGATCTGGTGGGTGGCAACACTGCCCAGAGCAAAGGAGTTAAAGATCAATGATCTTTAAGGTCTCTTCCAACCTAAGCCATTCGATGATTCTATGACACGTGTAAAAGAGACCAGATGCGCTCAGTGTCCACACTGAGTCTGTATGTGATAAAGTTACGGAGTTAACATTCTTCATAGTAGCTCGATGGCACTGTGCTTTGCAGTTGTGGCTAAAACAGCACCAATAACACTAGCATTTTGGCTACTGCTGAGCCAGCCTTGTGTGACGGCTTTCTCTCCTTCTCCTGTCTCCACAATGGCCAGTAGGCTGGGGATGAGTAGGTGAGAGGGAGGGGAGACAGTTGGGACAGCTGACCCCAACAGGCCAAAGGGATATTGCATACCGTATGACCACACCATGTATCATGCTCAGCAATAAAAGCTCAGGAGAAGAAGGAAAGGGGAAGTTCATCTAATTTCCTCTCCTGTCCTGCTATGAGTATTGGGGTTGGTGTCACACAGCTGGACAATGTCAACCCAGCACCCTGCCATTTTGTGGGGGAGGCCTGTGTCTTCCCATGTCCCTGCAGGGAGGCAGGGAGGCTGTTGGGCAACCAAGAAGGCTAGTGAGCAATCCAGACTGCCTGCATGAGCAACAGCATAGGGCTAGGGAATAGGAAGCAGCACCAGGGGCAGTCTGACCAGAAACATTAAATGTTATTTTTCCTCAGAACACTATCACAGTACAAGTGCTACAGCAATACCACAGGACAGCCCCCATGCCAGCCTTTCCAGGCCCTCCTAAGTTACCCTCCTCTCTGAACAGGAAGGCTAGGGTGGGCACAAGCCCCTAGGCTTGTAGGGGATTCTGCTGGCGTGCCCTCCTAACATGATGCATGTGGAGGTCTGTCTGGTCATGGACAGCAACTTCTTCTGCCCATCATTCCTGGGCCATCATTCCTGGAGCCTTGAACCTGTGCTCTGCACCATCTCCGTGCTCTGCTCAGGCCTATTTGGTCCACTGACCCTTCTCCAGCCCAGAGTGAACATCCTGGAATACCCAGGTCTCCTACAACCACTAAGAGGCAGAGAGGAGATTTCCTAGGTGAGTCCTGACCATGCACCCTCCACCTCTTGAGTGCAGGTAGCAGAGAACCACTGGTGCTTCAGAAGATGGTGACCTTTGCCAGAGACTGTACAAACTAGATCTGGTTGGACCCCGCTTGCTCCCTTTTCCCACCCCACGCCCCTCTTCGGCACTAAATAGAGTTACCCCTTACCCTCAAGAGATGTTGACGGAGCCCAATAGGACTGCTTGCTTCATGAACCAGCTCCATGGTCCAACAGTCACAGAATGCTTTACAGGTCCTTGGGCACAAATCCTTTCATCAGCATGAGAAATGCCCTAGTGCAGCCCCAGGAGGAGAAAGATGAAGAAGGACTGCGGTGACTATTTCTCTACCCATACTTGAGTTGCTTGGAAAGAGACATAAGCTCTAGCAGGAAGGCTCTGCTCTGGTTCCCTCATCTTGCACTCCTAATCCTGTCCTTTAATCCTCACCCTTTTTTTTTTTTTTCGATGAGTTTTCCCCATTCTGCTGCTTTCCTTCACATTCCCCTGACCCAAGAGCTCTATGGTTTAATTAGGGTCATCCAACACCCCACCTGCAGGGTAGGGTTTTCCCCAGCAGGCCTTGGCTAGTGGCCACATGACTGCAAACAGCTGGAGAGCAGCAGGGGAAATCCAACCTGGCATTAATGAGGGTGAGAGGTTGCTGTGTGACCCTCTGAACAGCAGGAGCTTGGCTCAACAGCAGTACAGCATATGCTGCTTTTTCCCTGCAGGAAAAAAATGGCTTGTATTTCAGCTGTAATAGCGTGTGAATCTTGCCCAACTCTAGAGATGACAGTGTTCAGTGTCCTGCTTGCAGAATGACATTGAGAACTGCTTCTATTCCCTGCTGACATTCAGGAACCAAAGCCCTCATCTCTTCCTCCTTCTGGTTCCTTGGTGAGGGCTGTGTGCAGGCTGCCAGATCCAAAACTCTTGTCTGGCCAGGCTGTTTCTCTTGCAAGGTCTGCACAAAGACAGTCCTTTTCAATGTAGCCTGCTAATTGCACAGCAAAATACTTGGGGCTTTACACTAACTACCAGCATCGTTTATCCCCACTCTTCCAAGCTGAGTGCAGCAGGGACTTGCCAACACAGCTCAGTAAGAAAAAGACCTACACTTCTTCACAGTCTTAACTGCTACCAGATGTAGAGAAAGCCTGGCCCTAAAGCCCCTGAGGTACATGTCATCTAAAGGAATTATGCAGTTCAGTTATTACTGTACCTCTGCACACAATAGTGGTCCCCAAGTGGAAGCCTGAAGGCAATCCATAAACCTTGTGCAATCCTGAGAACAGATTACAGTCGCAGGAAGCCACTGTCTATGCAGGCCAGAGACATCAAAACAAGCTATTGCCCACAACATGTTCTTTGCACAGTATTGTTAGCTAAGGAATGACATATAATATGTGGTCGTATCTATCATCTATTTAGCTATGCCAGCATAATTCACATAAAGAATTTATGCCAGCAAATTTTCCCTAGTGGACAAGCCTCATCATGGTTTTCTGACAACCACATAATGCAAAGTTTTCACACTGTTCAGAACAGCCAGGCAAGTATCAGACCTCACTTTCAAGGTAAGAAACCCTCTGAACAAAAGGAGCACGATAAAGGGTAGGCTGCAGTCAAAGAGCTTTTCATGTTTTTCTGCAATAAGGAATGTTTTCTATTCAGAATAAATTTTGCCATTGACTTCAAAATCGTAATTCTGGGAACCCAAAATGACAGTGCTGTTTCTGTACACTTCAGGAGGGTTTATATTTGCAACTTCATTTCCACAGTAGAGATGTGACTCCATTCAGACCCCAGGAACAAAGCGGACTGGTATAGGTGTTTGCACAGAGTGTGTCTGCTGGCACAGATCCCTACTGCAAACACTAATCTCATGGCAGCACTTCCAGTTGTAGTCTCATTAGAAATAGCAGATGATCACTGATGGCTTGGAGGATGTTAATTTTCCATGCAACCTTAGCAGGGACCCATGAGGCCAATCACAGCTCCAAGGCCAATGAAACAGCTGCTCTGAGGATACAGGTGAAGCCAAATTGTTGTTCTGGCCTGTGTCAGAGGTGTCAGTGTTACTTCTGAGTTGGTGGCTGCAGACATGTCATAATTCCCTCCTGTGCTGGTGACCAACCAAACACTCTAGGTGAGATGGAACACCCAACCACCAACACAATTTCTAGCATGTAATTACTCTACTTATGAAAGTAAGTGCTTTTGCTTTTGACAGCATGGGTCTTGCACATTTTTTCCCCAGTGCTAAATTGGAAAGGTTAGAAATTGTACAGACACACATCCAACTCAGCAAAAAAAACAAAAACAAACAAAAAAAAAACAGCACAGGGGCCTCGTACTGTCTTTGTAGGAACTTGCACAAGCAAAAGACCATTCCCATCAATGAGCTAGTACAACATCCAGCAGCAGTATTTGAATCCAGCATGGATTGTCTGGTAGAGGCATGAAACGCCTGACAGAGGTAACCCTATAACTAGGCATTTTCCAGACTATCAATACGACCAAACCTACTACCACCCTGCTGAGGGATCAAGTGCTCCTCTTTGTGCACAGAGGATGATGCAACTCCTATATACCATAGCCAAGAACCTCATGCTCTTTTGTGCATCTCCAAGAACATCAGAGTACAGCACGAGGCCAAACACATGGTTCATGGAGAAGGAGAGGGGTTCTGTGAACAACTTGGACATGTAGATGTTGCAAGTCATGGTCTGGAGAAGCACAAGGCCTTGGTTGGTTGCACACCTGCCCCATTAGATATGTGTGTGTGCATGAAAGCATACTGTGATGCTGCACAGCATGTAAGGGAAAACCTTTAGAAGATGGGGCTACAGTATAAGGTCGTTGTCAGCATGCCTGTACTTCATCAACCAAACTCCTTAAACATGCCCCAGGCTTCAGCCTGGCTAAGGAGTGCTGTTGAAATCTTATCTGCAGACATGATTTTGTCTTGCTATATCATTAAGAAAGATCTGCAATATTAACAGGATGACAGCAGGATTTTCATGTGGGAGGGACAAACAGTAATGCCAGAGATAGAAAGTGCAGCAGTGCAATAGGTGAGACATGGAGCAATGTCATGTTGTAAACAAAGTTTAGCCTCACCTACTTCAGTTTGCTGTATCACAGACTTGCAGAAACCATGGACAAAATATTGGCATTCCACTTACTTCAAGACTGCCCTGAATTTGGAAAATAGCTAAATGCAGTTTTAGCTCTCTGCGGACAAAAGAGATTGATTTTCCGGTAATGTGATAAGAGACAGTGTAGCTGGCTCCTTCAGGGCAGTGGTATTTGCAATAAAGATGGGGCTTTGGCAGTCCAAGGAGTTAGAGACAAGAACAAGCTATGATCTGCATGTGTGTGGCCGCAACACTGGGGCTGGAGGCAAACCATACAGATGAGAATTATCCATGGGTGAAGCAAAGACCTGCTTGCAAACACATGTGTGTGCCTGAGCCTGCCCACTGGTGAGGGTGTTGGAGTATCAGTCCAAGCTTTCCGGAAACCTGGCAGTGTAGGAGGTAAGAGTCAGAGCAGAGCATATCACAGGGTTCATATCAGTATATGGTACAGACCAGGTAATAGAATCACAGAATCATTTGAGTTGCGTGGAACCATTAAAGGTCATCTAGTCCAACTCCCCTGCAATGAACAGGGACATCTACTGCTAGATCAGATTGCTCAGAGCCCTGTCCAGCCCAACCATGAATGTCTCCAGGGAGCGGGGTATCCACCACCATTCTGGGCAACTTTTTCCTGTGCTTCATTCACTACCCTTAATATAAAAGACTTCCTCCTTATCTCCAATGTTAATCTCCCCTCTTTTGATTTGAAACCATTTCCCCATGTCCTGTCAAAACAGACCCTGCTAAAAGAGTCTGTCCCCTTCTTCCTTATTAGCTCCCCTTTAGGTACCAAAAGGCTGCTCTCAGGTCTCCCCACAGCCATCTCTTTTCCAGACTGAACAGCCCCAGCTCCCTCAGCCTGTCCTTGTGGGGGAGATGTTCCATCCCTTGGATTGCTTTTTTGGCCAAATAGAGTACAAATACAGAAGCATCATCACAAGACTGAGATGGGAGGCCTAGAAAAGCCTACTTGTGTTTCTGTCCAGTCTGTAGGAGGCAAAGAGGAGCCACAGTAATGGGCTCCCTACATATGAAAGGTCACTGCAGAAGGAAAGGGAATAACCCACTCCCTTTTCCGCTAGGAACATTCCAACTCATGTTTAAAACACAGTAGGGAGCAGCAGGTCAATGCCATGAGGTGCCTTTAAATGTTAAGTTGGGCCAGTCACTTCCTGAGCAGACCAGAGGACTGCAGGGCTGCTAATTCGTGTAAAAGAAACATGTGCAAGCATGGGCTAGGTTGAGTTAATCCTTCCCTGGAGAGGAGAATGGGATGGCTGATCCCAGGGCTGTCTGCTATTCTGTATGCTGTGATCTCATCAATCCTTCTAGTATCCAGGGACTGAAGGCAGCTATTAAAAGCTTTGTAAGATCCCTCATGATTTGTGTTTCTTCCATAAACAACGACAACATGGCTTATTTGAGAAGGAAACAGATATTCTGGTAATACAACATCTCCCATTTGCTCCATAAGCCATTGCTAAAGAGAGGGCTGTGAAAGGAATCAGGTTCTGCAGTGTCCCTTGGGAAGATGGAGACACCACAGCTAGCATGGCCATCTCTCCCATGAGCCTCTCCAGTCTCTTGGGTGGGTGACATCTAAATTTTGTTTGCAAGATTTTCTCCATTTGAAAATGCAGACTCATATGATGAATTTATACTCAATGGTTTAAATCTGTCTTCTTCAGTGCCCCTTATGGGCATTTTGGAAAGAGCCCAAGGGCTGCTGGAGTCTGTAGACCACAGGTCAAGTTCACTTAATCACAAAGGCTCAGGTTTAAGCTCTTTAAATCCGAGTGTAAGGAACTAGTCTGTAAACCTCTGGGGGGCTCACCAGAACTGCATTTCTCACTCGAAGGTGGAGCTGGTGGCTGGCACAAGGTGCTGGATATCCTCCTTGGTCATTTGTGACCCTAGCAAGTGTCCTGACGCACGCAGCTCACGACCGTGACACCAAGCATCTCTGGCTTCCCGGTAAGAGCCCAGTGGTGGTTGCACAAGCTCCTTCCTCCCTGCTTGCTGTCCCTGGGGCCTGCTGGGAGTTTCTGCTCTAACTCCTGCCCTGAAGGCTAGAGCATGCCGTCCTGCTGCCGCATGGAGCATTGTTTGCAGAGACACAAATGGGCTGTGCTTGGCAAGCGCAGTGGAAAGGAAAAAGAGGGTGACCTAGGAACATTTCTGTTCTCACTTCATTTTTCCATTGCATCCACTGCTTTTTTTTTTTTTTTTTTTTCTATCAAGCCCAAAGAGAGGAGCAGAACAGCAATGAAATATAAACAGGTTGTCTCAACATAAATACTACAGAAAAGGAGCACCATCAGAGAGAGGAAAGCAAGAAGGTCTGGGTTGCAGGCTCCATGTTTCTGCTCACTCCCTTGTGTCCTCCACCTCCTGGTCTCCAGCATCCTGGTGCTGCTGCCACTCAGGGCACTGACCCTCACTGCTGCCTCACATGAGTACCAGACAAAGACTTACATCACTGGCCCTGAGGACTGATTTTTGGAAGTGTATTGTCAACAGATACAATGGCTTGAATATGACAGCATTATTGTTATTGTGCTGGAGAATATCTATTTGGAGAGGATTCCCTATTGAGCCAGATTCGCACCCATGACAACTCAACTGCCCTAGGGTTGGATCCAGGGATTCATTTTGCTGTGTTTGACTTGAAGTGTTACTGTCCTGGCAATGGGCACAAGGTGGACCCCTCAGTCTGCCCCCCCAAACCCACAGAGCTGCAAGGGCCAGGGGAGTTGCAGCTCCCAGAAGCCTCAGAGCCATCTTGCCCAAGAGAACAAGTTGTTAAGATAGACAAGCATTTACTCAGAGCTGCAGGCAAACACTAAAAGCCAACACTTCTTCCCTCCACAGAACAGCTCTGAAAACAACAGTCAGCAGGAACTACCTTGAATCCGGCCTGCAGCCAAAAGCCCATTAGCCCTAATGGAGGGGAGGTGGCTGCTGAAGGCAGCTATGAGTGCAGCCTCGGGCAACCACTCCGCCTGGGCTGCCTGCACCTCAAACCTGCCCTGACTAATCTCTGATCTGGCTGTGCCTCTCCGAGGGCATACATTCCTCTGCACGCCTGGCCTTTGCGTCTCACCGGCGGATTCTGCAGACTCTCTAGGGCAGTGGCTGTGCCCCTTTGGATGCTGCTCCAGTTCTTGGAGTCTTCCTGTGTAACTGGAGCGGGTGGAACTGGTGCTGGCACCGGGAAGCAGTTGCACAATGTTGAAGGAGGCGAAACCCTTTTGGCAGGGGAACGTGGAAGCAGACACAGGTGGGAGGCTCCAGGCGCTGGAGAAAACGATGACACATCCTGAAAGCCCAGCAGGGAGTGGATGGACAAGCCTGCAGGGGTGACGGTGTGCCTCCAGGCTGTTCTCAAGCGCTGGAATTGCATCAGGGCAAGAGCACTCTAGACATGTCTCCTGGCCGCACCGTGCTGTGCTTGCTCCCAAGGGCAGGGCCTGGCTTGTGCAGCCCAGGGTTGGCACGTGCTGGCAGCAGTGGTTGCATCTTCTTGTGCATGGGCTCTCTGGTGTGTGCACCACAGGTGGTGTCAGGAGAAGAGCTCTGACCTGTCAGGGCAGGACTTTGCACGGAGTGTGGTTTTTCTCCAGCCATGCAAACTGATTCCCTTGTAACTGAGAAACGTGACCTAACTGGTTCTCTGCACCACCTGCACATGCCAGAGTTACTGGGTTCCGGTTTTCCTTTCTCTGCTCAAGGCTGGCAGCTCCCTGCAGCTGCCCTCATACCCCTGCAGCTGAGACCTAGGCTGTAGTGCTGCCTTCTCATCTGCAAATGAATGCCCATCAATGTTTTCACATGCATGAGTTATCTGGAAACCCCATGTACCCCGCATCTTCCTTGACGTGGCTGTGCTTTCCCCCAGGGTAGAGCAGGCTTGATGCAGGCTGAGTGCATTCCTTTCTCCCTTCCTCCCCAACTCACTCTGCCCTGAAGTAATTCCCAAGGCATTTCTGTGGCATCTGAGACCCTGAGAGATGTGGTTTTCATCATGTGCTGTTAGCCCTGCATCCCACCAGCAGCGATGGGTCCTGTCCCAGTTGCTGCACGCCAACTGGCTTTGAGCAGAGTGAAATTGCTCCCCATGAGCTGACCAGGAAAACACTGTGGCTGCACAGTCTCTCTTCCAGGTTTCTAACAGTCAAAATAATAATTATGTGGCCTGGGAAACAATGATTACTGCCCATAAGCCTGGGAACGGCTTTTGCTATTCAGCCTTATGGGAACCCATATTGCTCCCGTGGAAGGGGATTATTTACCTAGCCCTGAGAAAAAGCAGAAGAGGCTGCATGCTATTGTACTTCTGAGTCCCACGACCGTGCAGCTGGTGAGTGGCTTCCTCTGGCTGTCATTAATCCTTGATGCCTGACGGCTCCTGCACGTGCATCCTTTGGTTCCTGGCGGCTGGGAAGCCTGTCCATTGTTTTAGTGCTTTTGTCCCAGAACCCACAGCTTTCTGGAGCCTTTCTTTCTGGCCATGTCTGGCCAAAACGTCACCAAGTGACTGAACTGCAGAACCAAAAGGAAATTGGTGGGGATGGGAGGATTTCAATAGGGTTGATGCCTGTGCGTGTGCACAGATGTACTTAGGAGTTGGGGCACACGAGGAAACCCTAACAGGCCCTTTGTTTCTTCGACACCAAAAGGAGTCATCAGAGTAGCAGCCAGGAGCTGGGGGAGGCCTGGATGATGGCCCCCATGTAGCAGGGAGAGCCAGCTCCCTCCATGGGATGTGCCAGCCCCATGCAAGGCTGCAATTTAGTTGGGGGAGACAGTGTGTCTGCCTGCGGCATGAAGCCTCCTTCCTCTGGGAATGGCCTGGCACAACTGCAGCCCTGTTGGGGCTGCTCAAAGGGACTTCATGATGATGCCAAAAGTGCCGAGAGCAGGCACTATGTTGCTTGTGGTTCCCCAAAGGCTTTGCTGGAGGCTTTGCCATGTGGTGGAGTGAACAAACTGGCCTATGGCACTTGGTGTCCTTCAGCAGGATTTAGAGTTTATCCTATTGCAGGGATGCTCCTGAGCACAGCCCTGCTTTTAGCACCTTCCTCTGCCCTGTGATTATCCAGCTCCCAATGAAAAAAATCAAGTGTGCTTCAAACAGAGTACATGGCTTTGACTTGGGGAGGCTCAAAAAATACTGTAGCTGTCACAGATTTTAACACGAAGGGCTGTACAACAGGAGGGGCAACAGGAGCACACACCATTCTGCTCCCACAGTGCTCAGCTGGAAGACTGCTTTGCTCCCTCTGGCCACAAAGGTCTGAGCAGAGGGTGAGAGGCTCTAAAAGACAGCCAGCAACTGGCTGGCCACACCAACTGATTCCCAAAGTTGTTTTTTTTGTTTTTTTTGCTGTTTGTTCTCACCACCCTGCCAAAACACAGATGAAATGGAGTTCATGTGACCTTCTTGAGTGGTGACAGCAAAGGGAGGTGCTTGAGAAAAGCCAGAAACTAACGGGAGAGAGAGCAGAAGGAGGAGACTGAGACAACAGAGTTTGTGGTTTTTTAACTATCAAATAATACACTTCAGACTTGCAGTGGTTTTTTTTGTTTTGTTTTGTTTTTTTTTTTTTGTTTACTGTTCAACAGTTTGAACCCGACCCAACTGTTTTCCTTCCCTTGTGGCCATTTTAAAGTCTTTTTTATTTTTATTTTTTCTTCTGGGAAGAAAATAAATGTGATCTGAGGGAGGAGCCCTGCTTCCCTTGCCGTCCCCACCTGTGTGGGAGCAGTGGTGGCAGAGGCTGAGGCTGCATCATGCCAAGCAGGCATGTGGAAGATGCCACAGCGTATTTGGAGCTGTGAAGCAATTACAGCAAAATTTAGTTCTGCCTTGAGAGCGGCCGGGTTATTTTTGTTTCATTGACAATAAAGATATTGGAAAACCAGAGGTCATTTCCTTAGGACAACAATTCCCTATCTGAAACAGGCACTAGCATGATCTCCGGTATGCACCCCCTCTGTGGTCTAGGTTGGCATGGAGAGCTGAGCTGCAATTGTAATGTGGCACAGCAGTCTTATCCCCTGTGCCAGCCACTGAGAGCACAGGGACCTGGGAAGGACTTTTGGCTGATCTGCTGCAGGATTTGCAAGCATGCAGAACTGATCTGTCAGGAAAACGAGAATGGCTCTAGCCTCTTTTGTCCTGTCCCAACTCAGCTGCACCCTTCTGAGGGCATGGGCAGAGGGGAACATGTCCCAAGTAGAGGGCCCCACTTGTCTCCTTGTCCCATGTGCTGTCTGTCCCTGCTACACCCATCTGAGGACCCCTCACCCAGCACTGTCTGCCCATGTCGTTTCCAGAAGCTTGGATGTGAAGTCAGCAGGCTGAGAGCCAGGGATCTGCAAAAGAGGAAACTTGAGGCTAAGCTCATTCAATCTCTTGCAGGAATGTCTTTGCCACAAAGAAAATCTTTTGTTCTCTCTCTGTCAGTCAGACAATCTTCAAGTTTCAGGCCACTTTGCTTTAAAAATCAGCTGTCTTCTGTCTTGTGCAAGGAAAGGATCTGCAGACAGAAGAAAAAGCCTGGTTAAAAAAAGCTCCTCTCTCCAGCAAGCAGGGCTGTTTGTCACCCACTTGGAAATTTGTAAACTCTTTCCTCTGTATTTATCTAACTCTGCTATTTTGGGATTTGCCAGAGCTGTCTGTGCTGGCAGAGCATGCGCTTCCAAGAGAGTGGAGGGAAGAATAGGGAAAGATGCAAAGCACTGCAAAAGCATTTGAGTCCCACAGGACTCAGCTGAGAATAGCGCCCTGACCTGGCAGCTAATACAGCCTGGGAAGACAGTGGGCAGACACTGGACAATGAAGGGTTGGACTAGATGATCTCCTGAGGTCTCTTCCAACCCCTTTGATTCTGTGATTCTCATCTGGAGGGCTCACTTCAGTCCTGTGCTTCTTAAAACCTGAGATGGCACCAGTTGATTCTTCCCCAGTGGTACACCTGCAGGGTGGCACACCTGGGCTCGTGGGGACACAAGGACATGGCACCACAGCCATCCTTGCCTGTTTGCACATAGCAGTATGCTGCCCCATCCAAAGTCCAGGTTGGAGCTGCTGCTCATCCCATAACCATGCACAAAGCCAATCCTCGTTTACTGAAGGCTTGTGGTAGCAGTATTTTTTAGCTCTAGAGTTTTGATGAGCGCTCGTCTTCCAGTAGCCAAGAGGTCATGGTGTCTGGATAGATTACAACCTGAACATCTGCATTCTATTACACAGGGATGGGAATTATTTTTCAGCATTCCCCACATCTTCTAGCAGTGACAGTAGTGATTAAAGCCTGGAGTGGATTCCTGTGTAGTATTTTGACTTCCTTTACTTTCACATCCTGCTCATAAACAGGAGAAAAGGGCTTTCCTTGGGTGCTGAGTCAGGAAGCTCGTGTGCCTTACGGCAATGCCGACATGCTGATGAAAGCCCAAGGATGTCAATAGGCCCAAAGCAGCTGAACAAACCTGCCAAGAGGTGCCAACAATAGCAGGATGTCACTGCGCTTTGCAAGAGGATGTTCCCATTCGCTGATTTGGCTCCTGTGCCAAAAGCCTTCCATTGGCCCAAGGAATAGAGCCAACATCTCCAGGAAGCAACCATGAGCAGACTCTGGTGGGTCACTGCAAGCGCCATGGCTTCAGCTTCCCATCCTCAGAGCCAGGAAGGGAAGAGGAAATGTGCCCAGGATTGCTGTGGGCAGCACCACCGTGAGCGGCTCTTGTTAGGACTGGGGCTGTGTTAAAATTATAGAGTCTTAGAATGGATTAGGTTGGAGAGGACCTTTAAGATCATCTTTTTCCAACATCCTGCCATGGGCAGGGTTCCCAGCCACTAGATCAGGCTGCTTGGAGCCCCATCCAACCTGACCTTGAATGCCTCCAGGGATGGGGCATCCACAGCCTCTCTGGGCAGCCAGTTTATCTGGACCTGGCTCTGTGAACCTCACTGGAGGCTGAGACTTGAGGAAAAATAGGAAGAAGAGGCCAAGAGGAATAGGGTTGATGTGCTCTATCCTATAGCAAAAGCCTAGAGACTCTAACGTCCAAGAGACCACTCCAGCCAGGAAACACCCTCAAAATTTCCTGACTGAGGGAGGACTATATGAGGGCTGCTCTGAATGTATTGCCTCCTACTTAATTGGCCTACAGTGTCAGAAGCAGATGTTGGTGGTACGGCAGCAGAGGCTGAACCTTCCCACCAATATTCCATTACATGTTGTTGCTGTGCAACAAATGGCAGCAGAAGGGCAGTCTGACAAAATGATGTCTGACATGGAAGTGTGGATGAAGCAAAGGGGTGCCACTCAGTTCCTCCATGCACAAAAATGGCCCCCACTGACATTCATCGACACTCTCAAAACATTTATGGAGACCAAACAGTGGATGTCAGCAGAGTGAGGTGGTGGGTAGTGTGCTCTAGCAGAGGGAACAGCAGCAATGGGGTGCTGCTGTGGGTGCAGATTTTTACGAGCATGGCATGCAGGCTCTTGTTCATGACTGGTGAACACGCTCAGCTAAGATGGTGACAATGTTGAAAAACAGTGTTTTGTAGCTGAGAATTTGCTCTATCAAATACTGTTATTGTGTTCTTTGTATCTGTAGTATTTTCCAAGAAAATAAATAGGAGGTGTTACTTTCAAAGAGAACCTACGTACTTTCTCTCCTCATTATGCTAGGAGAGGTTAATGAGCCTGCATTTCTAGGCTGTTGGTTTTGGGCTTGTGCAGGTCACCTTTTTTTAAAAAAAAGACTTCTTTCATGGAAGTTTTCCCTACAACATGTTGTAAGACAGCCAAGGGCAGACAACCATCTATAAATGAGTGCGGCCGTGCTGGGTGGGTCTCAGTGCTGAAAGCAGCGGCTGTCTGCAGTCTGGATGCGGCCAAGGAGGCAGGAGGAGGGCAGGCTGCCTGGCCGGGAGCCCTGTCCTGTGGGGCCAGTAAGCTTTACTGCCCACTTTCCCTGCAGCTCTGCCAGCCCTTATCCCTCTTTACCCATTTCTCTGTGAGCTTGTCACCAGGTGCTGGAGGAGGCTCTGGGGATGCTACTGGGGTGGAGAAGGCCACCTCTTGCCCCCCTGCATGGCCATATGCCACCCATGGGGACAGAGAAGGCCAGGAAGGCTGGCAGTGCTGGCAGTGTGTGTGTATGCAGCGCTTCTGCCGGTGGAGAGAGAAAGGAAAGGCAGGTGCAGCACCCAAAACTAGATATAAATGAGTCATCTCCACCAGCTGATGGCCAGGGGGTCCTGGAAGATGTCAGTATTTCTGTCTTACTTTCTGGAAAATAACCAGCCTTACACATGCACCCCAGTGGAAAACTACTGCAGAAAGAGTCACGAACACAGCCCAGACTGGTGGTGATGCCCACGCTGGAGCAAGCCCTGTGCTGGGCGCCCTATCTCTAAGGAAGGCACCCATTTCCTGCACCCTTCCCAAGCATCCTTTGTTCTCTAGCTTCTTCCCTGGGGTAACCCTTAGTGCCCACCCATTTTCTCTAGTGCTAAATCCTCCTCTGACCACCCGCATTTAGGATTTAGCTCCACACTGCAGCAGTGCCCAGCTCGCTGCTAGACATCAGCCTGGGGGTAGATGAGATTTTCAGGCTATTTTTGGTCTTCCCTCACCTGTGATTACCTGTACCTGCTGCTTGTTTCTTGCTATCTTATCACATACCCTCAGACAATCATGTTCAGGCATGGTGCACAGACCCAGACATAACCAAGGACACACTGCCGTCTCCATCACAGGTCAGGAGATAAGCAGCCCTCCCTTAATGCGGGCTTTGTACACCTGGAAAGCAATGCCCAGCACCAGGAACAACAGAGCCTTTCACTCTGCAAAGGAGTCAGAGGACAGAGAGGACAACAGAAGGCAAATCAGCTCAGCACCTCCATTTGTAGGAAGATGGAGGTAGTGGGATTTGGATGGGGCTGGCAGTACTGCTGGTGGTTGCTGGGGTGAGCCCGCTCCCAAGGAAAAGAAGGGGTGGCACCCACTCTGCCTGATGCCAGGAGGCAAAGTCCCCAGGGATGGCAGCCAAGTCTCTGCTGAGCACATGCTGAATTATTGAAGGGAGGAATCGTAAGGCTGCAGGTGGAGTGCAAAGCATTACAAGTGGTTGGCGTTCAGGGTAAAGGGCCTCTGATGGAGAACTACCTGTCTGGCTACTGCAGGATGATTTTTCAGCTGTGGAGCAACATAAGAAGCCAGAGAAAACGTGGTAAAGAACATCATTGCACCAGGGAATTACTATTCTTGATAGTGCAGCATAGTATTTGGAAGCACTACAGGGAGCCTGAGATGAGCAGATCCCCCTCAAACATTCAGTTCTCCAGCACTATCCACATCCAGTCTTTGCCCTTGCTCGCTGAGCCCCAAACACCCTTTCACCGCCTCACTACAGAGGGGAGGTGAATGTTTTCCTCTCCCTTGCTACCCCACATGCTTTTCTCTTGCACAGACTGTGCAGCAGGATCCCAGTTTTGCCTCAACTAGGCTACATACTGGATAGACCACACTGGAAACGTGGGCATTGTGTTCCAAGCACACGGTCACCTCTGCAGTGTTAGCTGCCAAATCCATCACACCCAACTTTGCAACCAACAAGATAGGCATGGTTCTCCCATGAGGAAGGGTGACTGTGTTCCTTGGAACTTCAGGAAAGAAATCCAGATTCACTCCAGAAGTAAAGAACAGGACAATCTCTGTCTAGAACAGGCTGTCCCAGTACTGCCTGCTTCCCCACAGCCTTGTAAGCCGTCAGCAGTGAGTGACGCAAAGCATGGACACATGCCTACCCCTGCACTGCCCTTAAGGGGCTCACATGCAGCAGAGGGTGCAACATCTGTTCTGAGAAACTTGGGCTCTTGGTAAGCAATGAGGAAACCCTCAAATGCCTTGGAAGCTAACATCTTCCCACCCTCCTACTTCCGCATGATTAAGACCATATAAAAATAATCTGTAGTTTCCAAGCCTCCCAGATTTGCCAAAATTGGTCTGGATTTATGGAGACTGGCTTCCCGATGAGACCTCAGGCAATTCCTGCTTCAAACAGCAAGCCAAGACCAACACAGCAGCTCTTGTTCTTCCAAATTTTGATACGGCTCTTTTAGTCCTACAAGTTACAAAACTCTTTGATTTTAAAATCTTCAGCGTCAACTATTTTGGCTTCTTACAGGCAGAACATCACAGTGTCACTGGGAATGGGAAAATTTTGGAAGGTACCTCAAAGAAATGTCAGCTTCTGGTTGAGGACATGGGTGCCAGGTGATCTTTTGCTATTAAATGGTGTCCTGAGATTGAATTGTACCATCAGGCAGTTGTGCAAGCCATTGTAGTCTGTCCTGGCAATCACTGAAGAGCACTTTTAGGGATCTGGAGAGCAGAGAAGCGCATTGCAGCTGGCCATGCTGCTCTGTGGCGTCAATGAAGCCTTTGTTCAAAGACTTTGTAATTTAATATAAGATGAACAAAAAAGATGAAATAATCAAGGTGGAGAGGAAGCCAAGGGCTGGAGAAAAACATGATGTGTACCAGAGCTGCAGGAAATGAAGCTTATATTCCTAATTAACAATCTCACTTGTCTCATTTTCTGCTCAAACCACCATGTTAGCCTTTTAAATATAGAAGGCTCCTCCCTCACTGTATATGCAGCCATCCTGGCACCGCCAGCCATGTCGGCTACTTTGCCACAGGTTGTATTTTCAGAACTGCTTGATGGGTGGATTAATAGCTTCCTTTTTATTGCCAACTCTTCAGCTTTTGGGGAAGAAAAAAATCTATGCGAGATTCCAAAGTGTCATGAAGATGGCTAAAAAAAAATCATGGCTTTTAGAAAGGAAACTGTAGGGGTTTTTATTTGCTGCTTAGTTTGAGAAATTTGAGGTTGTAGGCTTGTTTTTTTTCTTTTGACATTTCACCCCCACACAGCCCAGGGCTGGAAAAGTATTTTATTATTTTTAAATGAAAACAGGGTGTTTTTCATAATTGCATGGCTGCAAGATCTGGGGCTTTGCTGGAGTAATGCTGCCCGTCAGCAGCCACCTGCACCTTCAGGTTTCAGTCCTGCTGAAAGCAAAGAGCAAAGTCTCTCCCTTCTGTTTATGGTTTGGAGAAGTAATATTTGATATGAAAACCACGGAAGCGATTTACATGAAATTACGATTGTTGACAGAGGTTTGATGTACAAAAGAGTATAAATCAAAGAATTTGTTTGGAGAAATTATCGCTATCAAGCGAGAACAGAGGGGTATAACCTGGATTTATGAGTTTCCCTGTAGGTAACACAAACAAAACCCTGGTGGGAAGCAGAAAAAGATAGGGATGCAGACTGAGGGGAGCACAGCAAACATACTGGGGATGGGAGAGAGAAAATCAAAAGGTGCAGCTTGCTCTCTATCTCCCTGCAGAACTTCATCCAGAAGCCTCTCGCTTCCACCATGATGAATGCGGATTCATCATGGTGGAAATCCAGCCCCCAGAGGGCATGGAAGGGCCATGTCCATCTCTCCTTCAGCACCGAGCCTCCAGCCGTGCTGCAGCAGGCGGTGTGCCAGCAGTGATGCTGCATAGAACTGCTGCTGGTCCCACCCCTCCAGCCTTGGCTGCCGGCTGTGCTCCCACTGGGGACTGAGCCAAGATGGCTCCTCACACTTTGCATAAAACCGCTGGGGCCCAAGTGACTCAGCCTCGGTGACGCCTCTTGTTCTTGGGAAAAAATGGGGTGATGTGAGTCATTGTGTCAATCAGCCAGAGGCCAAGTGCTCTGGGCTCCCTGGGGCTGGCTCGGCCGCCAGCCATGAGCATCTTCTGCAGCAGCCTGCGTCTGGAAGCAACATGCTGTGGGGCCATGCTGTGGAGTACAGGAGGGTTCCTATGGGCACCTGGCTGCCATCCCAGGCTTGGCGATGTCCCCAAGGCCACCAAGGAGTCACACTGGGAGCAGTGTGCCTGGCTGCACTGCAGGCACGTAGGTCTCACAGGTCCCTGAGGCAGAGCCGGGCTGACCTGCTGCCACGGGGCCTGCCCTCGCCCAGCGATTAATTGGGATGCAAATGGTGTTTGAATGTTAATCGCTGCTCTGCCCTAAGTAACACCATGTGTGGAAGAAGGGTGAATGCTTTTCCCCTGCTCTGAAATAATTCCATTTATAGGCACACTCTTTGAGACAGATGAGGTCTCAGACAGCATCACCCCCAACTGCTCTGGGCTGGGGCACCCCTGTTCCTCCTGCACTGCTCTCTGGGCACAGGATGGAACTTGGACTTGGCAGATCTGATTACAGCATTAAGGAGGCACTCAGTGACAAGACAGAGCCAGTTCACCTCATCGGCCAGACGAAAACCTGGCATGAGGAGGAGCGATGGAGGCCCATGTGCCTGGCTGCATCCAGACCCCATACTGGCAGATGGAGGCTGCAAGCTGGGGGCTGTGCTGGGGTCTTGGGAAAGGGCAGCAAAATTTGTGCCCCCTCCCTTCCCCCCCTTCTCAGTGGGTTTGGAAGCTGTTCTGGAGAGAAGAGAGAGCAGCGTGAAAGGCTGCTGAGAAATATTCCAGTTTCCAACGTAATTTGAGTCATTTGCAATGGAAACTTTCCATTGCCCAATAAATCTAACATACTCATTTAAATGAAGGGGGAGGGAGCGGAGTTTCAGTGCTGTATTGAGGAAGAGAACAGTGCAGGCAGTGCAGGGGTGCAGCACCCAGCAGGTACACTGTGTTCTTGGCCAAGGAGGGGCACAGGCAGCAGAGGGATAGGGGGCACCCGGTGTGCTTGTTGCAAAGGGAAGCCTGCCTGTTCACCTTGGCACAGCTAGCACAGAGGAAAAATTAGGCTTGGATCAAAGCAGGTGGCAAAAAGAAAAAACAACGGCAACAACCATGCAGCTTTGTATTACATTAAAATCCATGGCTGTGAGGCACCAGCCTGCAGTGACAGGGAGGAGCAGCTGGTAGACAACATACAGACAACATACCCTTCCAAGTCAGGGAGCGCAGGAGGAGAAGGAAGGAGAAGGAAGGAGTGAGGGCCTTTCCTGGAAGGCTTGGGCAGAGCTGGAGCTGCTGGAGCCATCACTATGAGGGACAGCAGGGTGCCCAAATGCAGCAGACACTGCTGCTGTGTCTCTGGGCAGACAGCCGATGGCAGGCCCAATGCTACAGCTGTCTGTCTGGGTTAGAGAAGAAAAACTTGTAAATGTGGCACAGTTCACAGTTCCGTCTGAGATACGTCATCACTTCAGTCAGTCACTCCTGCCCTGGACAGCTGAGGTCAGGGCAGCAGCAGAGATGATGCTCCCCTCATGTTGATCTTGCGTTTACAGCCAGAAAGCAATGAAATGTAATAACGGAGGCGTCTCCAAAAGTAATGCTTCCTAATTTATTATTTTGGCCCATGACATCAGAAGTGGATGTTTTTAGTATGGCAGTAGAGGTTGAACCTTCTTGCCAATATTCCATTACGTGTGGTTACCACGTGACAGATGGCAGCAGAGGGGCATTCTGACAAAATGATGTCTGGTATGGAAGTGCAGATGAAGCAAAGGGCTATCACTGGATTACTCTATGCCTCCACTGACAGTCATTGACACTTGCTGAATGTTTATGGAGACCAAACAGTGGATGTCAGCACAGTGAGGTGGTGGGTGGTGCATTTCAGCACCAGTGGCAACAGCAGCAGTGGGGCACCTCTGCTTTTTATCATGGGTGAAAGTGCACAGCTAATGGTGGTGACAGTGCTGAAAAATAGTGTTTTGTTTTGTTTTGTTCTGTTTTTAGCTGAGAATTTGCTCTATCAAATACTGTTATTGTGCTTTTTGTATCTGTCGTAGCTAGTTTCCATAGAAATAAATAGGAGGCATTACTTTTGGAGCAGTCTACATACATCCAAAGCATAAGAAATGCTATCTGTTGCGCAGGCAGGGCCCTGCAAATTGACAAGAGATGCATCCATAATCACCAGGGAGAATATAAACAAACAAACAGACAAATATAGAAACCCATATCCATTAAGATTATCGAATAACAGCAGAGGGAGCAGCACATTGTCACGATCAGCAGCAGCAGCTTCTCTGCAGTCAGGAGCAGCCGCAGGCTCAGAGATGAGTTTCTTAGGTCAGCAAAGCCCAGCAGGCAGCAAGGGCAGCCTCTCCCATCCTCTGCCCCTTGGACAAGCAATCCCACATGCAGCCACACACAATCAGCCTGACTGAGTATAGCCAGGGAGTAGAGGGTCTGGGAATGCTTTTGGGGATGGTGGTTGGACTAGATGATGTTACTGGTCTTTTTCAATGATTATACTGGATATTAGGAAAAAATTCTTCTCAGAAAAAAGTGGTGAGGCAGTGACACAGCTGCCCAGGGGGGTGGTGAAGTCACTGTTCATGGAGGTGTTCAGGAAACATGTAGATGTGGCACTGAGGGATGTGTTTAGTGGGCAAGGTAGGGATGATTTGATGGTTGGACTAGATTATCTTAGCAGTCTTTTCCAACGTTCCTGATTCTGTAAATCTTTGAAATGGAAGGAAGAAAAAGAGGTGATTTTAATGGTTATCTTCTCCCAGTGTACTAGCTTGTACCTTATATCCCAAACATTTCAAGTATGTTTCTGGCACTCACATTCCATTTGACCAGGATTTTGTTACAGGGCTTTTCCAGCTTGTAAAAGCAGACTGCTGAAAAAAGAAAAAATCAATAGCTACAGCCTCTTACAGAGTGATTTTAAGTCGATTTGTGTCCAATGTACACAGGTAAGAACCAGTCTACAGTTCCCACACAGCCATGTTAGTATTAAAAGTTGCTGAGCTAACATTAGGTTTCTGTCTGCTAAGCCCCAGAATTTGGGACATATCAGTTTTCCTTACAGATTTGTCTCTCTGTGAAAAGAGAAAGGAAAGGAGTTCTGTGCAAAATTTCCCCCTAGGCTCAACACAGGCAGTTTGCGGATACTATTACCTATAAACAGGAGGGGAGTCAATTGTTTGAAAAGGTAGATAACAGCAGGACAAGGGGAAATGGTTTTAAGTTGAAGGAGGGAAGATTTAGGCAGAAGTTCTTTGCTGTGAGAGTGGTGAGGTGCTGGAACAGGCTGCCGAGAGAGGTTGTGGATGCCCCGTCACTGGAGGTGTTCAAGGCCAGGTTGGATGGGGCCTTGGGCAGCCTGGTCTGGTATTAAATGGGGAGGTTGATGGCCCTGCATGTGGCAGGGGATTGGAGGTTCATGATCCTTGAGGTCCCTTCCAACCCTGTGATTCTGTGATTCTGTGATACCAGATCAGCCCCTCCAAAAGGCATGCCTGCAGCTTTTGGGGCACAGACTAAAGGGGAATTGCGTGCCAGGGCTCTGCCTGTGCTGCTTTATGTTGTATGAGAACTATGGAGTTTTGCCAAAATTTCTTGATTTTGAGACATTTCCTGTTCTGAAAAACACAGACCCTGGTGCCCTCCTGTTTACTAACCACGTGTTAAGCAGAGCTCACTAAGCAGACACCAGTTTTGGATGCTAGCATGTTTTTCATAAACTACATGGGTTTGGGATGTAAACAGTGACTATTTATTGAAGCATTGCTTTCTGTTTTCTTATTTTGATTGTGAGGTGAGGTTTCAAAGAGATCCAGTCTGAGAGCACCAAGAGCAGCCTTTGCTGTGGTTTCCTCAGTAAAAGACAGAAATCAAATAATCTAAACAGAGATGTGGTCCTTCCTTTTGCCTGGAAAATCTCTGCTCTCATTAAATCCTAGCAAACAAAAGCAACCATGCTGCGATCCCATGAACGTGACAAAGACCAGGGCCTCTTGGTGCTGGGGGCTATTGCAGGATCAATGCCTTAAGAGCCTTTAATGCAGGAACAGAGAGTGCCCGGGGGCAGGCTATTTTGTCTGAGAAAGTCAGCAGGCGATCAGAGGCCTTCCATTGGGTTGGCCTCCTCCACCTCATGCCCTGCCCTGCTCATAGGGTCTGCAGTCTCACTGACAGCATGGGGCACGGGGAAAGAGAGCATGGGCTCTGCTCCTAGTACATGGTGCCTGTGTGCGCATAGAGAGCGAGGGAGGGAAATATAGCCTATGTTTCACATCCCTATGTTCATTATCTATCGTATCCATATTGCATATGATCTCATTAAAACCTGTGGCAAGGCCTGGAATGCCTTTGATCCCTTGTCAGCAGGAATGCTGCCGGGAGCATGTGCTGTCATGGGGCTTCTGAGGTCTCAGAGCTGCGTTCCCCCCCGTTCAGAACATTGCTGTACCCACGCAGGCCCAGCCAGCAGGAGCAAGGTTGCTGCCCTGCCCCTCTCCTGCCCTCACTCTGAGGTTTTTCTACGGGTTTGTATTCTGTTAAGCTTCAGGAAGCACAATGAAAATGAAGATCCTTCCTATGCCAGGCTCCTGCCCTAGACTGCCTAGTCTCCCGGGAACGGAGAGCAGACAAAGGGGAAGGAATACGGCACCATATCTCAACAGAGGATCAAGCTGATGAAAGGATATATTATTCATTAAGTGTATCTCCAGGACAAGTAACAGGGAGTGAGAGAACAGAGCTTACAATTGTCTTAGGTACAGTTGTAAAAAATTTATGTACACATTATCTCTGCTTTTTTGACAGCTGTTTACTTCTTTCGGGATAGGAGTCAGCCTAGCCCCATTTTGCAAGTGAGTGTATTTATAGATTCCCACTGATTTCACTGATGGTGATGGGGCATGCATGTGACTAGGAGAATGCTTGCACTTCCTCTGAACCCGGAGTTTCCCTGAGAAAAAGCCGTGCTCTGTACAGATTTTACCCCCCTAATTGGCTTTAGCTCCAGCACTAAGCAGCCAGTGCCCAGGGCATCCCCCACCCAGAAGTACTGCTTCACTGCACGCATGGGTTTGGCTCCTGGCAGCCCCTACATCCCCTGGGTTTTCCTTCCCCAGGCAAACCCTCACTCCTAGTCCCATTTGGGAAGAAAAGCAGAGTGAGCCAACCCCATGCAGGGCTGTATTTCCTTCAACAGTACTGAACCTCTTCCGCTCAGAACTGAGCTGGGGGCTGGTGAAATAAATCCCCAGTACATCAACCCTCCCGCAGGGGCTTCCTACGCCCCCTCCACCCTAAGGAGAGGCCACTGCACTGTCAGACAAAATTGCTTTTGCTTTATTCTCCAGCCTAATCCCTCTCTCCACAATATGATCCTGAGGTTTAATCTGATTAGGATCCCTCGCATCACGTGATGACAAATGGTCCCAGATGCCAAGCTAAGCAATTTAACGAGATGCTGTATTGATTATGAAACAAAGCAGGGAGATGCTACTTCAGACCAGGGTGCAGTTAGCTCCTTGCCATCCTTGGGTTGTGGGGCTCCAGCCAAACACTCCTCTAACTGATGTCCTCCTGATCAGTGCAGACCACTGCATTGGACAGTTTGCATTCTGCATGAGTTTTGATAGAGAACCATGCTCTGCTAGGCAGGGCAGTGCATGCTGCATGGCCGCAGCTCCACGTACCAACACAACACTCGCTGGCCATGGGCGTCCAAGGCAAGATGCAGGAAATGCAGTCTGTTTGTTCGGCTGTTATTAGACCTAATCTAAACGTAGCAGCCCAAGATAGATTAATATTACCATTGTTTGTTAATCCAAATGCAATCAATCATACATTTTTTTTTTCTTCCTGCCAGATAAGAACCACCCTTCCCCCTCAGAACTGCAGTCATAATGTAATTCTCTCTCAGCAGTTAATGGCATTCATAAATTATGCTCAAGACCTATTGTTCATTTAATCCTTTTTGCTGCCATTAGCTCTGGTCACTGATCTCTTGCCTCTCCAGCTTGCAATATTTTAATGACACAGCTAGAAAACAGCCAAACTCCTCAGCCTGGGCGTAGCAAGCCAGACGGGTGTTGCAAGGAGGGATGGTGCCCACGAATGGGTTGAGAAGAAGTGGGGAAGAAGCATAGACCTGAGACTGCTGCGGGCTGGGGAGGACACAGAGGAACAGGCTGGGACAGACAGATCAATTCTGGCCAGAGCTCAGGGCTCACAGAGATGATGAAGCTGCTGGCTCACAGCCTTGGAAATTTGGTTCACTTCAAAGACAACTGGACCATGGCCTGCCTTTCAACTAGCCTAACCTGGTTTAATAAGGAAATCATTGATGATAGCTGCTCCTCCTTTGAAGCTGCAGTTATGCTTTAAGGGAACTTGACCCTTTGGTGTTCTTTTCAGCACAGTACTAACCGAGGTAGCACATCCCATGTTTAAGTGGCGAGCCACTACAGGAGGTGCTGAAGACACCTCATCTAGAACTCTGCAGAGCACCCCAGTCATTCCCACTCAGGTGAATTACACTTGAAAAAGGAGCACAGCAAGGCTGGAACACAGATTTTAGCAGAGAAAAAGGGACCTCAGGAATTGGCATATCTGGTCATGCTCTGCTAAAACAAGGGAGATTATGATTATTCCTCTGATGGTTGTACAGACAGCAAACCCTATGGAGGAAGAGTGGCATCTTGAGTCTGTACTGGTGCAAAACCACAGTGCTGGCTGTTGAATGAATTCGGGCTGAAAGTTCAAAGAAAGCTTCCGATGATCTGTGCAGACCTGAAACTGTCTGCTGAAGAAGCAGGGGCTGAGTATCTGGAGGCCTTTGAAACAGCTCTTGGTTCATTTGCAGATAAGGATCAGAAAGAGCAGATGATGGGATTCAGTGACCGATGAGATCACTCAATCCGGTTTTCTCACCCGCTTAAAAGGGGATCAACAGGAATCCATATTCATTTCCTTAAAAATTCTTTTTGCTAGAAGTATTTTTAAAAATAGTCTTCTGATTGGTGTTGTCTTTTCATATCATTACCAGCCATGCTGGTGCTGTATTGGCTGCTGAAGCTGCAGCAGAAGAAATTTGGCTGCCTGGTTTGCTGCAGTACAAATGCAGGGCAGATCAGAAGACTCCAATGCCTGATCTCCTCCAAGGCAAGAGCAAATAAGTGATGAGCCAGAGGCAACTGGTTCCTAGCTTGGAATCAGATGACCCTGCAATGCAAAGCACTGCCCTGCTGACAGGAAGAAGTACATTTCTTTGAGCTGTTGACCTGTGCAGGTGCCCAAGTCCAAGAGTAGCTTCTCTAAGGAAAGAAACAAGAATACATTTAGCATTTTAATCCAGAAAACTCTAACTGGCACACACCAGAATTGTGCAAATGGTAATTATCACCATTCAGGAGAGCTGGATGATGAGAAGATGCCATTCTTTCTTCTAATTGCTATAAAGCCTCTCAGTCTGATTAATTCTTTCCTTGGTATGTTTCCTTGTAATTTTTATTTGTGAGGTTGCTAGGGGATGCTAGAGGATCTTTTCCGTGGAAAACATATCCTGCACTCTCTCAACAGTCTTGGTGCCAGTAGGATCTGTGCGTTCCTCATCACCTACCCAGGAGTTGCCTTCAAAGCCAAGCTCTGACCAAAAGGTGTTTCCTGGAGCACAACGGAACTATCACCTGCATCGTGAGAAAAGCACTGGCACAGGCTGCCTAGAGAAGCTTTGGGTGCCCTATTCCTGGAAGTGTTCAAGGCCAGGCTGGATGGTGTCCTGGGCAGCCTGATCTGGTAAGTGATAGCCCTGCCCATGGCAGGGCATTGGAACTAGATAACCTTTGAGACCCCTTCCAACCCAAGCCAATCTATGACTCTATAAAAAGCAATGTTTATCCTTAAAAACAGCAACCCTAACATTCGTGGAGAAGGAAACATCTACTAAGCGGGCAGAATTAGCTTGTTGTCTCATCTATAACTCTCCATGCCCTAGAGGGGCAGGGCTGCTCCACCAGGAACACGGTTTGCAAGGTAGTCTGATTTCAGTGTCACTCAACTCAAAGAGGAGCATGAGGACAGGGTCTGTACTGGGCACTGTGCACACGTGGTGCCTATGACGTCAAGGAGAGGTGATGCAAAGTCAGAACTGACCACCCAAACTGACGGAATGACATCAGAAAGCTGTGCTTGGAGAACATATTTCTTGGGGCAGAAAAAGGAGAGAAAGAGAGTTGCCAGGGAGCTGATTCCACGGTTGTTGGCTCATCAGCAGGTGCATAGCCCAGCCCCATGGACAGAGAGGTGGGGTGGTAGCTGTCTCCTGCCCAGCACCCTCCTGCTCTCTGCCTCTTGGTGCTGCCCCTGAAACAAGGCTGCTGGGAATTGCTGCCGGCCCATCTCCTGCTGCAGAAAGCAGTAAATCCATATTCTCTCCCTTGGAGTGGTTCCCAGAATTTACGGACTTACTTGTTTCTAACTGAGCCTTGCTACTTATTAGAAGGCCCTCCCTTAGTCCCTTGCCTTCCCTCCTTTTTGGCAACGGGATTTAGAGGTGGATTTATTGGGATCATCTGCTTTTCAGTCCGATGAAAACGAATAGGATCCCGATTCTGAGAGTAAGATCCTGAATGTGAGGTGCGCGTTTTTGAGAGCGAGATTGCCCTCTAGTGACATAACCGCAGTGTAAAAGTTGTAGTTTCGCACGGTTTTCCTTCATAACAGAGCAACAGATTTCCTATCGAGGTTTCCGCTGGAGGGAGCAGAGTTCCCGTGGCGAGTGCTGAGAGTGCCCTGGGTCTGTAGGAGGCTCCCAGCACCCACCGGTGAAGAAAGAATCCCTCGTCCTGTCAAGAGTTTTCTTTCCCCGATAGTGCCTGTGGGAGCCAGCAAGTGCTCAAGAAACTAATTTTAAGAAGGGAGAAAGGGAATGGTCTCTGCATTCTGTAGCCAAGCCACATTGCTGTATCCTTCTTGAGAGGAGGATTGTAGAGTAAGGCCGTGAGTTTATAATCAGCATAAATTAAAAACTGCTTGCAGAAAGCTAACTGTGATAAAAAGATGCAACAGCTACATTTGCAAAAGGCATTTGAAATAGAGACCTCTTCCATCATCACCACCACACAAAAACATTCCCACAACCTGACCTATACTAGGTGATAGTATATATCATACTTCCCATCCATCCCTCAGATTAAATTATTCCTTGTATCCAGCCCCTAATTCTTATACTAATTCTTCCTTGAAAGCCTTTTTCCTCACCCTTAATTAGTGGCTGTGACTTGCTGTTCTGGAGAAGAAGCTAGGGATGGTTCTGTGCTTTGTAGTCAGTAGCACTGCAGCTACTGTTTTAAATAGTCACAACGGAATTTCCTGCAGCAAGAAAAAAGAAAAAAGTTGTCAGACTTGGCTCCAAGCAGGGCTCCATCTCTCTGGGCTCACTTGCTGGCTTTGCTGATTCATTCCTGGCAGCTAAAGGGGCTGGGGCAGAGCAACAGTGCTGCCATCCTGTAGCTCTGCAAATGATGCCATTTCTTATCTGGCTGTGAGCTGCAGCAGGTGAGGGCACTGATACACAGCTGCAGCCAGGGTAGGGTACCACCACTGAAACACCTTCTGCCCCCGGCTACAGAGGGAGGTTGTATCTTCCACTAAACCCAAATGGAGACATGCATCAGTGCTCTAAAATATCAAATTTGAGATAAAGAGTTCTGGATGGTTTTTCACTGTCCTTCCAAACTGCTTTTGCCCTCTTCCAGCTTCAGAATCTACACACCACAACCACAACACAAATCAAGATACACTGGGAGATGTTACTTTCTAGTCACAGCCCTCTGACTGTGCTTGGTAGACTGACATCTCTGTGCTCCTAAGATGGAAGTACAGGAACAGTTCTGCTCACCAGAAACAGGGAAGCTATGCTTTAAGCTGTGCCATCGAGACATTGCCACTCAGGCTCCTTTTATAAGTAAGCCTGAAGCACAGAGGTTTAACAAGAGGAGTTACCTGTTCAAAACAGTTCCATGCAACACGTTTACTAGTGGAAAAGCAACTTGGAGGGCATTCCCAGGGGTGGGATCTGATGCAGGAGAACAGCACAAAAAGGACCACACAACTGAGATCCCGCCTTGTCCTTCTCCCCCAGGCTGAAGCATTAATTCTGGAAGAAGACATCCTTTACTGGGTGAGGGATGAGGAAGCAAAAGCTCTTTAAGGCAATGACCACTGAGGAATCAGAGATGTGAACAATATCCAGATCATCTTCTTTGAATATGGCCACTGACATTAGCAGCATTGAGCTCTTCATTTTGATCCTCAGTGATTTCTAAGTCCTGGTAACCAGGCTGAAATAAGAGGGAAAGATGCTGATGCTGGACATGGCTGCATTCACTGGACTTATCCTAAAACAATCCTTCTGCCAGACACTGATTTCTGTAGGAGGTCAACACTTGATCACCTGCAGGTTATCAAATTTTCTAAAAATATACTTAATACCAACACACATACTTGTTCAGGAGCCTAAGGAATATTGTCTAAGATCTCAGGATGCATTGTGTCTGTCTACTTTTCCTTTGCAAAATATCTTTACTATTCCTTTGCAAGAAATGAAAAGCTCACTTGGGAAAACCAGACAAGTGGGAAAACCAGACAAGTGGGAAAACCAGACAAAGCTGTGAGTAGCCAAGAAAGAAGATATTATTCATCCTCTTTCTTCTCCATCAGTCTGCTTCTCCTGTCTTCTAGGTTGTATCCTAGAAGTTGGATGGGTGAGGACATCTTCATCCTCTCCTGAATCCTTCCTGAACCTATAACAAACAAGTCATGAGCCTGGGATCAACACTTCCATATAGCACAGCTCCCAAATGCAAGGTAACTCCTGCAAGAGTTAACTCCTGCATACAAAACCAAGCCAGAAAGCAGAGACTGTGCTGAAGGTGAATGGTAAGACCACAGTTTGACACACGGGGGAGATGCTCTGCCACAGATGGCCATCTTGCAGGCCACTCACTGCAACAGCTCCCTGGGGTTGGGCTGTAAATCTCATCCCTACTACCTCATCTTCCTGAGCAAAGAACATACTTATTTACTTTCTTTCACAGGTATAAGAAAAAAGTGCACTTTGGTGTAGTTTCAGTGATGATTTAATAACATTAAAACCAACATTCTTTATGCTCATTGTAGCACTTCACAGAATCACAGGGTTGGAAGGGATCTCAAGGATCACGAATCTCCAATTGCCCTGCCACATGCAGGGCCACCAACCTCCCCATTTAATACCAGACCAGGCTGCCCAGGGCCCCATCCAACCTGGCCTTGAAAACCTCCAGGGATGGGGCATCCACAGCCTCTCTGGGCAGCCTGTTCCAGTACCTCACCACTCTCTCTGTAAAGAACTTCCCCCTGACATCCAACCTAAATCTCCCCTCCCTCAACTGAAAACCCTTTCCCCTTGTCCTGCTGTTATCTACCCTTTCAAAGAGTTGATTCCCCTCCTGTTTGTAGGCTCCCTTTAGGTACTGAAAGGCTGCAATGAGGTCACCCTGCAGCCTTCTTTTCTCCAGGCTGAACAAGCCCAGCTCCCTCAGCCTATCTTCGCAGGGGACATGCTCCAGTCCCCTGATCATCTTTGTGGCTCTCCTCTGGACCTCTCCAACAGCTCTCTGTCTTTCTTGTACTGGGGGCTCCTGGCCTGGATGCAGTACTCCAGATGGGGCCTCACAAGAGCAGAGGAGATGGGGACAATCACATCCCTGTCCCTGCTGGCCACCTCTCGTCTGATGGACTTGTTTCTTTTGAAACCCTAAAACTTATTTTCTTTTCTTAATATTAAAAGTGCTGGGAATGTTGAAGCTACAAGCCCTTGAAAAAATATTCTCCTCCTATGCAACACCCCAAAAGACATGGATGCTTAAAACTAGGGAAAGATCCACTCCTCCTCCAGCCTGCTGGGTGGAGCCAGGAGTGCAAATGAAATCTCTTCTGGCCAAGCCCCCCTGTTAGTTTGGCACTAACAGAACTGGCAAACACGAAGAAAAATATATTTGAAGTAACAGGAAGAAAAATGAAGGTGGAAGAGGAAAAAAAACTGAGAAGTCAAGAAAAAAAAACATTCTTCCTCCTGCTTCCCTTGAGCTATTCAGTACTACTGGCAGGGTTATCTTTGTACAGGAGCAGGACCCCATTTGATTGTAGGAGGAAGCATCACAAACTATCTCAGAGAAGACTTCCACCTTTGTCATACCTCCAAAACAATGTTCCTCTGCTCTTCTGCAGAGTTGGCCTACAAGGTTGGCAGGGAATGATCTTTAGTTTCCCTTCCAACCCAAGCCATTCTATGATCCTAGAAATTAAACTCACTGTCTCTGAGGAGGAAGGAGGAGGCAGCCACCACCCATGTGCTAGGTTGCACAGCAGGTAGGCAGCAGAGTGAGACTCCTTTGCACCATTTTTCTGCTTATGCACAAGACTGGAGGCAGAGAATAAGGCAGTTGCTGCTCTGACAGACACAGGGTTGAGTTTCATGGGCTGTAGCTTCTAGGCAAGCTGTTGCTGTTGAAAGCAAATTAGATCGGCTGGGCATCAAGCAATGCCTTCCATCAGTTTTCTCCACCCACCACCGCAATCTTGACATTTTGTTCATGCCATCAGTGCCAACTGCTTCAGAAAGCCAGCTGCAACACCTACTGGAAGGACAAGAACACCACCAATGAGAACAAGTGGGAAACTGCTCAAAGTTGAGGTGAGGAAGCTTTCTTCAGCCTTAGTCCAAGCAGAAGACGGGGTTCTCTAGGAAGACAGCGAGCTTGGTGGCCACCACATCCAGGTCACTGGTGTTGGCATATTTGAGCAGATTGGTGTTCTTGACAAAGTAATGCTTGAGGAAGTGCTGGCTCACACACTTGTGCAGTTTCTGCACCAGCCTCAGGAAGGCTTCATGAAAGCAGCGCCAATCCTTGGTGCGTGGGTATTTTTCGCACGTCCAGAATAGCACTGTCTGCAAGAAGCAGATGGGAAAGAAGAGGTGTTAAAGGTTCTGCTAAGGGCTCACACAGCTTGCTAAGGCACTTAGAGTGCTGGTAAGTGGCTGACAGCCTTGGAAATTGGAGAGCCTCGCACTGCAGTCTTCCTGCATTAATGATTCTGTAACAGAGGGATCACAACCAGCAGCCTAAGGGAGAGCCCTTTCACCTTCCCTTGGCTGTCCCTTTTCCTTTGCCTTGCAAACCTCATTGGACTTACCAAGGATCCTGCACAGATGGCCAGAACAGGCAGGGAAGGAGGATTTGCAAAGGCCAGGGACCTCTGCAGATATGCCAGGTGTTTTAAGCTGTAGAAAGTGGCCTATTATATAAGTGTAGAAGTGTAGAAGTGCAAGGAGGGAGAGAATAATAATCTTATGAGCATAGCTGTTAGCTTCAGCCATACTTGTGCTGAAGATGCACACACATTTTCTTTCTGGATACACTGGGATTCCAAGCAACTCTTGCCTGTCTTCTTCTGACACAAAATACAGCATGTGTTACGACCTCTTCCTCCAAGTTTATTTCATGTGAAATCATAGAATGGCTTGGGATGTAACAGACTTCAAAGACCAACTAGTTCCAGCCCCCTGCTGTAGCCATCGTTGCCAGCTGCTTAATCAAGACTGACCAGGAACCCATGAAGCCTAGCCTTTAATGTCTCTGGGGTGCAGCATCCACAGGTTCTCTGGGTAGCCTGTTCCTGCGCCTCACCACCCTCTGAGTGAGGAACTTCTTTCTAACATCCAACCTAAACCTCCTCTCTTTTAGTTTAAATCCATCCCCCTTGTCCTATCACTATCTATCTGCATAAAAAGAGAAATCAATAGATTAAAAAATGAATTCCATATGATTATTGCTCTCATAACATTATTTTCATGTTGCCCATATTGCATTTTTACAGGCTTTTCTGTTTGTGAAGAATTTTTTGAATGTACTTACAGTTATTGTACCAAAAAAAGCAATATTGACCATCTTCATCAACCTGAAAATCATTTCTAAAACAAAAAAGTCACTGATCTTGGGTGCAAGAATTCCACTCTGTTTCTTAGTGTTCTCTTAACTCAAATTTTCTTTTTCAAATTCAGTGCCCCAAAGAGACCTCCAAGAGATGCTGTGAGACATGGCTGAACTACAGCCTTCAATTCCTCTGCTTCCTCAAAGTGAAGAATTTCATCAAAATAAGGCATTATTTTCTAGATTGCCTGTTTTCCCCCTCCACTTGGCCTTGCAATAGTTGTAGTGTTGGGGAATTTCTTCTCAGATAGCTTTTCAATTGTGAGCAAATTTTATTCATAGCTGCAATAACCACAAAATCTTTTTGATGTTGCCAGGGAACAAAAGACATGGCGAGGAATTCAAGCTGGAGCTTACTAAGAGCTACTCCTTGGAGGTTTGCAGAGCAGTTATCTCCCATCAGCACCACCGCCGCTTCTGCAAGATCTACAGGCAGTTGTTAGAGTGGAGTTTCCAGAAGCAAGAAAAATAGTGCTGTTTTTCCAGTCAGGTCTTTCAGATTTCCTGATTATGAACGTCATTCCCCTGTAACAGATACTGAGACCGTATCTCGATATCATGGTGATGCCTACCTGAAGATGATAAGCTGTGATGACGGGCTTATTTCCAGCACACCAGACGTCCTCCTTCATCTGCCTCATGACTCTGAAGCATTTCATGCGACAACCACCATCTTCGTCGAGGCCTTCCATGAGTATATGCTCAGCACGGGAGAAGCACAGCTGCCAGTGATAATTGGAGCGGGCCAAAAGGTCAAAACCAAGCGACTATGGGCAAAAGGGAAAGTGTGTCACCAGATCAGAGGCAGACTTCTCTGAGCAATGCAGAGGGATGTTACAGAGAGGCTGTATGTTAGCAGAGGCAGCAAACATGGTTAATTTTCCCATTGTAACTCCTTGATGGAACAAGCAATTTGTTTTCTTTCCTCATGTGGTGACATCGGTTACTCCTGGGAGATTCAGCTCTAGAGATGCCAGGTACAAACAGTGCTACTAAAGCTGAGGCACAACTCTACAGGCACTTTGCCATAGAGCAGCAGGTCCTGAGCAAGTGGGGAGCAAGCAAGACTGGAAGGCAGAACTCGATGTGTGGGATAATGGCAACTAGGACTGGTCTGTTGCCAAAGGAAAATGTTGAGGTAGTGCCCCACTTGCAGAAACGTTACATGAGACAAAGCAAAACAGCAAGAAAAAATGCACTCAGCTAAATAGCCAAAGCTATTTGCAAGAAACTCATGCAACAGATGTTAAATCAGTTTTCCCTCCACAGAATTCACCATCATTAAGGAAAGAAATTCTCAATAAAATCCAAATAATTTGAAATATTCTCTGCAGCCTTCCAAACCACTATCACATACCTGCAAAGTAAAGTTCTGCACAGACTTTACAGTTGTTTTTGCACTGCTCACCTTGATGCACTGCACTTTTTCCTGAGATGGCCAACGCTTGAGGCAACGAGGCCACCGGGCTTTCTCAGGCCAGCAAGTTGGAATCTCCACTGTAGGAGCCAGCTCCACCTCAACCTGGAATTCTGATGTTTCCACAGCCACTCGAACCACTGAGCTGAAGCTCTCCAACATTGTCACTTTACCTGTGAAGGAACAATGTGAGAGGTGATAAAGGTGAAAAGATCCTCTCCTCAAGCCAAGCAAGGGGCTGTGTTGTGCCCGTGTCCAAATTGAGACTTGCAGTTCCACTGCTGTCTTAGCACTCTCTTCAATGACATAAGTGGAATGCAAGAGAAAGCTTATTTCAATCTGCCCAAAGGAATGAGAGCAGAGGAAAAACTAAACATGGTCAATGTTGGTCCAACTGTGTTCATGAAGGAAGTTTCTGTCCCCATTTTTCCCTGTCATTCTGGATGGATCACTGTTCCTTCAGTTTTGCTGTTCAAGCCAATGATGTGATCATCCTCTAACCCATTGAAATAAATACAGAGCAGATTACCATAAGCAGTTTAAGTAATTGTGTGTTAATCCACCTCAGTTCGACTGATGCTGGCTTAGGGATTCCAATTCCAAAAGGAGTTCATGCAGCAGACTTGAAGGGACAGTGATGAATGTTTAGGATGGTAACTTCTATTTTCACCAAAGAAATATCCACCTAGTCCTAATGGCAATTTAGCATCTCCTCCAGAAAGCACAGTGGAGTCCATCTCCAGTATAACTTTATAAACATCAGTAAATCTGGGTGTTATTTCCCCACTGAGCCAAGCCTGGCATCAAAACAGGAGCTATACTTCTCCCAAGATCTCAGCAGAGAGACCAAGCAGCTGAAAAGCATTAAAGCCATAGCTTTGTCAGCACTTAAATAAATTCACAGCATTTCCATAAGTATCACAACCGTGCTGCCTATCTTTCCACCAACGGCAAGTGAGGCAACGCAAGAACTCTGTTTTTGCTGGTTCTCAAAGAATTAAAAAAAACAGAGAAGCAATGACACTGGAGACGTTTTTATGTAACTTTAGATGTTCCATGGGATTAAGTTCATTCTTCACACATGCATTTAAAAAAAAAAAAAAGAGAAAAGAAAGCATCCTAAGTCAGATCATGTCCTCTGTCTCCATTCCCTTCTAGCTGACCTTAACAAAAATGGAAAGACAATCATCAGCCCAGACATCAGCCACCCCTTGGAAGCACCTATTCTGGCTCAACACCTTGATGAGCTGCAGCTAGACACAGTGGCAGATTTTCACCTCAGCACGATGACTTCCACATAAGTAAAGCTTCAGATGAAAGCCCTTTCCATATGTTCTTCTCTATGAGCCTTAATGGTGACATTTTATCCTTCTTTTCCTTTCAGTAATAACAAACAGTTGCTGGAAGAATGCAATCATCTAGCTGAACCTGACTTTAACATCTTTCCTCCTGTGAGTAAAATTTGAAGTGCCATCAGAGGAGGTGAAATACGTCTATATTTCTAGAATATGGAAGACCCATTTCAGGCTGCTGATGGGTAAAGACGTTCTGCAAATATGATGTGAGAAAAAGCACCGTAGTCTGAACTTGACCATGTCACAGTATCTTAATGTGAAAAGATGAACATAAACCGTTCAGCTTGGATGAAGCCATGTGTTCATTAGCTGCAGTCTATAACATGCCTTTAGGATGCTAAGAATTAAATATGAGGATCACTGTTTAGGCAGCATTTTGCTGCAGATGTCGCAGCTATGAAGGCATGTTGCATGCACCACTGATTGCATTATGTCAGCACTTCCAGTACAAATTGCCACAGGATATACACAGGCACTTTGGAATTGCTTACAGAGGAATCAGCATCACTACTGAAAGCAAGTTTCCATGATACAAGTTTCCATGATACCTACTGAATAGTCTGGGCACTGGGGAACATGGAACACTTGTTCAACAGACTTTTTTTCAAGACCTTCTACATACTGGAAAGATATGGGCACCTAAGTCTTCCCTAGAATATTACCTGCCCTATTCATATTTTCAAACACTTCTCCAGCTTACACACTTTACTCTGTATGCAATTTTTCCTGCAGCATCTTTCTGACTAGTCAAGTTATACTGCAGCTGCTGTAGCAGAAAAAAGATTTTTTTTCCCCCAAATCCCAAACTGCTTTGAAAATCTGGGTTGCATCTTGGTTGAGGGTGATGTTGGTGGAGAACTTACCCAAGTTCCCAAAAGAAGAGCACCATTTTGAAGAACTCAAGGTCTACTTAATTCTGTCTTCAGTGCAGGTCTAAATTTGCACCACTGCAATGGGTTAGAAGCTCCCTGACGTTGGGAGGGTTTGTTGTTTTTTAACTTCTAATTATGTGAATGACACAAACACTTTGTGTACATAGTAGTTCCCCCTCTGCTAGCTGCAGAAGACAGCCAGTTCCCCTTATACCCATCCCCACTAAACTCACTGGAGAGGTTACAGGAAACAATTGACTTTTCCACCAGCTCTCGGAAGACGATAAGAACTTTGGCTGGAACCAGGTCACCTTCAATGTTCACATCTGTTTCATGCCACTGCTGAAGGCTTTTTGAGAACTGTTCCACCTCGAGCCATTGATGCAGCTCCTCAGGGTCCCGCACAGAGGAGAGTAGCTTGGCTCCGTGCACAGTGTAATAACGCCAGTGTCGGACCTGTTTTTCCCTGTACCCAGTTAGGCCACGTAGAGGGACAGTGATGAGGAATTGGCTCGGTGCTAAGACCTAGGAGAGTTTAGAGAGATTAGGAATACAGGCAAGGGCAGATCAAGTGATCATGAGGGTTAAGGAAGTAACACGTGCAAACGGAGGCTTTGAAGGGAAAGAAAAAATATGGTAAAATGGGAATGATTGAACACATCCAGGACCTGTTCCATACCTGTCTGAGATTTACCTTGGAGGTACACGGAGTAAGAGGAAATTGTCCTTTAGGAGTCTGATGTGACAGACGTGGCCCATAGAAGACAAGAGCACACTCTGGCTGGTTTGCCACCACATCTGCCATAGTTTTCCCCACTCCTTGTTATTTCTAGTCTGCAATTGTACGAAATGTAATAACTAAGAGCTTCCAAGGTGCAGCAGAGCATCAGAGAGCTTGTTCTGAGATTCAGCAATGGGAAACAAAATAGTTCAAGTTCTTAACTCAGAGCCATTACTAGAGATAAGCCTGGAGTTCCACAGTTCCACAGCTACGTCAAAAGTACACTTTCTGGATCTTTTCCAAAACCCACTAATGACATTAGTAGAATAAGTCCACAGCCCATTCATTTTACAGGCATTTCACTCTGCCTGACTAGAACATCTATCCTCCATTAAGGAGACATAGACATCAAGGCAAGTGACATGCCTGAGCCTACACAGGCAGTGGCATTGTCAAAAATAGGTTTTGGAAAGTGCTGTATGAGGCTGCATCTCTCACTGAGCAGAAGCAAGAAGCAGAGTAAGGATGGAAAAATGATCAGTGGATAACACCCAGAAGCAAGCTTGTTTGCAAAACAATTAATCAGCTTCGCTTTGAGGATAACCATTCTCCAACCAAACCAGTGCTCAACTGGCATTTGCAGAGTGAGTAAGGTGACACAGAATTTCAGAAAACCTCATACAGGTTCAGGACACAGCCAGAATTGGCAGGTTTGGAAGTATTTGGCAATCTTGGCTGCAGGTGTTGGTTTCCAAATCCATTCAGACTTTTCCTATGTTGACTCTGAAGCTTTTCAACTTCTGTCGAGTCCAAGCCTTACTTACACTGACATTAAGCAGGTAAAAGAGCTGTGTGAGCAAGATGTGGTGACAGCAGTTGCTGAAAGGCTGGAAGGTGGTTACCTCAAGGTCAATTAAGCACCCTTATCATTCTCCAGAAACAATCCCAAGCATATAGATAGTCTTCAGTGTAACTTAGGATTTAAAATGTTACTGCAGAGGTGCCGAGGCCCGGAGGGCACTGACAAGACCTTAATGGCTCCAAGCAGGCTTTCTGGGGCTCCTACCCACACCCATGGACCTCCATTTCAGCTCAGCCCCAGACGTGCTCCTTCCCATAACAAAACCAGCTTGTAAGAGGGTGGCTGCCATCCCCCTCAAAATCAAAAGGACATGCCAGAAGGGCTGGGAAACAACAGTCCAGATATAGGCAAAAGGAGAAAGGTGTTGGGGTATAATGCAGATCTGGACCCTATGCAAGTGTATGCTGTTTGACAAGGCTCCAACACCACTTTGAGAGGTTATACTCATACCAAATTCAGCTGTGCAGCTAGCGTCCTCAAGGCCTAAACAAACCCCAGGTCTCTACCCATGCTCTGTCACACCAGGCTTGCATGCCAGAGCCAGACTTCAGGACCCAAACAAGTCACAGGCCGTGATCCAGGAGCGTTCGGTTCTGCAGCATATAACCTGTAGCCAATCCTGTTGCATTAAAAACCTGCCTGCAGCATGTTGATTAATTTAAGTGCAGCCAGGATATCTCAGGCAAGTGGAAGCATTAGGTTAGAAATACAAGCAATAAATAAAGTTTCTTGCAGAAAGACTAAGATAGCTATGGGAGGACAAGTTAGGAGGATGAATCGTCTGGAGAAGAGGATGGGTGAGGAGGAAGCAGGCACCAGGAGGGTGTTGTACCTGGATGGATGGGTGGAACGGGCGCTTTCCCCGCAGCAGAGCTGACCACTTGGCCAGTAAGCCTGGCTGATCCTGAGAGCAGCAGAGAGGAAAACGAGAATCACACAGATCAGAGAGAAAGCATGTGGCAGGTCATTCATTCACCAAGAAAAGCTGCAAGTGTACTACAAGCCTCTTTGCTAAAGGAAAGAAATCTCCCCTGCCAGCATTACAGAGCTGACTGCTTGGCAATGTGGTTGGCCAGTGCTGTACTAGGAATTACTCTGGATGTTAACCTGCTCCTTACATCTTTATCGAAGCCTCCGCAGCCTTTGCACCAGAACTGCACAGATGGCAGCTACAAAAAAACCAATGGACCACAACTTGGAAGCTGTAAAAAAAGTGAGCTATTTAATTTGGTCTCTCTGAGTTTTATTTCAAGTTCTCTTAAAGATTTTGGCCTTCTGCCCCTGAGTTGCAGAAATAAAACAACACTGAGTATTAAAAACTTTGTTAAATTCCCCACATAGCCCTGTGTATCTAAAAGGAGGCTTGTATAGTTTCTCAACAAATCTACACTCTGCATCAAGTTAAATTAAATCCTTTTAACCAGAAACTGGAAGTTCTGAAAAGTCACCATAAATTTAATTTACAGAAAAAAAAAAAAAAAAAAGATGCTGCAAAATTAAACACAGAATTGTTAATATACTGACTTTCCCTTGAGACAAATCTCCTCTAGGGTGAGTTATCTCAACAACGATATTAAAGATTCTATTTTTTGTAAGCAGAACAGACCAAGTCAAAAACATTTTCTTATTAACCCATTCTTTGCTGCCCCATGCCTACAGCACAAAGTCAGCCAGCCCTCCAAGTGTGATTGCCATTGACTTATAGCACTGGGTTAAGTAACAAATCTGCCATTTTTTAAGAAAATATGTTTCAGGAATTTCTTTTAAGCTGAGGGTGTTCAGACCAGGCTACAGTATGCCATTCTGATTCTACCGATCAGAATAGGTTGCCTTGTTTTTGTTCTGTTTTGTTTTCCAGAACAGCCATTTTACCTTGGCCCTGGTTTTGTCAGTCCTCGTAAGCCACATCTGCCAATGTAAATCTGAATGTGTTTATCCGCAGAGCAACAGCCAATTTTCAGCCTGGATGACCCTATGCTGCCTCCACCCCCATGCCCGTCAAGCAGCTTCATACCCAGAATTCTTCCCTCTCAATCGTAGACAGCTACAAAAGTTGCCTTATGCTTTCACACAATGTGCATTTATCCATAAGAGGCTGCATTTTAGTGTATGGGTTGACATAACTAGAGTATGCAATCTACTTCAGATGAGAAGGATCATTTTCATCTGAAGTTGCCATTGCTATCAGTTATTACTTATACCCTTATAGTCATTATTGCTGTGTTAAACAGTCAAAGAAAACAATCAGTCTCCTGTCACGTCTGGGACAGGACACTGTTGTTTTGGTATCTGATGGTCTAAAATGACTTCTCCCACTAATAAGCATGTTTCTTTCCAGGAAAAAGAAGTTCTAATTCATGACCAAGAAAAAAACAATATATTTTTCTGAAGAAGCGTTTTATGTTCACAGCAGAAGAAAGCATTCTGAAGTTTTTTTTAGTGAGTTGACAGGTTTTTCACCTGTGAAAAATACGAGTCATAGCTCATAGAGGCATGGGCATTTTTTCCTTTTAATGTTACTGCAGTACTTTTTTTTTCTCCTGTCTTTTGGCTTCTGTGTGCAGATTGACAGCTCTGGCAACAGCGTCTCTTTGTAAAAGCAGCAGCTGTAAAAAGAGACTCTGCCTCATTTACCCATCCCTCTCTGATACACCTCCAGTGTTAAGATGCCCACAAGTACGTTCTTATGACTCAGCCAGTCCCCACACTGAAATGTCAGCATATCTTCCGTGGTGTTTTACTTGGAGGTACCTGTCCATACACTTGCAGAATGGAAAATCACTGACTGATTGCCATACAAACTACAGACACTACACTAGATCTCTTGTCCATACCTTAATATTCTCATTGTGAATGCCAGAGTTGGAGATAGCCTGGAATCGTGTGGCCTTATAGCTGATTTCTGTGGTCAGTTGCTGGATGATTTTCTGCACCTCCTCCACCGTTTTGGAGACCAGATAATGGCGTGGCTCCACCTGTCAGTTCCAAGAAAGACACTTCATATTAGAGATAACTGCAGTCTTTGTCTCCAGTGGTAAGAACAATCAGTTTGGTGAACCCTGAAACATATGTGCCTATGCTGCAATGGGAATAAATCTTGTTCCTTTTAGATTACAGTCAACTTACCATGAGACAGAGCTCTTTCTGATGAACACTGAAAGGCAAAATTCAAGACTATAAAGGATTATTTGATATTTTTACGCCATAGCAGTGAATGGAAGAGAAGGATTTAATTACATGGATGAATTTGCTAACAATTAACTGCAGCCTTGTTTTTCACCCATTTTGATCCAGGACAGCCAGTTATTCCCCTTGCAGAGCCACTCTGAGTCGGATTACTTTTTGCTCCAAGAGCTGGCAAGACTACAAGAATAACAGATAACTCATGCATTAATCAGACTGCAACTATATGTGGCAACAGTGTAGTACAGTGAAAATATCCATACTATCTTCATATCTTAATACAGGGTCCCTGCTTAGACGGTGACAAGGTATCTTGCCAAAGATGTTCCCGTTGAGGGCTGGGAGTGTGTGTGACCTGGTAGATGGTCCTTCAATTCAAGCAGCATTAGTGCAATTATTTATAAAAAAAAAAATATTTCAGTGGAAGGTCTGAAGCGAAGAATGGATAACTGCTTGCCTAGGATCAGTTATCCAAGGAAGAGCAATTGGAAAGTTGGAATAAACTCCTCTCCTTTCTCAGCCAACAAAAACGGTTGTTGGGATTGTTCAGTCTGGAGGAGGCTCAGTGAAGACCTTATTGCTCTCTACAACTGACTGAAAGAAGGTTGTGAAGAGGTGGGGTCAGCCCCATATCCCCACGTAACTAGCAATAGAGGGAATGGCCTCAAGTTGTGACAGGGGAGGTTCAGGTTGCAGGTTAGGAGCAGTTTCTTCTCTGAAAGGTTGATCAGGTGCTGGAATGGACTGCCCAGGGATGTGGTGGAGTCACCTACCCTGGAGATGTTCAAGAAGCACTTAGATGTTGTACTAAGGAACATGGTTTAGTAGGGAAATATTGGTGGTAGGAGGATGGTTGGATAAGATGATCTTGGTGGTCTTCTCCAATTTTGGTGATTCTATGATAGGTAACAGTATTTTTACTAAGCCTTTACAGTATTTACAAGGGGCAAACACGTCGAGAGAGTGGTATTATATTCCCTTGGCCAGACTCTCATCTACCTTTGGCATCCTGATTTTTTGCTATGGTAACAACACATAGTCCCTTACGTGTGTATCTAATACAGACGTAATACACGTATCCACCTGTAGCTATAGCTACTTTCTTTCACTAGTCCAGATGAATGCCTTAGTTCTTAGAGCAGTCCAATGAACTTGACTTGCTCAACAAGACACATAAAGGCTCCTTCAACAAGTAAATGTTATGAGTGACAGTGAGTTATCCTCCCCTAAGAGCTTTCAGAGTCTACAAATAAACTGTTTAAAGTGTATCATCACCGTTGGTTGGCTCAAGCTGAGCTCCAGGACTGCCCCTTGTACTCCTTCCTCATGCTGTGTTCTCTTTGAGTGCTACCTGTCAGAAACACCTCCTTCTCTTTCTGGCATCCTGGAAGAATCCATCCAACCTAGCATGGCCTTATTTAATTGCACCTTCATTGCCTACTTGCTGAACTTCAACTGTTGCCACAAAGTCTTAGGACAGTACAGACTCTAAAAACTTCAGGGAGGTACCACTAAACAACTCTGTCTGCATGTAGGTCCTCATCACTGAGGCAAGGATGGAAGAACAAATGACATGAGACATGTGTTACCCACAGCTAATTCCAAATACCTACCCAGTCTGCTACTGCAAAGTAGAACCTTCCTACAGAAGGGAAGCCATAAACATCAGAAGACAGAATATAAGCAAGTGAAACCAATTCCTGAAGGGCCAAGGCATTTATCTAATGTGTTTAGCACCAGCATGAACACATCGGGAAAGAAGTCAGAAACAGTTCTTCATCAGACAGCCATTTCTACCACCTATTGGTGTTTCCATTACCAAGTGTTGACTTCAGAAGTTTGCCAGAACAACAAGGTTGATTAAGGCTTCATTATGGAGGAAAGAAAAAGGACTAGGATTGACTGGAAGTTGTGAAGAATGTTTTAGTTTGCTTTCAATTTCCCAATCACCTGCACTAAGTATGCACTCGCATATTTCCTTTACTGGATGAGTGGGTTAAGGAAGAAGTCATTGGTATCAGAGATTCATTGCTACAGGAAGAAACTAGTAACAGTAAGCCATCAGAGCTGGAAGGCTGCTAGAAAACAAATTTTCAGTTAAAAAGGAAAACATTTGCTTCTATGAGCCTCAGAACAAGGCTCTACTTCTGTTCTGTACACATGGCAGCTGTACGAGCATCTCCCTTGTGCACGGCTTCCCTCCGTTCCTTCTTTTATAGCTCTACAAGTCCTTAGAGAATGGTTCACTGTTATAGCTCACTGAATAGATTCTGATGGAATGCTCTTCCAATGCAAAACACTGAATAGGTGAAAATGGAAGCTCTCAAAGGCATTTGATTACTTGTCACCAAAATATTTCCATAGAAAAAAAACGAACATTTGTTACCAGCCCTTTGATGGTATTAGAATATTTCATCCTTTTCTGAAAGTAGGACTTACAGCTTTCCACTTGGAAATCATTTTTCATTTCAGTGTCTTGCATTTTGTAATGGAAAACAGACAATCAGATAGAAGTTAGCTAAGCATCATGATGAAGCACAAGCTTTAAAAAAACAATATATTACAGCTCATTTAGAATCCCTTTTCATAGAATGTACAGTTTTATTGATTATTTTTATTGTTTTACTTCATTTCATACTGGAGAAAAATATCACAGTGCAGGAATAACTCTACGAAATAGAAAATGTATCTCCAACCTGCCTGTACTGAGACATGCTATTCAGTTGTGTGAAGTATCCTCAGCTGAGGTGACAGAAAATGGGAGAATTCAAGCTGTTTTCACCTCCCCCCAATTCCTGCATGCATCATTTTAAGAATCAGCCCCTGCTGTTGTGGCTTTGGTCTTGTATCTGTCAATCCAAGACCACTGGACAAGGAAAGAGGTGAGGGCTTCTCGCTAGATTAAGTGCTAGTGATCAGAGCTCATCTCACATCTGGAATTGTGAGAGTGGGAACAAAAACTCAGGAAATATGAAGATATAGAAGAGAACATGCAACTCAGAAAACAAGGCTACCGGCCAAGATCCCTGATAACATTCTGCAACAGAAACCTAGAAATCTCATTAGAAATACAGTTCTCATAAAACTTCACCCAGTCATGTCTCAAAAAACGAAGACAGAAGGCAAGCAACTAACTGTCAAGTTTGGCACCCTTCTGAATCAACACCTAGTGTGGGAGACAGAAAATCTGGACAGATAAAGCCTTACCTTGCTCTGGATGTAGATTTCTACTTCTTCATCTGTGAATGGTTTCATGGCAAGATGGTCGTCACTGTTCTCTAAAGTGTGAATTCACTCTTCACTTTTGTTCGCCTGCATCTGGAAACAGGAGGGACACTCAGAGAGAGCTGCTCAGAGCCACCTAATTCCTCTGTGCATGAAGAAATGGAGAGAGAAGCAAGAAAATATGCCTTTTTTTTCCCCCCCCTCTGGCCTGAATAGCCCAACTTCTTAGGAAAATTAGCTCCAGTTATTATTTTCTAAACTTGACCATTATTATTTTTGCTATGATTACTCTTAAATGGTACGTCTTGCATGCAGGCACACCCACAAATGTCCCAGTTACTGCTTTGTCTCGGCAGATCCTTTCAGGTTGCACTGCAGACCGAGTAGGTTCATGCACAGCATTATCATTCTGTGCACCACAAGTACTTCCCTGCCTCTCTAGCCCTTCATTAAACCATTTGTCAAACACTGCCAGTTATCCTTTGTTGACTTCAATCCACACATTTTCCATTGGAAACGGTGTGGGTGTTTTTACACTCTGATCATTCATTTGGGTTGCAGGCTTCAGTCTCGGTTCCTCTCTCCTTATATCTCCTGCCTCTCTCCAGCTGTATTGACAGTAAATATCCTGCTGCCCGTCCCCTCCTGGTTGCTTGCTTTGCTTTCTTTACAGTAAACAGGCAGAACACTCTCTCCCACTTTCTGACAGCAGCTCAGCTAACAACCCTGCATGGATAAATCAGTGAGAAAAACAATTGATCAGGATTTATTGATCCAGTGAGGGTTGCTGGCTTTTAAAAAAAAGGGTTACATCAGCACATGGAAAGGAATGATGGAGTATATGGATGAGATCCAATGCTGCTTCCTTACCAGGGAAGGCACGCTTTACTTTATTTCCCTCGCAAATTGAACTTTGACATCCCTTGGCTGACATTATCATCACAGCAGCTAGCAAATAGCAGCACATCCATAGGCACTGGGTGCTATCTCAGAATCCCAGAGCAGGCTCTTTCGTTGCTGTGTATCTTTTGTGATCATCATTTCTTATTAAGAGCTGAATGCTAAGTACATTAATGGAGAACCAATACCTGAGGACATCCAATCTCCCAGAATTTACAAATCAAATTTCCCTCCGCGCCTCCCCGGCACCAAAGCTGCCTTTCTCTTTTTGCCAAGAGACTTGGGGAATATTCAAAAAGACATATAGAATCACAGGATGGCTTGGGTTGGAAAGGACCCCAAAAATTAACAAGTTCCAACCCCCTTGTCACAGGGCTAGAGCACCAGCCTCCAGATCTGGTACTAGGCCAGGTTGCCCAGGGCTCCCAAACCTGTCTCCTTGGGAGATGGAGCCCTCTATTTTCAGGAATCCTACCTCATCATTTCTAGCTTCAAGACTTACTGGATGTCTTCCACCTGAGGGGCCATTGGTGTGAGAGCCCTGCTAGGAAGATCAGAGAAAAGACAGGATCCAAAACAAGTAGGCTGTGTTAGATGGAATTAGTTCAAACAGTGTGCAAAGGAGGAAAATGAGCTTTACAAATGGTCAGATTTATCTAAAAATATGTCAGTAATACATTAACTCCCTCGTGCCCCCTCAGGTGCTGTATGCACAAAGATAACTTCCATAGCAGTACCATACATTACTTCAATATCCAGAACATCAGGTATGTATTAGGAAGCAAGGAGCCAGTCTCACTTCCTTGTACCTATTAGGTCTCTCCTTGTGACAGCTGTCTGGAGTCACAGGTGCTGGCAGATACACAAAAAGCATGGGTTTGGTCATTTTTCTTGTATACAATAAAACACTTCAAGTTTATCATCACTTTCCATTGTAAGCACTTCTCCAAGAGGGTCTAGACATCCCCAGCTCCCTCTCCCTATAGAGAAGAATATGGCATGAGGATGTCCCTCAGGAGGTCTTCACTTATACATAGCTAGCTGACCACTGACAGTCCCCCAGTTTCTGCTTGATGAGCATCCATTGGTTTATCCAGCTGTTCACCTGCATTTCCGATCCAGGCTTCAATATCTTCAGTCATAGTTCCCTGCTGATCTATGTAAATTATTTTGAATTTATTCAGCTGTATTACACACTCCCCCTTTGTTTTATTTCAGTGCCCACGTAGCACCTTCTAACAGCATTCGCTGTGGCCAGTTTCCTCCGTACCTCTTTTGTTTTGTACCTGTAACCTCAGTTGCTTATTGATATGCTTCTAAGAGTATTTAAGGATTTCCTAAGATCTCCAACTTTATTGATCCTGTGATAGGTCATCTCTGTTTGGGCCTTTAGCAACATTCAGAACTGGATATGATTGTGGTTCTGGGAAGCCCACACAATAGTATTTGGTGAATATATACCTTGAGTTGTATTGGATTGGTTCTTGTATCTTCTGAAGCTGACAATTACGGATAATTTCTATGCTTGTCTGGCTTTCCTTCCTTCACTCTTTAGTTCTATGAAGATGACAAATATATTTCAAGCATGCAGTCAAAAAGCATTTGAACCATGAAGTGCACAACAACAAAAAAATCACGAGCATCGTGTAAATAAGAACAGTAGTATTAGCTGTACAAGAAAGTCCAATATTGTGGTATTTTCTGTTTTGAAGCTATCTGGAACAGCTACTCATATGGAACAGTAGGCACGCATTAGAAAGCCTCTACTAAATCACACAAATGAGTTAGCCCAGTGTACTGCTTGTGACTCACAGATGATCTGCAGTGGTAACAAATAAGCCCCATTGAAGATGATGCTGCCTTTCAGATGAAATACGCCACTTAATTTGCAGTTGCTAATGATGACCCATCACTTCTTGCTCTAATTACCAGAGGCATTAAGTCTGCTGCCAAAGTGTGTACTTGGGTCAGGAGAGGCTACCAAAACAAATCATCCCTGTAGATTTAATAATCTCTGACAGTCCTCTTGCCTTCTTAAACTGTTGCCCTGTTTCTCCCCATTAGTGGACTAAGTGACTGTACAAAATGATAACTGTAGCTTGAATCCCCTATATTTATGCTGTAACAGTCTTTAGCAGCAATGGCTCAGTATTACTCAGTCTCCATTCAGAGGATACTAGCATAACATAACCAGACTTTTTAGGGGCACAAGATCTGTGTGTTGATTTGTTTGGTTTTCTTTGTTGGTTTTTTTTTTTTTTTCCCACTTTGTCTTTCAACAGAGAGATATGAACAAAAGGGAGGCTTCAATGACAAAAGCCTGGGATGGGTTACAGGGAAAAGAAAGTGTTGCTAATTCACTCTGACAGCATGAGAATCATGTATGGATGCCAAATTGAAATGCTTCTCTGCTCATTCCCACCCCTCACTGATCAATACTTGGCAAGCTCCAAATGCTTCTATTGCTTGGTCTCACTGCCGTGCATTCTTACATCAGCCCTGGACCTGTACTACATGCACATGAAGCAAGCTAAAGGCTATATCCTTTCTACTCTAAGCACAGCACTGGATCGGGTGTAGCTTGATGTCTTTTCTCCACTTGTGACCAGACTGGACATGTCAGAAAAAGGCAACTAGACTTCGCCAGAAAATAGTTCCCTCACCAATTTGCAACCTGAATCTTTTCAGGCTTCGGAGTAGTATTTCTAAAGAAAGTGATCATCCCAGGAGAACCAGTTGAGGATGCAGAAAATGCTGAAAATTACTGAGATTGTGAAGCAGTTGCCCTCCACTGACCATCCCCAACCAGCAAATTCATGCAAATGCATTCTGTTTTGCAGCTGTTAAGCAGCAAGTCACAGGGTAACGAACACAGAACGTACAGCTTGATTTCTAGTGTTGCTAAGATTACCAGCATCTGGTGCGGTGAGTTGTGTAGAGAGCCTGGAAATCTCCAAGTTCGTAATGGTCAGCTGAAGGGGCAGCGTGGGAGACAGGTTGCACCAGCTCTGAGGTTCCCAGGACAGTTCTGACTGAGACACAGGCAAGAAAAGGCACCGTTTGACTTCTTAGTCCATGCATTGCCCTCTGGAAATTCATTGAAGTAGTCAAATTTGGTGCACTGAGATTTAAACAAAATATGTCAGCAGACCATTTCCAAGTGTCTATAAAGGATATTTTTCCTCCATGACTGTTTTATCCACCACTAAACTACAGGGACTGATCTCATTTCAATCGGCAGGTCCCACCATCCTGAGAAGCTACTTGCAGCGAACATTCATACAGACAGGGGCCTTCCAGCACTTTTATTTATATGCCTTGGTGAATGGCCTGAATGCCAGGAAGAAAATATAAAACACTGAGGAACTCTCACTGATTTCACATGGTTGGAAGAGCTGCATCTGGAGGAAACGCGATGTTTGGCAGAGCACAGTGTGACTGGAAAAGCATTTAGCACTAGAAGTCACGGCAGGTGAGAAAAAGCTGCTGCACATTTGGGCTCAGCATGGGTTTGCTCAGCTCCTGGTAGACTGATTACTTTCAACTGTCAGGAAAAATACTTTAAATATAGAGGCACAGTAACTCCAGGACTAAGACCACAGCCAACCTTCAAAAGAGCCAGGAGAAGAAGCATGCTTACTGCAATGGCTGGTCTATGTGGGGCAGAATCAGATTGTGCCACAGCACTTCTAGGAGTTGATAAATTTCTGTGGCTGCCTTCCAGAGCACAAATAACGTCCACTTTTATTATTTTTTACACTTTGCTGTTGTGTCCAAATTGACCTGATTCCTAACTTATTGCTCGAGTCTATGGTAGTTTGAAGCAAATTGAATAAATCACTAGTGCTAAGTAAGAGTAGTCACTGCAATGCAAACTCACTTGGAAATGAGGGAGTCGAGCTGGCATTCCTGCTTATGTGCTTCATCCAGAAACTGACTGTTCAAAAAACGTGCTCGCTGGAGCCAGTACTAGAAACTAGGCTTCATATCTCACAGGAAGTGACAGCTCCGTGGCCAGTAGGTCTATTGCTTTCTGTAGGTGAAAATGTAATCATTTTAGAACAAAGAAGGAAGTGGGTGAGAAGGGTCCCAGTCTGAGAGCCGGATCCTTGGGAGCTACTTAGAATAGAATTATAGAATCATTAAGGTTGGAAACACCTCTAAGATCATCAGTCCAACCATCAACCCATCCTTACCATGTCAATTTAGCTGCATCCCCGAGTGCCGCATCTTCATGTTTCTTGAGCACCCCCAGGGACAGTGACTACATCACCTCCCTGGGCAGCTGTGCCACCGCCTCACCACTCTGTCTGAGAAGACATTTTTTCTACCATCCAACCTAAACCTCCCCTGGCGCAGCTTGAGGCCATTCCCTCTTGTCCTGTTGCTGTTACCTGGGAGAAGAGGCTGAACTCCACCTCACTACAACCTCTTTTAAGGGAGTTATAGAGAGTGATCAGGTCTCCCCTGAGCCTCCTCTTCTCCAGACTGAACAATCTCAGTTCCCTCAGGTGCTCCCTGTAACACTGACACTCCAGACCGTTCACAGCTTTGTTGCCCTTCTTTTGGATATTTCTGGGAGCTAGGAGATGTAATTGTATGGGAGGGAGAAACTCACATGGAAAACAAAACAAGAGTAAAGGGGGCTGGACTTCAACACTCACCGTTAAACTGAAGGACATCAAATCATCTGTGGTTTTATGCAGTCTTTGTTGGCAGTGTAATCTACAGTAAAAGAAGCTGTTTGATCACACTTCTCAGCTTGTGTCACACCATGTACAGCTAATAAATACCAAACATAAAACCAACAAGCGTCCCCCAAGATATGTTAACTTGACTGCTGTGCTGCATTCTGAGGGAGATTTTGTCAGTATACCTTTAGGAATGACCAGAAACAAGCACAGACAACTTGCATGTTTTGGATGGGATGAAGGGAGAGAAGGGGAGGATCAGTAAGAGACTCTGTAGTGTGAGGTCCTTGAAGAAAACAGCTGCAGAGAAAACAATAAAACAGACAAGAGAGCACCATCAGAAGGGCAAAAAGAAATCCACTTTATTAGAAGGATACTACATGTACCACAAAGCAGGTCAAGAGATTCAGCAGACAAGCTGCAGTGAGAACTCACCCTTGTCTGAAAGAGTATCTCAGCAGAGGTTTCAGTTGGGTCTGCTCAGAGAACTTCTAGACAAGGGAGATCATGACCTGCATTGCTACACGCTCCAGCTCCAGTTACTGGAGTTACAGCTAACAGCCTCCAGCCTAAGCTGTGTCTGGCGAATAGACATTATTCTTGCAGTTGGCAACTTCTAAAAATGTGTCATCAGGAGCTGGCAGCAAAAGGAGGAATGCGATTGCATTTTCTAAGCAAACTTCCTCCTCTACCTGAGACCATAAAGCTATACAGCCTTAAGCGAATCCCTCCTGTCAGCTGCCCAGCCCTTTCCACTTTATTGGCTGCTTTGTGCAGTCAAAGCCAAACCGCCCAAGGGAAAGGGGTCAATCATTTGGGCTGCATCTGTTCCAGGCTGTGGCATGGCGCAGGGTAGATATTTAGGGCTGGAACTAGTTAAATGCAAATTCAGAGCGTGGAAAGCAGGACTAGGGGAGGAGAAACTATGCTGGAATAAAAGCACTGGGAATGTGCAGAGGAAGCTGCTTGACTAGTTAGACCCAGGAGCAAGTGTATCTCTGCTCCTCGGGCTTTTCCTGGAGGGAAGAGAAGGTATTACACACACGTGTGTGTGGGAAGGTGAAGTTTAGGAAGGAAAACAAGATAAATAAAACTATCAGTTGTCTGGGAAGACAGGGAAAGGCTGCTTCTTCACCATGCTGAGTTTGGGTCGGAAGGGAAGAGGAAGCAGAGAAGCGTTTATGGAAGCACAGAGCCATTCCATCTCTGATAGCAGGAACTGGACAAGAGAGATCTCATTCTAAAAGGTTCAGAGAACGCCTACTGCTTTCACCACTCTATCAAACAACACCAAATGCCATCAGCTGTAATCCAAAGTTTAAGGATGTAAGAGCCCCTCAGTTCAACCCTCAGAAAAGGCCACAGTGCAAACACTTGATCCTACTCTTGTGCATATTTTTTCTAAAAGCCACATTATCCCAATGGTTTACCCTTCTATATGTCACACAAGGATTAGAGCATTCAAATTTCAAGTCCTAGGAATTCTCAATTCCTCTGTAACATCCTTATGCCAATTTCAGTAGGGATGCCCAAAATCCCTCCTGATTAGGGATCATTAGTAAATACTGATTGAACATAAGCCATGGTCCATCCAGAGAGACCTACACAGGCTCAATCAGTGGGCCCAGCTGAACCCCAAGAGGTTCAACAAATCCAAGTGCAAGGTCTTGCACCTGCAGTATTGCATCCAGATGTGGAGTCCTCAGTACAAGAGAGACACAGACCTGTTGGAGTATGCCCAGAGGAAGGTCACAAAAATGATTCAAGGGATGGGACACCACTCCTATGAGGACAAGCTGAGAGAGCTGGGTCTGTTCAGCCTGGAGAAGAGAAGGCTCTAGGGAAACCTGAGAGCAGCCTTTCAGTACCTAAAGGAGGCTATAAGAAAGAAGAGGATGGAGTCTTTAGCAGGCTCTTTGATGATAGAACAAGGGGAAATGCTTTCAACAGATGAGATTTAGACTGGAAGAAGTGTTTTACAATAACAGTAGTAAAGCACTAGAATAGGTTGCCCAGAGAGGTGGTGAATGCCCCATGGTTACAGACATTGGGCTAAATGGAGCTCTATAGCAACCTGGCCTAGTTGTAGATGTCCCTGTTCATTACAGTAAAATTGGATGAGGTGACCATTAAAGGTCCCTTTCAACTCAAACGATTTTATGTTCCAGGATAAGTACATTAGCTCAAATTTTAGATGGGACTGGGGTCAGAGAGTTGAAGAAAGCAGCAAATTTGGTCAGAAAACCGACTTACCCAAAGCTGGTATTTCAGCTGCAGTGCTCGAAAGCTCTGTTCTATTCACCACACTGGTAATGCGTGCTGGCAGGACTTGCAGAAAGTTCTGAGTGTTTTTCTCCACTTCCTTTAAAAAGCTATTTATCAAACATTTCAAAGTGAATACCAGGTAGACCAGAAAGAGTATTTGACACAAACAGAACAAGGCCTGGGTAAGTGCACACATGACTGCAGCTATTGAAGAACGAACAAACAAAAGGTACCCACCACAAATATATCCATGGGCCAGGACATTTGACAAGTGGTGAGGTGCCTTGATACAAGTTCAGAATTGGAGGAAAAGCCGAGTACATGAAATACAAGGAGACTATTATAGGAAAATAAAGGTGACTGCAGAGCAGAAACCAGCACGGTGAAAAGTACACCTAGAGCTGCATGCTCAGGCTGGCAGGGCAGGTCTTCATGAAGGACAATTCAGGCATGCAGAAGAAACGAGCCCATTGCCTTTTTGTCACACAAGAGAGCACTGTGCTGGCCCTGACTTGGCTCCCCAGCATAACTGGAGGCAGAATACTTACTTTCTTTAACAGATTCTACTTTTACTTGAACTCAGAGTTGAGAACATCAAGATTATAGTTAGGAAAGAGGGACAAACTATCAGCTGTGCTACGATCTGTGCAGAAGGAGAACCTACTATCTGGTACACCCACCAAGCAAAACTGAGGTAAAGGAGTCCTACCAAACCAAAGTGCTACTAAAAGCATTATGAGGTGACAAATTCTCACGGGAGATCATGGAAGAAGTAGTGCTTGGTCAAGAAGCATTGCCCTAAGCTGAACAACTTTCTTTATCAGTAGTTTTGTGCAAGCAAGAACACCTATACACTTCTTATGCTTGTTCCTCTGCTTATGTTAGGTAAACCCACAGGATAGCTCCATCACGACATAACAAAGATGTCATTTTGCACTGTCACAGCTAAAAGATAACTTAAGGATCATGAGTCAGGCTATGCTGATACTGCAGGATGCTGACTCTAGGAGCTACTTAAGAACACGCTTAAATAACAAAAATAAACATTAGAACAGCCCAGCACTGAAATCTGGTCTATGGCTCAATCCATAGCTGAACCAAAATAAAGCTGAACTAGATTTTAAATGGTTTCTAAACTTGCAAACTTCCAAGAAAACCCATCTGCATGGATCAGTCAGCCTTCCCTATGACAAGCCCTCATGACATTCCTCATTGTAGCTTTGCCAAGTCTCTGCACGGATTATACAAAGTGCATAGAAATGAACAAAATTGCCCACATACAGCTGTAGAACAGATTGCAGGATTGCCATATCCTAGCTACCTCTTAACAAACTAAAATCAAACAGAAGGCTGAGATTTTTTTCTGGTGCACATTACATCCTCCATATCCAAAATGAGGCAAATCTTATCAGTGAAATCTTTGTCTTCTTTATTAGAAAAAAAAAAAAAAAAAGTAATGGCAAGAATAAGTCATGTGCGAACCACTTTTTCAAGTTTGATATTGCATTCTATGCTGCTAGCAAGTTTGATAAATAAGTTGAGATTTCCCCCTCCTCCCTGGAGCAAGGATTGTTCATTGAAAATGCTCTTGAGTAACCGAGCAGAATTAGAGACTTATTCATCAAGACAGATAATTCGGCCACAAATGTTCATCCTGTCTCTTGTCCTACGTAGCGACAAGATGCAAGATGACAATGCTGGAAAAGGCAGAGCTCAGTTTTTCACACAAGTGTGATACTAGGAAATAACTCATCAATTCAGCAGAAGTTTACTGTGGTGAACGCCTCGCTTAAACATGAACCTGGTGCTTCGAAGGACTGAGCGTTTTGCCTGATAGCTGCTTGGTAGCTGGTAGGCAAAGCTTACTTCTGCCACCACAATTTACACTGGCTCTCATTGCTAAGGACACACATCAAAACGTCCCTCCTTTCAAAAGAGTGCGCTTTAATTCCACCCCTCCCATTTGATGGCATTCAGAGATGTTGTCCCCTCGCAACTGTGAAAATTTATGGACAGCAAAAGCGTCACAACAAGGCAAAGGCCATTTACATTAGCCAAAAAACCAAAACAGCCATGTGAACCACAATCCTTCTCCTACGTAATTTGCATCCTCTTCCTGGTCTCACCCTGTTTTTCCTTATCTTGATTCAACAAAAAAACACAATACAACTGCTCGGTAATCAAACAGGCTCCAGTTAGAGCAAGAAATGGCCAGTTCCCATACAATGGGCAGGAGAGCAAAGCTGCATTTAATGGCACTCCAACTTAACACAGTGTGGCTAGGTACATCAGCGTGATCTGCCCTGCCCAAGGGCTGGTGTGAAAGTAAATAATCCCAACAGCTGCTCACACAAGCACTCCGTAGATGACAACTGACCAAATTCTTCAGGCCACTGGCTCCCTGCATATGTAGTTGAAACAAATCTGAGAGGGAACTACAAATTCAAAAGGCTATGGAAAGAAATGAGCAGAACATGCAACTAGATACCTCTGAAAACCAGGGTTTTCAATTGATTCCATGGTTAAACAGCAGCAAAAGTAAAAACAGAACTAAAATCCTATGCATCTCAAGTACCAGAAAGAAAGAGTAAAGTTCACAAGAATTGGGAATATTGAGAACAAAATATAGGCTGCCTGGTAGCTTTAGACTGATGAGTACGCAATACAGCACGCAGTGTATTTGTATACTGTTGTATGCTTCCTGGATCCTTATTATTTGTTCTGGAAAGGCTGCTGATTCAAATGCTGAACATTTGAAGTTCATTGAAAGTCTTGCATTTGTTTAATGCTTCAAGGACTTCTAAATTGTGTGTGGTCTATGTTTCTGTTTTTACAGTTAGGAATACAATAGCAAAGATTGCTTTTGCAGTGGCCTGTGCCCTCAAGAGTGACCAGGGAATCTGGTTGGATCTTTGTTCTTAGTTCCACTTTGAGGAAGAGTAAAATGTAACATAACAGAAGACCTGGTATGTTATCTATCATGCAAGACCATTTGTTTTCTTTAGCATATATACTTTAAAGTACTGACATATATGAAGTGCTCTGGCATCTGCTCAAGCCTCTAGATACTTAAGGAGAATGTTTAAATTCACAAGGAATACACAAAGATATGAAAGCTCTGTTAACCGGCTCTTTAAAACAGAGCACTGCTCCCATTTATTCGGATTCAGAGAATAAATATCACTGGATACAGGAGGGAAAGGTAGTTAGGCTATTTATCACCTCTCTTTCAGGTAATGAAAACAAACATTCAGATTCTGCTATTCCTTGCCAAAGCGTTTAGGCAGAACCCCCGAAGATAAAGTCTACAGTTCCGTGTGTTTGCACAGCACTTTGAAGAAAGAGGTGTAAATGCCAATTAGTGTTTTTGTCTATTCTACCAACACAAGTGTTAGTAGCAACAACAACAGATACTTTGTTATGCTAAAGCCCCAAAGTGTTTCCAGTCTTTCAACATCAATCAGCGCCAACTGAAGCCGGTAGTAAATTGATTCTCACATTCCACTGCTGCCCGTTTTTGTTAGAAATGATTTGTGATAGATATGGTGGAATATATTGATTAGTACTGACAGTCCCAGTTTCCCAGGCGCTTTGTAGCACTGCCATTCCAAACTGACCTGCTTTCCACCTTGTCAATTTTCTTCTGTGGCATCCGTTATAAATGTCCGTTCTATTATGAGATAGCTTCAGTGCCCTCCAGAAAACAAAAGGGTCAGGCAAATAAAATCAGTACAATAAAATAGGTTTACAGTGTTCCAAAAGAGTTTGTTTTTATTGAGAGATATTTTGTGTCGGGGGAGAAAAGGCACAAAATAAGTTACAAAGACGTTATATGAAGGTACATGTGTCAGAGGCAGTATCAGAGCTGTTACTAGTCACCTAAAAGTGAGCTTTCCTCTACAAAAAAAATCTTAAAATATTATATTTATTTCAAGTGATCAAAACCGTTCAGAAATTAACTGAGAATAAAGACCACCAATATTAACTTTTGATTAAATTCACCTGGGCTTAGCAACATCTCTTCCTCTGTCTTGAAATAAATACCTAATGTTACAGAATTATTATTATTTTTAAAAAATTCATGTTATATATTATAAATTAAAAACCTGATATTTACCCTTAGTACCACCAGTGGAGCACAGTACATATGGGTAAGGCAGTATGCATAGGAAATACATTAAGAAAACAAAACAGGTAAGTGCAATTACTCTGAATATTTCTACACTTGTTGCTATGGTCCCTTGCTTACGGGAAAGAACATCTTAAAAAGTGATGGACCCAACAGCTGTTCACAGAATGCATGGACATAACCCCATAAAAGGTCTATTATGGAAAAGCTCATGATGCCTTAACTGTGGCTTCTCAGATCAAGTATTCTAAACAGAGACTTCTCATCAGTACAACTTTGAATTAACAACAGCGCATGGATACAACTAAAGAAGTACTCTGACATTTATCAGTCTGTGTTTTAATGCTGGAAGGCTCGTAACAGTCAGTATTCAAGTCCCCCCCCAGAAATATTTAAAAATATGCACACCACCTATTTACAATTTGATTCACTGCTGCAAACAAAAATCGATTCCCTGTACTGCCTCTTTTCTGTTACTCACCTCTGGGCTAACCAGGACTTTATGTCTACAAGATACAGAGACTGCAGAAAGATTTGATTTCATGATGATGAAGGCTTAAGCAGAGAGAAGGAAGCTTACCCCTTTGGCTGTTCTTCTGGTCAAGTGGAAATCTAAGATCTGTCTTCTGAAATCAGTAAGAATGCAAACATGTAACCAGACACAGAACTTGGCTATAAATGTCTGCTTATATCCTTAGGAGTTTCATTTATTTGACCTAAGACGATAGAAACACAAAAGGAATATGGTGCCAAGTTTTGCTCGTAGTAACTGTCAGCCCTTTAAGGACTCGATCTGAAAGAAAGCATTGTGGAGTCATGTATTAGGCACACCTGTCAAGAGTTTTGGTAGTGGAGGTCACCTAGGGTCCCATACAGCTGGTTGCCCTGGACCTTGTCTTGATGGCTTTTGAACACTGCCAACAACTCCATAACCTCTCTGTCAATCTGTGGCAGTGATAGGTTATCCTAGCAGTAAAAAAAATTAAAAAAAAAAAAAAAAAAAAAAAAAAAGGAAAAAAAAAGAAAAAGAAAAAAGGTGTTTCTATATGCTTAGGCAGATGCACATGCCTTTCAGTTTGGGCCCATTGCCTATTTCGGTCATTAGGCACTGACCCATTTCATCCCAATGTTCCACACAATCCAAGGAGGTTGTGGCACATCTAAAATATTTAAAAGCATATTTAAGAGAAAAAGACAATATTTATAGAAGGAGGAGGAAAAAAAAAAAAAATAAGAGAAGACTATGCCAGCACAGGATAGGAGAGGGGTGACAGCAGGGTAGAAGAAACGCCAAAAAAGAACTGTAGCCCAAGCAGGGGCTGAGAGGATGAGACGTAGAAGGAGACGCAGCTCTAAAGGGCACTGAATCCAGTGAGGAAACCCACAGTAGAGCAGCAGAGAAAGAAATAAGGAGCAAGTATGACAGCTAGTACGATGTGCTGATCCTAATCTCCCAAGCTACTTGTTGCCTTGCTGAAGGAACTAAGAGTAATATCCAACCAAGGGACAGGAGACCACCAAGATGGCAATGGAAGAGCATCCAGAGAGAAGCAGCATCTCTCCCCATTTGTTTTTCTCTGCCTCAATACCAACAGCAATAAATAGAAGCTCTTTAATTGGCAATAAGTTAAATTTCCCAACTCAAAACTTCCTCCCCCTCAAGTTATCCCCTCAATGGAGATTAGCACAAAAATAAAAGTTTCTTGTCCTTAATTTTTTGCCCTTAACAACAGTGCAAACAAGAGAACCCAGATTCTAAAAGGTGCAATAACTCTGGTCCTCCAAAAGCATAAGCATTTTAAGCTAATTTTGAAAAGCCTTTAAATAAAACTCTTAAAAGCACAAGTCTTCCTTCTGTTTAAATCATGGATTACTACATAAATTAAAAAAAATGGAAATATTTTATATTATCTAAAAATCTATTAAATACAGAAGTGACAAAAAAGCTCAACTTAAGGAGGTAGTAGCTTAAAAAATGGAAGTAAAATTAGATTCAAGAAGGAAAGTAGTGCAACAAATATATCCATATGAAAAATATATTCCTGGTTGCTAAAAGACCTTCATATTTTTAACAAGAACAGATGGAGAACTGGATTAAACTCTGGGGAGTGAGGTGAGTCTAGTACTGAAAAACTGTCATTTGGAGTCATATTTGACATCACAGAAGTGCAATAAACTCTTTTACTACAAACCACACAGCAGTTCTATATTAGAAAGCTTTTAACCAGTTTGAAACAATGATTTTTTTCCCCTGCAAGCTGCTATCAGAAATGTCTGTTTCCCAGTCAAGTTTCCATCATTTTAAAATATTTTGTTTGAACATGGATGTACTAGATACTTCTCCTGGGATATCTTTCAGAAAAAGTTAACTGTTCCAGTATAGGCAAAGATGTTCTTATTGCCACATTTTCTTGCCTACCTGCTGCAGCGGGTGTAATACAAGCATCTCAGATGTGTTGGCGAGCATTAACTTGCATGTAAAAGATCATCATTCTCTAAAGGCTTTTGTAATTGAAGATGGGCAGGCAATTGTTTAAATGTACTCCATTCTATGAGCTTACTAACTCAGAAGCAAACAGGCTCTGCAGATTTCTCTAATTGACAAGAGGTGCATACTCAGCTCTTCTACAAATCCTACACTTTCTCCTTTCACAAAACACAAAATATTTAATTGAACTGAAAAAGGAAAGACAAGCAAAGGTAACTTTCCATCCCCTAACGCTCTGGAGATGCTTGTATGCACCAGTTTTGGCAGGTTGCATGGAGGAATTCCAAATGAATGCAGCTAGAACTAGTATTGGACCATTGCTTTCCAGCAAAAGCAGTCTTTGGCACATACATCATTCAGTTCTATGATGTTACTTTACACACAGTCCCATATCAAGTTGATTGAGGAAATTAAAAAGCCTTTCATAATACAGGCACTTACAATAAATTAGAGCAGAATAAAAATCTACTCTCCATTAGGCAACACAAGAGCTTTTTTTCCAGGATAACAGGAGCTAGTAGTACCAAAATAAGATGAGAAAGTTCAGTAAATTCAGACTGTCAGGGTGAAAATTCTGCACACCTCTATTAGACTGAAATAACTGTAGCACCTGGATAATCTGGTTAAGGTTAACATAGACTGGACAAGGCATTAAAAAGACACGGCATGGAAAATTCTGTATAAACTTGTTCACACTCCAATTCTATGCTCAGATGTCACAAGTTTTCTTACACAGGTCTTTCATTCACTTAATACATCTTGCAACAAAATACGAGCTGTGAGACTCAAAATAACTGTCCTGTTTGGTAAACAGCTGCATATAGACATTCCTGACACAGGCGTTGAGTATGTCAGGCCAGACTGACTTCTACCATCAAATAACAGTACTGCTGCTCATGAGCTCTTCAGACATATTTACCACCATGCTCGCAAATTGCACAGATGCCTAGATACACTATATGTCAGAGAGCATGATTAGAGGCAGCTCTAAGAGTGGGAAAGGTAATCAGTACTCCATCCTTCAGCTGAAACAAAATATTCCTATATTTCTAAAATGAAGTACAGTAACTTATCAAACAAAAAATACACTTTCTTCACTCTCGTTTTTGAATTTTCTACATCTATACTTACAATAGAAAAGTGCATGAATGGAGAAGTAAGTTTGATAACAAGTTGAAGACTGATTAAAATCAAAGAACCACAAATATTCAACTCAGGTTCTGCAAAGTAATCTCCCCACCTGAACTGTCACATCTTACTCTTCCTACTGAGCACTGTGTGGACATGATGTCCTGTGTTGCCAGTAGCAGATGACACAAAAACTATGGACAAAGAATGGCTAACAGTTCCTGTCTGCCTCTCAGGGAAACTTACTCTACATACCATATAAGAGAGGAAAATAAGCAGCTAAAAAATGTGCTGGATCTTGGCAGCATGCTAATAATGCCAGGCTTACCACTGTTTGCTTTCAAGTAAGCGGGCTTTATGTCTTCAAAAGTCATCAACAACGAAACCAAACCTGATGCTTTTCCAACTATCCATAATTCAAAATGTGAACACAGAACTAAAAATATCTTTTGAATAAATATACTCAACATTCCATGCTTTTCCAAGTACCTTATTTAGAGAAATTTTCAACCAGGCATAAGGGCCAAATATAGGCAGAAAAAATATCCAGCCAAGATGAAAGTGCCCTTGCTACAACAATGATGCAGCAGTCTGGAAGAAAAACTGAAGACACTTTTTCTACAGGGATTGAAGTTCCCTACTGTACCCACAGCCAATGTGTGAATCAAATTCAGATCAAGTGGGAGTACTACATGCTGCACTCTGTAGCCTCTGGGCTGCCTGCTGCACCAAGCAGGGTAGTTACGTTTTCCTCAGTGCTATAGTTCTAATGAACAAAGGTCAAGCAGCTAGCTGTAAACTTCAGATACTGTTCAGTTTCACTTCCTTTCAGTGTAAATGAACTTCCCAGTTTAACTGCAATAAGTTCAACTGACAACTCTTTTTTTTTTTTTTTTTTTTTTTTTTTAAATTCCATTTTCTAAATCTACTATTCACATACAAAAATGTCTCACAAGGTCAACAGCTCTTTTCACTTTGTTAGTGACCTCAAATATAAAAACTAGCAAACAACTCATGGAAATCAATCTTAATAAATAGCAAGCAAGTAGTTAGAGGATAAAAGTTGAATCTTCCTAAGGCCTTATTTTTTAGTCACAACATTGCACTTGCTCATACTTCAAGATTTTTGTATCCTTCTAACTAAACAAAGTGTAGTGTAAACTAAAGAATGAAGTTGTCTTCCTCAACAAGGTCAAGTAATCCAGTAAACACTGGCTTAAAGAGTTTAAGAGCAAAAGAATTTTAAACAGATATTAGCAGCTTTCTGCAATAATCCTACAAAATGTAACAGCAGCCCATGGCTCCTCTTGTCCCTTAATGCTTACATTTCTTCCACAAATGAAGATGCAGATAGGTCCATAGAAATGAGCTAAATACCCTAAAAACACACTTCACCTTACACAGTATGCGATAAAGACCTCACCTGTGTACCACTTAGGAAATTACATCCTTAAACAGAGTTACTTCACTGCACGGGCAGAGAAGTTGCTAAGCTTTAATATTTATAGAAAAGTGAAGACAAAGTAGAAGGAGGCAAAGCTACAAACAGCAGTTCTGAGATGTGGGAAATGTGGCAAATCTATGCATAAGGCAGCCCAAGAGAATGTTTGGTCGATAGAGGAGAGAGAAATCAGCAACATCCTCTATATCTACGATGTTACGGACTCTTCCCAGCCTTTCATCATCACAAAGTTCATCGATAGGCCATGAACTGATCAGCTGTACCTTGTAATTCTACACAGGTGCCCACATGCCTGAAGGAGAAACTCTATGTTGATAGTTGCCTCTCCCCCACTCAATATGTAAAAGCCATTTTAACATACAATTTCATAAGTTCGTTCCTCCTGGGGTAGCACACAAAATATTGTGCAATCACTTTCATTCCACAAAAACCAAAAAAGTGAACATTTTCAAGTTCATCAGTTTAGGATGACTCAAAATCAACCCTCTGAAAATACAAAAGCACCGACGATCTGCACAAATAGTTGATAATTTTCTGTTTCAGAAATGCATTATCCTTCCCTTGCTATCATTCAAATGTAGTCTGTGCATTCTCTCTCATTCCTACCCACAAGTATTTGAATGGCTGTCTCACATGAAAAGAAACAGTGGTGTAATTAATCTTAACAGTATTTAAACTCCCTTCCTACTCAGGAAAGACACAGGCACTTGCCCAGTTACATTCCCTGATAGGTGGTTTCCAGTACTCTCATCTCAGAGCTGGACTGACTGGACAAGGAAGAAAAAAAAAAAAAGAGAACAAGTCTGTGTTTCTTCTTTTCATTACTTGATCATATGGGTCTCTTCATTAGCATCATAGAATTCCTCATCTTCACTTCCACTTCCTGCAGAATAGTCCTTGTCTCCAGACTAGAAAGAGAAATGAAGTAAATTGGTTAACAAAGAAGCCATCAAAAAAATCTGAAAATAAATGAACACAAAGCACTATACCTCTATTAGAAGGTTGGTAGAGAATTGGTAGAGAAAAGACGAGTCAATACACTGTTAACACTTTGTGAATCTAGATTTGTTTGTACTTTTAATTCTTCAAAATCTCTTGGAAAGAGTTGGCTTATACTGGATGGACTTTCCTGGCTCTATCAGTATACCACAGAAAATCCATGCATGAGAGAAAATGGCTAGGATGGTTCTGAAGTGGCAGTCTACTCAGCTTTCTTCACTTAAGCCCAAGGACTCTACTCTCCTGCGAGCAACTGGAGACAGAGCTTCAGAACACAAAGATCATTTGATCAGGTAAAGGTTTCTGCATTCTGAATTATTACTTCTTCATGTGTAGCATGGGCATTTTTCTATGCAAGTTAAATTTAAAAAGATCCCTCTCTGATATTAAACAAAGGTGTTATGGAAAAGGAAAAACATTACGGGTTTGTATGGGCAGAAAATAAACTCTGACAGGCATATTTACACCAGCTGGAGTCCTTTCAATAGCATAATTCATATCACCTACCCAAACTAAAATCAACTATTATAATTAACTGATTTTTATTTTGCCGCTGTGGCATTTTTCCACTGAACCAGTATGGATTATCCAAGTAATGATTAGTCTACTGCTAGCATACTCCATTTAATTTAAATGAATATTTAGGATTTTTTCCACTATGCTTACATCTATTCTAAGACTTCTGGCTGACTAATCATATGCAAAGAAGGGTGAGAAAGTAGGTGAAAAACAGAAATGGAAATCATACTCCTGACTGACAGAACCACACAAGCGAAATCTGTAGCTTTAGATCTGTCTTCAGTGGAGTTTTGCTATGGCAATGTGTGTAACTGCAAAAGAATTTCAAACAGTTTGAGGACTAGAAACTGTCAGAAGATATAAAGGGAATCACGTTATGCTTCTTTTTTATTTCTAAAATGATTTGAGGAGAATCAGACCATCACTGGATGCCACCCAACTTGAATATCACATTTGTGTACATTAACAGGGACAAAACCTCAGTTCTGGGCATCTAGAATGCATGTTATCCTTAAAGTGGTACAAAAGGACAGCGGATTCCACAGGGGAAATTCAGGATATGCCAAATAAACTCTATCACTTCCTAATAACAGCTTCACAGACCTCACTGTGGCCTTGTCAAATAGGGTTAATGTTTTACAGCTTCCCATTTTAACAGCACTTTCTTCGTATAAAACTATATATATATATATATATATATATATATATATATATAATATAGATAATTTCTATGTCTATATTTATTTTATATTTATTATATACATATATAAATGACAATAAATAATCTTGTTCAAGATTTTTAGAAGGCCTGAAGAAATGCAAGGACAGAAAACTTAATCTTTAGAAGACTGTTTTGAAAGTGAATCCAGTTGCATGCATATTTATAGATGTACATCACCCCCAAATGGTGATACTGACCTTATTAGGCTAGCAGGAAAAAAATGATGTTTTTCCCCTCCTCTGAATTAAAACAACTGTACTGCTTGCTAGAATCACTTTCTGTTAGTAAGCCATCTAGGTTAAGATGCAATAATAATGTAATTACCAAAATAATAGCTGGTACAAACTTGACATCAATATATGGTTGGACTCGATGATTTCTGGAGGTCCCTTCCAACCCCTATGATTCTGTGCAATTCTGAGATTCATATGATAGACTTGTTTTGCTAGCAAGAATTTTCCTTAACATCTACCACTTCTCAGAAATGTCAATGGCCAGCTGTATATGAAGCATATCATAGCAATCTGTCTTAAGAGTCAAGTCCTTCATCCAGCCCCCAAAAAAGTCCATGCTTTCGGCCCCAAAGGGATAAATTAACCCAGTTATGTTTCAGCCTGCATTTCCATGGAACAATTCAGATGGGATAGTAAGGTTACTGAGCTATCTTAAGCATCTCCTATTCTAGGACTATCCTAGGACCTATTCTCCACAGGCCAAAAATTACTATCCTAGAGAATTCAGAGTGGGACGTGCAAGCTGAAAGTTGAAATGCTAGGGAAAAGAATTATTAATAATAAAATACCTGCGAGCCATCTAGGGTTTGCAGTGACATGGCTTCATCCCCCAGTCTCCAGTATGAGCATATCTGTAGGTCTGAAATAGTTTCTAGCAGAGGGCTGTTCAAGGTTTCAGGCAACAATAAACTTAAGAGCCCAGACAATAAACCAGTTGCTCCAAATACAATGTAAGGCAGAGACCACTGCACAGATTTCTAGAATCAAAAGCAGAGAGAATTATCAGTAGAAAGTAGATTGGTTCCAGTTAGTGCATGCTGCATACTCAAACAGTTAACCTTTACAATCACTCCAAGTGACAATTCTCAGGAATATAATGAACTCATACCCTTGAAACTTTTATGCTCATATTCAAGTTACAAAATCTGAAGGTTAGCCCTCAGTGTGCTTACTAAAAAAAAAAAGAAAAGAAAGAAAGGCTAATAGTATCCTGGATTGTGAAAGGTGAACCTCACCCTCTACTCAGCACTGGTGAGGCTATGCCTGGAGTTCTGTATCCAATTCTGGGCTGTCCAGTACAAGAGAGAATCCAACAAAGAGACATAAAGGTGATAATGGGACTGGAGCATCTCACATACAAGAGAAGGCTGAAACAGCTGGATCTATTTAGGTTATACAAGGTACAGGAGGATTTTATCAACACACGAGGGCTACTCCAAAAGTAATATCTCCTATTTTATTACACTGGCCCATAACATCAGAATCACAGAATGGCCAGGGTTGGAATGCACCTCAAGGATCATGAACCTCCAACCTCTCTGCCATAGGCAGGGCCACCAACCTCCACATTTAATACCAGACCAGGCTGCCCAGGGTCCCATCCAACCTGGCCTTGAACACCTCCAGGGACGGGGCATCCACAACCTCTCTGGACAGCCAGGTCCAGACCTCCAACAGCTGTCATTCTTGTACTGGGGGCTCCAGACCTGGACACAGTACTCCAGATGGGGCCTCACAAGAGCAGAGAAGCAGATGTTGATTGTATAGCAATAGAAGTTGAACCTTCCTGCCACTATTCTGTTACATTTCTCTGCTGTTGGCAGCAGATGGGCAGTCTGACCAAGTGGCATCTGACATGAAAGTGCAGATGAAGCAAAGGGGTGTCATTGAATTCTTCCATGCAGGAAAAGAAGGCACCCACTGACATTCATCAACAGTTGATGAACATTTATGGAGATCAAACAGAAAGAAGTGAGCACAGTGAGGCAGTGGGTGTTGCATTTCAGCAGTGGCAACAGCAACATGAAAGACAAACCACGTTCTGGATGGTCATACACAGCTGTCGCAACACAAAAATGAAGAGAATCTCAATTGGCTCATCTGCATGAGCTGGCAGATTACAACCAGAGACCAGCATACAGAGCTGAACACCAGTGTGCTGGAAACAACAGCAGCAACACTGGAATATTGCAAAGTTTGTGTCTGGTTGATCCCACAAATGCTCACACAAGAACAGAATGAACACCAGATGCAAGTTTGTCAGGACCTACTGAACAAATATGAGGTTGAAAGCGATTGATTCCTGGATTGCATCTTAACTGGTGACAAGATGTGGTGTCATCACTATGAGCCAGAATCAAAACGGGAATCAGTGGTGTGGCGATGTGCAAATTTCCCCATTGAAAAAGTAGTTCAAGCCCTTAGTGGGTAAAGTGATGCACACTGTCTTTCAGAATAATAAAAAAAAGATGGTTCTCCAGGATCTCCTGGAACCTGGACAAAGCATCAGCTCTGATCAATACATTGCAATGCTGACTAAATTGAAGGCTCAGACTTCCAGAGTCATGGCAGAGAAGACAGCCTTTCTCTTGCAACACAAAAACACCAGGCCCCATAACAGTTTGATGGCTATGGAACACATTGGCAATCCTGGCTGTACTGTCCTACCACACCCACCGTACAGTCCAGATTTGGCACCTTCTGACTCCATCTATTTGGGCCAATGAAAGATGGACAACATTTTCCTAGCACTGACACAGCAGCTGTGAAATAGTAGGCCACTTCTGCCAGTGCAGATTTTTCATAAACACAGTGTTCAGGCTCTTGTTCATCGCTGGCAAAAATGCACAGCTAACGGTGGTGACTATGTTAAAAATCGTGTTTTGTAGCTGAGAATGTACTCTATTAAATAGTGTGATTGTGCTCTTTGTATCTGTTGCTGTTTTCATGGAAATAAATCGGAGGCATTACTTTCAGAGTGGCATGTAAATACATGAAGGGAAGGTGCAAAAGAGATGGAACCAGGCTGTGTCCAGTTGTGCCAACTGACACGGCAAGACAAACGGGTAAAAATCAGAAACACAGGAGGTACCCTCTGAGCACTGGGAAATACTTTTACTATGAGCACAACCAAGCACCAGCACAGGTTGACCAGAGAGGGGATGAAATCTCCAACCTCAGAGATAATCCAAAGCTGTCCAGACACAATCCTAGGAAAGTGGCTCTTGGTGACCTTGCTTGAGCCAAGGGCTAGGAGGTGGAACAGATGGACCAGACAGCCTCCAAAGATCCCTTCAACCTTAACCATTCTGTGCTTTACCTTTACTGTAAAAATTACCAAATTTGTTCTCTCTTAGCAGTATTGTCAATTGTATCTGTTGTGATTTAAACCCAGCAGGGAGCTAAGCACCACACCTGCTTGTTCACTCTCTTCAGGTGGGATGGGGAGACAATCAGAATAGTAACATCATGAGAACACATGTTCAGCCATGTCCAGGAAAGCAGAGGTTAACACACACGCAGTAGTTTCTGGAGAAGACATATGCCATCAGTCCAAAAGACCCTTCACCTTCCTTCTCCTTTACTCCAGCTTTTATTGCTGGGTATCACGTCATACAGTATGGGATATCCCTTTGGGCCATTTGGGCCAGCTGTTCTGGCTCTGTCCCCTCCCAGTTCTTTGTGCACTCCAAAGTCCCATTGCTGGCAGGGCAGCATGAAAAGCTGAAAGTCCTTGACTATGCAAGCAGCGCTTGGTAACAACTAAAAGATCAGTGTTAACATCACCATTTTCATCTAGAATCCAAAATACAGAATCAACAGAAGCCAGTATGGATAAAATTCAGACAAAACCATGACAGCTTCTAGCAGTACTATCAAAGCCATATAGATTTTGAAATGGACTTTAAAAGAAATGCCAGCTGAACTTGTACTCAATTCTTGCCCATAATACATTCCTTTAGATGAAATGTTACATCGTTTTGTAGTAGAGAGATATATCACACAAAGACACGCTGACTGGAAGAAATCTCTAGGTGTCATCTAGCCCAACCACCAATTCAAAGCAGGGTCTTGTGTTGGTTGTAACCATGTCAACCATAGCATTGTGTAGCCATTGAAAACTCCAAGGATGGAGATTTCTCCCATCTGAGAGAACCACTCCAGGGCTATATTAAGCCTCTCAGAGAGGAAAAGAAAGTTTTCTATGCATCTTATTTGTAACCCTCAAATTGCAACCTGTGGCCACTAACCCTTATAACACAATTCTTTCAGATGTCACCTGAAACTATATGTTCTAGGTCCCTCATCATCTGTTGCCATGTTCTGGACTCTCTCCAGATTTTTTCCATATCTTTCTAGAACTGAGAGACCATAAACTTGATCTGCAGATCATGCACTGACATAGGCCTGATACAGCTCAGTGTGACATTTGCCTTTTTTCAGTGAGGACACTGCTAGCTGTCGTTTAACTTGCCATACAATTGCAACCCCTGGGTCTTTTCCAGCAAAGCTGCTACTCAGTTGATCAGCCTATACAAGCCCTGTGATTAGCCCAAACCAGAAAGAGAATTTTACACTTCTTGCTGGCCTTCATGGGGTTTCTGTTGGCCCAAAAGGTCCCCCTGGATTTAAGCTTTATCATTTGTTGTGTTAAATGCTCCTTTGCATTTAGAACAAATATGAGGAGGATGGTCCATGGAACATTCAAATCCATCCAATCTTCCTTCAAACAAAAATGCTGTGGGACAGTGCCAAAATGCTTTCTCTCTTCTCCATTTCTTTATCCACATTATGTTCTGTGATAGAATGGCTGACTACCAAACTGTCAGAGAATTAACTTTCCCTAGTAAATTCATGCTAACTGTTCCCAATTACCTTCTCAGCCTTAACATGCTTGGAAACAAACTCTGTGAGGCCATATCCTTGATCTTCCCAGGGACTGAGTTAGAGCTGATCAGCAGAAAATTACCTGGATTCACTTTCTGATCCATCTTAAAGACATGCACAGTATTTAGCATTAGTATTAGCATTTTTCCCCCTAGTAATCAGTGACCTCCATCTACTACAATGAGTTTTCAGACAGACACTTGGCTCACTAGCATAGCCAACTCTTTCACCACCACTTGGTAATTCCTATCCCACGGACTGGAAAGCTTTCAGCTTCTCTCCGGGTTCATGAACCTACTGCTCCTCCACTGCTGCCTGGCCCTCTGCTTCCTAAACTGTGCTGATATGCACAGAGGCTTGGGGTCAGGCTTTGCCTGTGTAGACTAAAGCAAGTGTTAAGCACTTCATCTTATTCCATCTCATCCACCAATAGGCTATCTCTTCCATTCAACAATGAGCTAAACACTATATGTCCTTTGACTGACAGAATCTGTATTTATGCTCCTTGCTAGGTTTGAGTTTCAACTGAGCTTTGGCCTTTCTGCCATCACCCCAACAACCCAATGATGCTGGCAGATCACCTTTAAAGCCTGTTCCTCTTTATACATTTTGTTAAAAGTAGAACTATACTTCATGCAGCTTTGTGCAAAAATATGAATCATCTTCAATATAGCTCAAAAATGTATATATTCACTTTCAGAAGAATGCTTATCTAAAAAAAAAAAAATACAGGAGTATAGCACGGTTTCAAAAACTCATTTTCTATAGTGAAAAGGCAATTCTAAACTGAAAAAAAAATGAAATACAAGAGAACATTTCATCTCTTAGCTCAGCAATTAACTTTTCTCCATTGCAACTCTTTGTATATGATTCACAGAAAAGAGCTATTGGAAAATACATTCAAGTAGTTTAAGAAATTCCGATGAAAACCTTAATTCTTCCCACAAATCAATGCTCATTTGTTCTTTAAAAAGAGCTATTTTGACTTTCCTTGGACCCTTTCAAAACATGATGATTAAATATTTGTCTCTTTCAGTGCCAAATGTCCATGACATACCACATAATGGATTCCCCCCATTGCTACATAAAAGCAGTCCATTAAATCTACCTGGGAGATCTGTACCAGCTTTGGCTTTGCCCACTGTTGCGCTGAAGACACTCTCACCTACTTTATGTTTCATTCTATGGAAAAAAAATGTCCAGTGTGCTCATCTATCCTCCTACCAGCTTTCTGCATGCCATAGTAAGATGGCAGACGGCAAAGAGAAAAGTTATTACATATGAAATCCGTGTCATATTAAAGAAATACTCACTAGACCTCACCAAGCGGTTTGTACCAGTAAAGAACCCTGAACTCTATTTTACATATAAGCACACAGTGCCTATGAACATAAGGGAACAGTATCATCTTCATATTTGTTTCTTGAGAATTTCTCTTTGCCTTGACAGACTGCTGTAAGATTTGTTCTCAGAAGCTTAAAGTATCTCAGGTCTGCACTTACTGAAATATAAACCATTTACTGACTATTATAATGTACGGATTCAGTGAAGCACAGCAACAGTAAAATGAGTTTCCACTCAAAAATATGAGCTCCTGAGAAGAGCAGTGAGTTCTTATGCTTTATCACCTTGATGCAGTAAATCTTTAGTTATTGCTGGCTTATGGTCTAAATTTGGGAACAATTTGTTGTTTTGGTTTTTTTTTTTTTTTTTTTGCTTTCAAATGACAATACTGCTGAAATTCAGGGGCAGGATTTCAAAATCCTGAAGTATCTTCTGAGTTAAACACTGGGATTTTCTGTCTAATTACAGATTATATCATAATGCCTTTAACTTATCATAACACTGCCAAGACACCTAATTTACAGATTATTTTCTATACACAGTTTACCCAAATATTCCCACTTCTGCAAGCTTCTGAATCATCGGAACCGCAGAACAAAAATGTACTTAAAATAGCAAGTTCAGACAAACCAATGAAGGGACAAAAGGAGCAATGATTCCACCAACACGGGAAAACATGGAGCAGGCACCCATTCCAACATTCCTAAGAAGAAACAAAAAAATCATTAATTAGTCACATTTGCACATGAAAAACTAAAATTTTAAAGTACAAGAAGATAGAAGTGCAGGAAAGGGTTTTTAAAAAAGACAACAAAAAAGTTTCACTCATGATTCTGGCCATATCAACTGGAACAAAAAGTGAAATCTAAACGAAAACACCTGAAAGAAGGAATGAAATCATATGCTTTGTATCCTGAGAAATGCACAAATCCACTGCACGTTCAGAATTCTAACATATGCATACATTTAAGATGACAAAAAAAAGAAAAAAAAGGTGTGATTTCAGTCATTGCATCTTATCTCTTCCTGAAACTCTGGCTAAATTCCTTTATCCAAATCAGCAGATTCACCCAACAGAGGAGAACAGCTTTACAGGACAGTTTCAATGATGTCTAGCCACTAACAGTGATAGCTGGCAAACAAATACATGTATTAAAAATTGCACCTGTATAATAGATGCCTTTATCTACTCAGTCACCACAAGCACAGGGAACTTCTGCCTTCGAAGCGCCAAATTGCTTTCACAAAGCTTACTGACTGGTTGCATCTTCAACATTGCTTGTTGAGGAAGCACAAATACCAACAATTGTCTGGTTTATAAAGCACTGAAGAACCCACAGATGTTGTTGGTCAGCAATACTACCGTTATCCTCATTAGTGAAGAGAAGGCTGTGAGAACACTAAGCACCCAAAAGGTCTGTTTTATTATTATGGAGAATACAGTTACTCTGAAGAGAACACTGCACATTTGAGGGAGATGGAGGTGAGGATAAGAGAAAAGAAAGTTCAATACATACAAGGCCATACAGGTAATCATTGTACGTTAAGCGAAAATCTCAAATGAAATGTAATTATTAGAAAAAGAGAAGTAACAGGTGATCAGGGAAAAGAACCAGAAAAATGAAAATCTTAAAATTAACTTGCATTACCTGATCACTGTGGGATAAAGTTCTGACGTGTAGATGTAGACAATGTTAAATGCAGCACTGATTGTCAGTTTTCCCAGCAAAGAAAGTGAGCGACTGTTCACCACTGCAAAAACTCCAGTATCTGATAGAGAAAATGTGTCACTTAGGTTCTTTTGGAACAGCCTTTCACTTGGAGAGATACCTACAAGTTGCATGTGTATTTATACTGACAGCTCATTTGGATAATGGAGATACCCCAAAAAACATCATTTCTTGGAATTACTTCAGAAACACTGGAAAGGAGTGACTGTTGTGATTAAAGTGGAAGTGTAGGACAGAATCCAAAGATGAGTTCAAACCCACATTTTTTCCAACAAGATTTTCTTAAGATCCTAGGGAAATTGCTACTTATGGCTTAGCTTCTGTGGCTTTTAAGTACAAGCCTACTGCACTGACAAGCAAAAATTCTTAGGCTTTTGGGTAAGGAGTTTTGCAACTTCTTACTAAGTATTCCAGAAACAAAAGGAAACATTTACCTTTCTTTTTAGGAAGAAACATGACAATAAGACAAGCCAATCCTCCCAGGAACAGAAACGCGCTCAGTGTTCTCTTTCGACCAAACCTGGTGTCCAAAAAAGGATAACCAATGAAGCTTCTACATTCACCTTGTCTCCATTTGCAGAAATATCAAATGCTATCACCACAAACACCCCCTCTCCCACTGCTTTAAAAATTTTCTGCTGCTCTCAACAAAATGAGCACTGAGAAGTCTTCATGCTGTAGCTCACAATCTCAAGGATTTTTATTTCCTTCCCACTGTGTGCATGTGTGTAAAGCTTCTCAAGAGACTTTGGAAAAGAGATTGGAAAGTGAATTACACACACACAAAAAAAGTAAGACAATGTCTGGAGTACAACAGCTCAGGAAAGGGCTAAGAGTCAGAATCAACAGCTCTGCTCTTACGCTTCTGCAGCAGCTGTAAAATTACATCACACAACAGTTTCAGCTGCTGAATTTAGTTGTAGCATCTTTGACCTAACAAAATGGGAGTTACAAGACAGGTGGGAATCATGCCATCTTGTGTCAGGATAGAGTCAGCACAGCTAATTCTACTGACAATCATCTTTATCTTTGAGCCATACAAGAATGAGTTACTGAGCAACAACTTAAACCTTATTGGAGGTGAAGATCTACCAGCAGCACTTTCAAATAAAAAATCATTTCTCAAGAGAATATAATGAACTGGAAATAGGAAAGCAGAAAGTTCCATGCAATGTCTGTGGGCTAGGAGATACAATTTGAAAGAAACTTGTATTTTATATAAAAAAAAAGAAAATGCTAAACACATTAATAGAATTTCATACTTACCATTTTTGGTTAATCAAGTAAATACAGATTGGGTATGCTGGGATTTCTATCAATCCTGATAGGGCTAAATTGGCATAAATGTTTCCACCTAAATCACCCACATTAAGGGTAAGACCGTAATAAACCAAGCTGCACACAAACCTGTAAAAGATAGGGGTGAAAAAATAAGTAAAATCAGAGCTGGAACTTTGTCAGCCATATCAAAGCACTCATCTGGTACAGTGTAGTATCAATTTATATATAGTGTTTTAGATAGCAGGCCTTTTTCTACCTTCCTCTAATTTCTACATCCTGGTCCAGTTCTATCCATTTCCAGATTCTGATTTTCATTTCTCTTTTGTGACCCTGAATGAATTCTCTACAGAGAAAAAAGGAACACATTGCCAATTCATTCTGCAGTAAATCAACAAGGCAATCTCCTAATTCTCATTTACAGAACAGAAAATTGACTGTTCTGCACTAAATATTTGGAAAAGCAACAGAAGTATAGACTTACGCTGACAGCTGAAAAAAAAAAAAGTCATTTGTTTTTTTCTTAATACCTCTTCCCAAAAACGTGCATTATAAAAGCATCTGGATGAACAGAACAAACCAAAATAAGTAATTATCCAAAAGTACATTTCTGCTAGTGACTAAAAGTAGTGTCTTAGGTTCCTGCTCTATACTACAGCAACTGCTAGCACTGGCAACCTCAGGTAGCACTTTCTTTTAGGAAATACGCATTAAATAAGGTAGGCCACCAACCTACTAACAGGCTCCTAAAACACAAAACACAAGAAATAATCCAAATGATTGAAAGTATGGATGCGTAGCATGGAACCAAAGAGGATGACAGCATGACTAATCCCAGCAGCCTTTGAGGGCCAGGAGGGAATATACAGCTCTCAACAGCTCTACGCCTCGAAAAGCACAAGTGAAACACAAAGACAAAATATCTCAGAACTAAATTGTAAAAATGGCTTAACTTTAGAAATATACTGAGGAAATACTACAATAGGGACCCCTAAAAATAAAGGTTGAGACAATGTACAACGTGCAGGATTAGCCGATTCTCAGCAGCACATTCCCTCTAAGAATCAAAGCAAGACAGCTGGGCCTACAAAGTATCTCAAGTACCAGGTGAACATCATGATTAAGGTGCGTCCCAAGAGAACCCTGTATCGGAAGAGGTCCAAGAAACTGCCAGCTTCTCTGGGGCTCCTCTCAGCAGGGAGCTTTAATGAAAAAGTGTGCTTCTGCTTGCGGTTCTTCTTTGCAATGAGGTAGAGGGCATCTTCTGCTTCACTCAGCCGGCCTTGTGAATATAGCCAGCGGGGGGACTCTGGAATAAACCTGTAACACACATTTTTTTTATTTATATATAGAAATTATATATATTGCAGAGACAGCTTGAAGGCTTTTCTATTCTACAGTGCTGGGCTTGCCTATGGAAATAAGGCTGAAATAGGTTTCAGTATAAGATAATTTCTCAAACAACCCTTCAGGTATACAATGCATTTACTGAGACAAAGTACATTGGAAATAAAGGGAAAATAATTCGTATGCAATTTAGGTAACAAAAAATTGTGTGTACATGTATACACACATATATGCACACAACAGTATAAATTACAATATCCTTAGGATTCTTCCTAGTGGAATTCAGAATCAAAGACGCTCCACGTTATTAAAAGTAAAATGTTGTACAATGTTTACTAGCTGTCTTCTGTTCCTCACGTTCCAACATTTTCCCTCTTTATAATTAAAAATAATTATAGTAATCATTCTTCTAATTCTCTCTTGTAGATAGCAAGGCTGTACAAAAATAATCATGCTCTTGCACTTCACATACAGCATCCACTCAATAGGTCTGTAACTCCAATACAGCCTACAAAAGAATTTATTATTCTCAGATTCCCAGAACTAATTTAAACTTCTGCACAGTCTTAAAAAGGATCTGGCAAAAGGCTGAAGTGACATTTTTTCCTGGAGCAAGTGTTTCTGTGCTTTTAAGAAGAATTCAGAAAATAGTATGTTTCCTTCCCCATAATAAAAAAAGAAATCTGGTAACTTTTCATATAAATAGTCATTTTTAAGTAGCGTAGGTGGGAGGCAGTGTGAAATCTGGGAATGAAAAATTCTTATTTACAGTAAAATGGGCCTCTGAGCACAGCTCTGAAGTCCCAAGCACAAAGTACTTAAAAAAAAAAAAAATTGAACAGGTTATCTGAACATTAAAATAAATTGCAAAAAGCCCTAAATATCACCTTATGAAGTTTTGAAACATCAGAAATGTCAAATATGCCTTTCACCTCATAAACAGCCTTTAACATCTTTCCCTGAGTTATGCTGCTTTCTTTGAAAGGCTGTTTTGACTTTAGCAAGAGGGTACTTACCAAAGTTAAACAGATATTGGAAGGAAAAAGCCTTAAATTGGAACTGCAGCTAAACTTCATTTCTTATCAGTTGCTGATATGAAGAAAGATATGACAGAGGAAGAAAACACTGCACCACTGCACCTCATACCTTTCAGTGCTGAACTCCACAAACAAAGATCCTAGCTACTTTAATAAAGAAGCCTTTTTCCAATTCTTTCCTAATCAAATTTTTTGAAAAAAAAATCAAAGGAAGCTGCCCATTTGCACGTCACCTTTAAGAATGTGCAAACAATTTTGATGCAGTTCTTTCTACGTAAGCAGAATTAGAAGAGAAATAAGTTATCACATAAGCACATTTCTGTATCTTTTATGACGTGTTACACAGTATCTTGTAGCATACCAGAGGACAGTTTGAAGAATCTAACACATAACAGTGAAGGAGTAGGATGTATACCACCTCAAGACTAGTCCAATTTACAGTACTAACGCATATACAATGCAGCATACACTTGCATTTTCAGATACTGCAGCATATAGTAAGCACATAACACGAGGTGGCTGAAGCTGAGAAAAATATCTTAGTTACAGCACTTCATACCAGCCTAGAGAAGCTCCTTGACCTAATTGTATTTTCTCTCATTACTGATATCTTCCTCGAAGTTCAGTAGTTCAACTACTTACAGAGAGAGAAGAAAGACTACTGTTCCTTCCAGGTTAACCACAACAGCCAGAGTCCTCCAGGAGCGGATGAAGTACCCTAATAAAGCATACTGGGCGATTCCCACAGCAAAGAACAAGCCACCAATAGATCCTGACACACAACAACAACAACAACAAAAAAAAAGAACAAAAACACCATTATCACTCTATTAAAGAACACTGTTAAATCCTAACACATGGAAATACAGAAAATAATTCTTCACTAAGAACATTTCACTCAGTAGCACAGACAAACACAAAGCTATTTAACCAAAGAGAATTCCATCCTTCACCCACACAGCACAGATGCATTGCACCTAATTACAAACATCAAGACAAGTCCAAAAAGCATCCTTTTACATCCTCTCACCTAAAGCCCTGTACAGAATTAAAGTGTAAATATGTTCCAGTTTACCATGTATAAAAAGTAGTACAAACAACTGTGTGGTGCTTAACTACCTGCTGGATTAAACCACAACACACAGTCTCAATTCCAGTGGATAGAGCTCAGCTAGCATAAACAGTGGATAAGTTTTAAGCTGCTTAACACCCACAGGGGATTTGTTTCAACTTGAGTACCTTAGTCAGCTTGGGTGATGTAGAAACCTGAATGGCCAAGTTATCTACTGTGCTTGCCTAAAATACACATTAAATAAAGCAGGACTCAAAGATTGTGGTTACACAGAAAGCAGAGATAACTTTGTAAATGCTTATTAGTTTTGGTGTGTCTTGTGCAGTATGTAAGACTGAAATCCGTAAGTTCTGACAATAAAGACACCAACACTCAACTTTTACCTGCTAATGCCCAGTAGGCAGTACCCACACACTCATTCAGTAGAACAAAGGCCACCAGTGACATCCCACCATTCATCACCCCTACCAAGAATCGAGACACAGCAAAGAATTCATATGAGGGTGACAATCCATTTGCAATGGCAAACAAGATGTCAAGGGCAAAACCTGGAAATAAGAGGCAAAAGGTTGAACTTCAGGAAAAGGTAGTAAAATAGAAGTGCTTATCAATGTCTTTACTTGACATTCACTTGATGCCTAAGCAATCAAATTCAACAGCTATAAAACATGGCTACATTTCACAGATATGGGTAGAAATACAAGAACCCAGTCAATACCATAAAAGGAAGAACACAAGGAGTGGTTTCTGATACCTGATTTGCAGTACTAAATCCCCAAATTCAATTCATAGAAGGCAATTTTTCAAATATTTAAAATTACTTCCTGGCTCCTGTTAAGATGGTTTCATGTTTATGTTCACACAGAAACCCCAGGCTAAGCATATGATCAAATATCTCCCCTCATTTCTGGAAAGTACTCCATATAGATTAGAGAACCTTTATCAGGGGATAGTACATGGGAACTTTACACTGCATTGCAGATTCCTTTTTAATCAGCTTTGAATTAATGAGATTGTTTCTTTGAAGGAAAAAAGTGCACTGTTTTTGGTTCTACATGCTTATCCATCTACAAAAAAAACCAAACATACACAAAACACAAAGTTCCAAATGCTTGATTTAGGGAGAGTAAAAACAACAAAAAAAAACTTTGTGAATTTTAAAGTGATGATCCCAAATACAAAAAAAAAAATAATCATGCAGCCAAAAGATAAAAAAAAAATTTACAGAAGGTTATACGTATAAGAATGTTGCTAATTAATTATTAGGAATATTAATCACTTCTGAGCATGACAACCATCGCCTGCACTTGTTTTTTTAGCAAATATAGTACAATTCCTAAATTCAGAACATCTCCTTAGCACTCAGGTACAGATTGAATAGTAGAATATTAATTTCTGGTCCCCAGAAATATACTGGAAAGACAAATCTGTACTAAGTTGCCAGAAGAACTGGGCTCTTGCCACTCATTTTCAGAGATCCAACACCTCTACTTCATTCATTTTGATTGTTTACCTGGAAAAAGATCATTACTGTTACCTGTGAGATAGATTTTCTTCCTTCCAAAGCGATCTGAGAGCTGGCCAAAGGAAATTGCTCCAACAAACACACCACTGAAGTAGAAAGAACTGGCAGCACTGACTTTGTATGATGTGTTGCCAATTAAAAACCACTGGATGGAGACAAAAAAGGAGAATTCAACAGAGTCAAAGTGGTTCACCAACAGCTAATAGTTGGAGGGGGGTGAAACATACTTTCAGGAAGATAAAACTGCCTAAATCTCCTAAGCATTCCAGTCGGTCTGTCATCACACAGGCACTGAAACAAGTGCTTTCTTCCAAATTCTCTGGAGACATAGTAACCAATTGCACAGCTCCCCAGATCAAGTACAGTCTTTGATTCTGAACTCAAGAATAGATACCTCATGGGATATTGTAATTTTGCAGCCTTTTTCCCCCTCTCTTACTTTTCTTGCCTTTTCTCACATCAAAACTACGAGCTTAAATATATGTAGTCCTACCTCTTGGCATTTATCACTGCAGGGTGTGGGAATACTACACGAAATTAAGCATTGTGATTCGTGTCCAGAAATATTTCTCTCCTCCTTATGAACAGTTTTGTCACTGTGAAACACTTTGGTAGCTTTTGACAAGTTTTCTGGTATTGCTCATCCTTCTATTTATTTTTACAGTCCTCTTTGTGCAACTCCCAATTCTTCTCTATTCCAAACACACACCTGATCTTCAGATGTTCTTACAGACCTAATGTTGCCTCATAGATCAGCCTGGCAGAGAAAATTCTTTCTCCCACAACACTATACAGTTAAATTATATCATGTTCTCACTGTTCAAAATGCATTTCCTTTTTTATTCTAAAAGCTTCTAAAAGCTTATATGGCATTCTTTTTATTTTCTGCTTCTCTTTTGTCTTGAAATCATGTTTTCTTTCAGTGATACCAGTTTTTTCTTCCTGGGCAGGTAAGCTGGTGATTATGTCATTATCCCTGTAATAACAATCTAATCCTCTCTTCATAATCTCTTCCCCTACCAAAACCCTATTAGATATCCACTCTAGCCAGGCTTATATTATTTCACATCTCAGCTACGAACTACCTTGCCATGGAAAGAGAACCATGCAATTAAGTCTCACCAAGACTACAGGACTAACAAAATATAATCACACAGAAGCTCCAGGAGAATAACTTGCTTACTCTCAGTACACGCTTCATCAAATTGCCACTTAAATGGTGAAGCTTTTACTGACATGATCAGCAGTAGGGTGTCAGGACTCTGACAAAATTATCTTCTGAAACTAACCAGGAGACCTCAGATCAGCTTGTCTAGATTTAGAAAAATAATTCACAATAAAGTATATCTCTATAATAATAGCATATGATGGGATTACACTTCACTTGAAATAACATGGACAGCTGTTTTGTAAGAGCTACAAGAATTATTCCCCAATTTTGGTAGAAGTGTTGGAAAAAAAAAAAAAACCCACAACGTGATCTCAGTGATATTAGATTCTCTCTGAATCATTCAGAGATCAAAGCATAATTTGATTGTGGTGAAGTAAAATTTGTTCAGATGTGTTCTGCAGGTTAATCTCAATGACTAAGATGACCTTTAAAGGACTTGAGATTTCTCTTCTACAGAGAGGATATCACACATCTTTTGACATCAGATTTTTCATTGCAAGTTTGCAATAGTCACATAACTAGTAAATGATACAACAAGGTACACATTAAAAATATCCTCCTGAAATGTTGAAAAAAATTCTCTACACGCCAGTAGAAAGACTGCATAGTGATCAAAAGCCCCAAAATAAGATCAAGTAGTTTTTGAAGAAATGCACTGAGATCTTTATAATTAACCCCATTTTCAAGTGTATGATACACAGGGTTAAAGTTCCGAAACAAGTTTATCTCAGGAAGCAACAGGATTTTTATATATGTGGGCCTTTACTGAAAAGTTCAGACTCTGCTCTGAAATTCTTTAACATACAAGATACCTTGGGATACATTTTTATGTTGTACTTTAAGTTCTTCACCCGCATTTTTTCACCTGTGCAGCTAAGATGCACAAGAATCTTCACAAAATTTACATCCTAAGGCACTGCTTGGCTTCAAAAAACATGTCTGACTTGTCAAGATTAAGAGAATAAATAATTACTGGAAAACTGAAAACAAAAAAAGTGAAAAGCTTAGACAAAATTTAAAGAACTGACAATTGGCTTTAAGTTATGCTCAAAGAAGCCACTGTCCATTAGGATTTTAATTTCAGTAGAGGCATGAGCACTCATCCTCTTTATTATCAGAATAAGAAGCAGTACATGTTGTACACAATTGCTTGATACTGTTCCAATACTGGCAGTTATTAATATGCTCATAACCAATAAAGTTAAGTACTTTATGGAACTAACTCGAACAGCATTAATACATTTGGACAATAGCCACAAATTATCAAGTAATGCTATGTTGTTGAACTCAGCTGTACAGAGCTAAATTCAGACCTTACTCAGACAGGGCTCTTGCACAGAAGAACAACATTAATAAATATTGTAGGCCTTAGCAACGGCAGGTGATGCACATAGCACAACATGAAACCTGGAATCATTCCTCTAGAGACAGTGACTGTACCATGAAAGAAGACACTGATAAAACATAGAGGCCACAGTGACAAAGCTGAAGATTGTTTTGGGACAAAACAGATGAGGTTGCCTCATACATCTTGCTCCCCATTGCCCATGCCCTCCATCAAGTTGTAAAGAAACAGCAGAAGCTGCTTTCTCTCCAATTCCTTCACTTCTTCCTAATAACAGGATGGATTCACTGCACGCATCTGTCTTACCAAGGAAATTGCAGATGGCAGATAGGAAGAGCTTAAGGCATATACAAGATTTTAAACACATTAGTACAATATCATGATCCTAACCCAATGGTGGAACCAGGCTATCTGATCCAATACCAACCTTCCACATGGAAAAGGTGGGCAGTTTTGATGCAGAACATTGGTTGAGATTTGCACTGCAAAGCAAGGCAGTTAGGATAGGAATAGGTTACTTGTTCTTTACCTGGAAGAAGCACCCGCTTCATTTGCTACTCAAAACATGCATTAGTACAGGAGAAAGAATCAGCAGCACCATCAGCTTTCCTCCCCACTCTGTCAATGAGATTTACTGCTCACACACAGGGCGACAAAACCCATTTCAGACTTACCTCAGAGACTATTGATGTGAAACTGCTGCTGAAGTGTACGTGCTTATGAACTTCGCTGCCATTGGCAGTAAGAAGCCATTCCCCAAAGGCTCTCTGCTCACTCGCTGACTGGTTGCTATGGCTCTGGTTAGCAAAGAGCAATTCCAGATCCCAGTGGTATGGAGGAGTTGCCCCCACCAGTGCAATGAGGATGGCTTCAGTGGCCACATAGAGCTGGAAAGAGAAAGACATCAAAGATGCTAAACATACATGCAAGTAGTACTTCCCTTACAGCTGGATCTATTCAGCATTTAAATAATCCTATTTTATATTTTCCTTCTGCCACTACAGCAGATTGTATGTTACAAACAGTCTCCATCTATTCAACATCACAAAGCAGAGAACTAAAACTTCACCAAAACAGTTCTTGCATTTCTGACTTGCGGAATATTTGAGAGAAAGGAAGTTCCCCTTCAGTCAGAAACCACCCCCAAATGTCACACACAGCAAGTACAGCACTTGCATACTTAAAGAATTGTTAATCAAAGAATGGCTTGGAAGGGACCCCAAGGACCATCAAGTTCCAACCCCCCTGCCAAAGGCAGAGTTGCCAGCCCTTGGGTCAAGTACTAGATCAGATTGCCCAGGGTCTCCATCCTCCGGGGATGGGACATCCACAACCTCTCTGGGAAGCCTGTTCTAGAACCTCACCTCTCTCAGTAGAAACCTTCCCCTGACATCTAATATAAACCTTGCTTCATTTAGTTTAAAACCATTCCCCCTTGTCACATCATTATCTACCCTCCATTTCCCTCACATTTGTAAACTCCCTTTAAATGTTGTGGGGAGACCTCATTTTGGCTTTCCAATCTTTTCCTTTCCAGGCTAAACAAGCCCAGTTCCTTCAGCCCTTTGATCATCTCTGTGGCCCTCCTGTGGGCCACAAAAAGCTTTCCAAAAGCTCCGCATTTTTACTGTTAGCAGCCTCCTCCAGATGTGGTCTCACAAAAATAGAGGTGGGGATAATCACCTCACCTGCCCTGCTGGCCACCCCTCTTCTGATGGAATTCAGGATGCCATTGGCCTTCCAAGCTGCAAGCACACACTGCTGGCTCATGTTAAGTTGGGCTTTAACCAGGACCCCTAAGCTCTTCTCAGTAGGACTACTCTTAAGGAGTTCTTCTCCCACTTTGTACACATATCTGCGATTACCTCAACCGAAATGCAAAAGCTTGCACTCTGGTTTGTTGAACCTCGTTAGGTTCACAAGGGATCACTTCTTGAGTTTATCAAGGTCCCTCTGGATGGCATCCCTTCCTTCTGCTGTATCAACCCCACTGCTCAGCTTGGTGTCATCAGCAAATTTACCGAGGGTGCACTCAGTCTGATCATCACTCATTACCAGGACACAGAGCCATTGACCACAACCCATTGACTGTGATCTTCCAAGCAATTCCTTATCAGCTGAATAGTCCACCCTTCAAATCCACATCTTTCTAATTCAGAAATAAGGATGTGGTAGGGGACCACGTCAAAGGCCTTGCAGAAGTTCAGGTAGATGACATCAGTTGCCTTCCTTTGTCCACTGATGCCATCACTCCATCACAGAAAGCCACCAGATTGGTCAGACATGATCTTCCCTTGCTGAAGCCATTCTGGCTGTCGTGGATCACCCACTCATCCCTCATGTACCTTAACATGTCGTCCAGGAGGATGCATTCCATGATCTTCCCAGACACAGAGGTGATGCTCACCAGTCTGTAGTTTCCTGGGTTTTTCTTCCTCCTTTCTTGAAAACGGGAGCTATGTTTGTCTTTTTCCAATCCCTGGGGACTTCACCTGACAGTCAAGATTTTTTCAAATATCATGGACAGTAGCTCAGCAATCACAGCAGCCAGCTTCCTTAGGACCCTGGGATGCATACCATTCAGCCCCACAGACTTGTACACATCCAGTCTCACGAGTTGGTTTCAGACTTCCTCTGCCCTTACAGTGGGGTGGAGCTTGCTCCTCCAGTTCCCATCTAGAGGTTCAGAGATGCAAGAATACTAGTTGCCAGTGAAGACCGAGGCAAAGAACTCACTCACTCAGAGATCTCAGCCTTCCCCATATCCGTTATAGCCATTTCTCATTTAGCAGAGGAAGTGTGCTCTTTGGCCTATCTCTTCCAACCTACGTACCTGGAGAATCCCTTCTTGTTGTTTTTAACACCTCTCACCAAGTTCAGTTCCACCTGTGCCTTAGATTTCCTAATCCCATCTCTACAAGTTCAGACAACATCCCTGTATTCTTCCCAGGTGACACATCGATGCTTTCACTACCTTTACTTGTCTATTGCCCTCAGTTTGACCAGCAGGTCTTTGCCAAGCCATGCTAGTTTCTTGCCTTCCTGGACTGGTTTTTTCTTATTGAGGGATGAAAGCTCTTTCACTTCCAGAAAGGCATCCTTAAATAGCAGCCAGCTTTGTTCCACTCCTCTGTCTCTCAGGACTTCTTCCCAGGAGGCTTCATCCAACAATTTCTTCAACAGCCTGAGGTTCAGGGTCCTGACTCCACTCTTTGCCAGGCCTGCATTCCCTGAGATCACAAACTCAACCAGGTCATGGTCTCTGCAGACCAGGCTGCTTCTGATCTTAATATCTTTAATAACCTCCTCTACATTGGCAAGCACCAGGTCTGCAATGCTTCACCTCCAGTTGGTTTGCCCAATACTTGAACCAGAAAGTTATCGTCAGTGGACTCCAGGAGTCTCCTGAATCACTTAAAGCTCACTGTGCTGCCTTCTCAGCAGATATCCAATTATCAGATTAATGCCCAAAAAGTCTTTAAAGCAAGTTCGTTGCACTGTTTTATTCTCCCCTTTTACCTGTGTTATTCATTCCTTTAATTTGATGTTTAGAATACATCTCAATTTCATATTCCCACTTACACCAATTTTTTTCTGTTAACCTGTTTCACTCTTAAAAAGAGACAGAGGCACATGTGAATATATGGATACTTTTAATATTTATACACCCACTCAAGGCCTACATACAGTAACTAATAGCTGGTTTTGTTTAAGGAAAAGAATAAATAAAAGCACTGGAATGCCAGATGGTTCAAACATGGCACAGAGCAGGGCAGTTGGTGCGTACCCAGAAGAACAGCTACCGGTTGTTGCTTTAACAATCTCCAGACCATTACAACTTCATCTTAAAATCCAATGTTTAATCCTCTCTGAACACAGGTAACACAACTCAGGAGCTCAGACACAACAGGACCCTGTTGCTTTTCCTGCCAATTACTTTTTCCATGAAGAAAACCTGTCATGCTACTCCATTCCACAAACTTTCTTTCAACCATCTCCTTCTTGAACAGGCCTTGCTCTGTTCCAAGCACATCCTTGGTGTGTTCCTGGAAAGAGCACCCCCCTTGGGAACGCGGTCTCCCACAAGGATGCTGTACAAGTAATATGCAGAACGTGGATAGGCACAAAAAATAGCCAAGAACTCCTGAATTTTGATGTAAGCAATAACAGGTGATCCTATTCTGCTCTATACTGAGAAACAGCTGGAGTTAAACCCCAGTCTGAACCAGAATTATTACTGTATTAATAAAGACACCCCTGAGTTATTACATCTAGGAGAAAAAAACGACCTGTTAAATTACATTAAGATAAAGAACAACTTCTAGGCAGATAACCATGAGAAGTGAAAGACCTCACCCAAGAAACAGGGCAGTGAGTAAGACTAGATGAGGAAGGGGTCATGAAAAAGCTGTGTGAACATTTTGTTAGGGACATGTGGACCCAGTACCCTCAATCCCTCAGGAACAGTCTGAAATCAGTGAAAACTGAGAATTATAGGTCACCATCTCTGGTGCATCCTTGTGCTTTGCCTCACACAGGCAGTACCAGGTCAGGACTAAGCAATAACATCCTTGGTCTTGTGAAACGATAAACATTTTTGAAATAGCTCAGGAAATGAAATCCTCAAGGCATGTGGCTTAGGGAATGAAAGCAGGATGCTCTTCATTCTTTGCTCCAGGTGAAGCTCAACCCAGCTACAAAACATGAAATTGAAAAATAAATGATTGCAGGCATGCTAAGAAATACGAGTATTTTTTAAATAAAAAAATTCGGCTATAAGCAAGCAAGGAGAGAACAGAAACACTTCCAATTAATATGCCAAATCAGAAAAACAGACAAAGATGATGACACGCTGAGTACAGAAAAATAGTATTTGATAAGACGTATGTCAAAGTCACTGCTGTGACAAGACTTTTTCCAAGTAATCAGTTGCCTTTTACTTTGGCTAACAGGTGTAGTTAATCCTCTTAATCTTGTTGCAAAGCAAACAAAAAAGGTTTGTTTTTTTTTTTTTTAATCTAAAAAGAAGTGAATGAAATTATAAACAGGAAGGGGATGTAAACAGGAGGGGAATGGCTGTTTACAAAGGTGAATAGCGATAGGACAAGGGGGAATGGTTTTAAAATGAGACGGGAGGTTTAGGTTAGAGATTGGGAGGAAGTTTTTCCACACAGAGGTGGTGACACACTGGAACAGGTTGCCCAAGGAGGCTGTGGATGCCCCATCCCTGGAGGCATTCAAGGCCAGGCTGGATGTGGCTCTGGGCAGCCTGGTCTGGTGGTTGGTGACCCTGCACATAGCAGGGGGTTGAAACCAGATGATCATTGTGGTCCTTTTCAATCCAGGCCATTCTATGATTCTATGAAATTTCTTGACCAGCTTTCTCAATATTCATGACTTCCAAGAAAACAAAAAAACCAAAAAATCTAATCTAACTAGAGGGAAGAAATTTTAAATCGTTTCACTCATGTGAACCAACACACACAAAATCAGGTAAGGAACCTTTTAAACTTAATTCATCCACTTTGAAGTACAAACGAAAGAGAAAAAAAAGCAAGTCTTATTCTATTAAGAAGTGCTTTCAAACTTTTTAGCAGCTTATCAGCAGTTCACAACCAGGCTAGTCACTCTAGACAAATCCCAGCTGAAGCATTCACTGCTAAACAAAATTGAGTCAACCGCTAGTTTCTGACCTTTCAGACACAGAAACATGAAAACTGCATCTTCAACAAAAGACAACAAATGACCTTGGTAAAAGCCTATGACAAAGAGAGAGCTGCATTTTCAGCTTAGAGTCATTTCTCCCGGCCACAGTATGAGCAGATGAAATGCTAGAGGCCACCTTATTTTTGCAAGTCTGATGAACTCATCTGCTCTGAGTTATTCCAAAAGGGCAATCTGCCTATTAAGTCACATGATTTCTATCCCTATTTTTTTCCCCAAACAACTGCGTGCATTTGTCTGCAGAAGGGCCCTGAAAGCATCTTTTTGTTGCAAAGTTATTTTCTGATGCTCACAAAATGTTCTTTGATGAAAGTAGTGTTCCCTTCTTGGGAGCACAGTGGGAGAAAACCCCACATACTAGAAGAAGAGGCTATGTTGCACCTAGAGAGTCAAAAACAGCCAGGTATCTGAAAACAGAGTAACCTCTCAGACACTTGATAAACCAATCCCACTCTGAAAGCAAATACTCCTCAAGAATACTGTAACTGTTGTTGGCTATTACATGTGCAATCACAGTAAGGAGGAAGCCTGGAAACTAGAAGTGCATGAAAGATATTGCAACTAACCTAGCCATAACAAAAACTGAAAATATTCAGCAACTTCTTTAAACAGGATGAGCAGAAATAAGATAACGAGCTTTCTGCTAGTCTACCATCAGTCTTCTATTGAGGCAAAATCCCTCCAGACAATTATCTGTAAGATTTACTTAAGAAAATATGAAACAACTTACCGGATTTGAAAGACATCCATAGGACTCTCCAACTTAGCCACACCACTCCCTTGAATAAACTGACATCTATAAAGAAAGTACACCACCCTGAAGAGACGCACAGTCTTGCTGCTCCGTAAAACATCAAGCTCAGTGACCATACATTGACCAAGTTCGCTGTATGTCTGAGTATCACAGCAGTTGACTGCATGCTGGTAAACTAAAAACATGTGGCCAGAACTGCTTCCATTCCACAGCATGCTGGACTATGTACACAAAGGCATAAATAGCTATCAAGCACAGGCTCATGTGCTGCAGCTCACATGGCTGGGATGGGACTTCTCACCGCTCTGATAAGATCCCCACAGTGCAGAGAAAATAGAGCAAGCCTTGTGTCATAGGTTGACAGCCCTCTAAATATGAAGGAGGAAATTGCAAAATGTGATACCCTAATGTTATTTTTCCACCTTTAAAAATCAGAAGGCAGAAAGAAAGCTTAAGTGCCTTATTGAAATATCCAGATGTAAACCTGTGGTTCTTCTCTGCTAAATACTCACACACTGAAGTTTGAGAACCAAGCTCATAAACAAGAACTTGCATTTAAATAAGCATTTAACTCAGCAACTCTTCTCAGCTTTCTTTGCCCAGGTTATTAAATCTTCATTTTATCCTGCAAGGCAAATTCTAGACCTTCCTCCCTTCCCTCCCCCCCTCCACGATCACCAAGATTAGGAAAACAATGAAACAAATACAGTGCTTACTCAGGCTAAATATCGATAACAGCAGAACTGACTTCCTTCCACATCTAGCCAGAGATTATGTTATAAATAGACAACATATAGAAAACATGCTGTTGTTCCAATGCACCTCCAGTCTACTGAGATGGTACTTGCAAAGAGCAAGACATACACACAGACCAACACATTGCCCTTAAACCCAAGTACTTAACTTCAGGCCATTCTACGATTCTGTGATTCTTTAAACCAAAGAAAAAAAACATCTGAGTGCACAGAACTTTGCTTCTCTTGATGTCACCCAAATAATCACTGCAAACTGGAAACAATTATTCTGAATCCAATTACAGAATCACAGAAACACCACGGGTGGAAAATACCTACAAGATCACCCAGTCCAACCATCCACCTATCACCAATAGCTCCCACTAAACCATGTCCCTCAACACAACGTCCAAACTTTCCTTGAACACCCCCAGGGTCGGTGACTCCACCACCTCTCTGGGCAGTCCATTCCAGTGCCTGACCGCTCTTTCAGAAAAGTAGCATTTCCTAACGTCCAGCCTAAATCTCCCCTGGTACAGCTTGAAGCCATTTGTTCTAGTTCTATCACCAATTATACGAGAGAAGAGGCTGACCCCCAGCTCACTACAACCTCCTTCCAGGTAGTTATAGAGAGCAGTGAGGTCCCCCCTGAGCCTCCTCTTCTTCAGGCTGAACATTCCCAGCTCCTTCAGCCTCTCCTCATAAGCCCTGTGCTCCAGACCCCTCACCAGCTTTGTTGCCCTTCTTTGAACCCGCTCCAAGGCCTCAATGTCTTTCTTGCAGGGAGGGGCCCAAAACTTGACACAGTACTTGAGGTAAATTAGAATCACAGAATCATTGGAATGTATTTACACACTAACCGGTAAAATCATCTACCAGAAAACGAAACCAAACTATCTGAAGTGGAGGGAATGTCACTGAGGAGAGCAATGATGACATAGTGGAAAAACACAGCAAGTTTACTGCCTACAAAACACAGGAAGATTAGAGAGTGTATGTACACAAGGGCAGGGAAGAAGGAAAGGGAGCAGTGTGTCATAAAGTAAATATCTGTTTTCCATCATCTTTGGCATCCAGTACAATTATGTCCAACTTCCCAGCTCATCTTCCAAAGGCATTCAGAGGACAGACTAGCAAGACCGACAGTTTCAGCAGAATTTACCATGTTGAAAGCCATCTCGATTAACAGCAGAAGAGAGGACTGCTTCAGCTCCCACCATAGGCAATAACCATCCCACTGCACAAAATATTTGATGCAACAATAAATGTTAATAACACAAAAACCAGCTCCCTGTATGTTTTAGCCATACAACACAGAAAAATACCAGGCACCATTCACCCAGTGCCTCCCAGTTACTTTTTGTTTCCAGTTGTTAACAAGATATCCCAAAAGCAAACTACTCGACAATAGTTAGAGCAAACTGCTGCAGAACAAGTTCCTTCTGACAGCTTTATTCCTTCCACAGCACAATTATTTCTCCCATCATCTTTGCTCTTTGAGAAAAAAAAATAAATCATACCACCCCCATTGGGAACCTCATCACACAGAAGCATGCTCTCTATAATTGGGGTGCTGGTTAAAAAAAAAAATAGTTTCCATAGTAAGTGATGGCAGGTGGAATGTTACCGGACTTGTAGATGTTCAATTATTTAAAAAGGTTTTTGTTGCTCTGTTTGTTTTGTTTTTAAATCTGCTTGGTTTCCTCTATTGCTGTGCATTCAGGATATCCACTTCTCATACTCCCCATACTCACACTTCCTGCCACATTCATCAACAAGAACTCTTGGTCCTTCAACAGCACGTTGATCAGGCACCTTCTGGAACTGAACTGCACAGAAACTGAAGCCAGCCTTGCAAATTAGGTTGCAAAAGCTGATCAGATGTGTTTATATTGAGACATACACAGAACACGTTGTTTCAGCAGCAATCATAAAAAGAGCAACAAAACCTGGGAATTGTGGGATGACATGTAGAACCACCTAAAAATATAAACTCGACTACATGTGTTTTGTGGTTAAGATCTAACTGTAAATAAGCATATGTCTAAAGCTTAGGATAACAGTGGTTTGGATTGAGACGACTTGAGTGAAGGTAGAGATGCTGGCAGCTGATAAGCTGCTCATGTCTCCTTCCTTACACTTCAGATTTGTTCTGTACTTTCCATTCAAATAAAATCCTAACAGAATACCTCATCAAGTGCAGAGTAAACTGTACTCATCTATGATCAAGTGAACATAGCTCAAAAAACAGTATATTTAATACAAGCATTGAAAAAATTCATAGACAAGATTTCAGTGTCATCACTACAACTGCAGAATGATGTCCCATACCATTCGGGAAGCAGAACAAGGAGAATAGGGAATATTATACCAAAGCACACAGTTAAGCATTGCTATGTATGAAATCACATCTGTATCCTACTGAAGCCAGACACCACTTCACACTGAATTATTCCTCAAGGTCTGGGGAGAACTCACTTGGATAAAAAGTTTAAGTAAACTACCTGCTTTCCTTCAGAAGGCTTGTGCAGGCGGGCTCGTTAAAGAGCAGCGTTCTACAACATGATATTCTGATGATGGAGGACATTAGCTTGCTGCCAGCCACAAAGGGATTAGCAACACCTCTCAGAAGGGCTGCAACTGCATCAAGAGTGTCTTTGTCTGAAGTTAAAGCATTTTTCCAATAACCTTGATAATACTATCTTCACTATCTTCCCTTCAGTTAGTGATAATTCCAAGCTAGAAGGAAACACCCTGGTTAATTGTTCATGCTACCACCCAATGAGCACCACCCAACTTCAGGCAAAGATTCTTTCAGCCCTGCAGACAATACCTCCCTTTTAAACTCTAAAAGGTTTGAAGTATCCTTTTTAAAAGCACCATAGTAGCAACATGCTCCCATTCTCGGGTTCCTATGACAGGTTCTGTTTGGAACTGACCAGTCTTTCACGTTCATTGGTCAACGCAAATCTCCTTCAACTGTATATTATGACACAAGAGCAAAAAACATTTTTTGTATGCTCTTAAGTGTCTGATCAAGACGTGAGATTGCTCAGTGTTGCCACATTAAACAACAGCACAAGGCAACTATTTAATAGCACACTTTCTCCAAAAGGTAGAGAGTGCTTTTCTAGAAATCAATAGGTGTCAAACAGCTACTTTCAGTTCTAAGTAAAGTTATAAGTATTCTAAGAGTTATCAGCTCACCTTATTCCTCTCTAACTCTTGAATATACATTGGAAATGCAAGATTAACACGACCTACAATTCATGAAACTAGCCTAACCCCCTACCCTTCAGTTAAATATGGGTTTCAGGTAAGTCCATAGAAATTAGAACCAAATGTTTCTCTGCTTTAGCTATCATTGTGCTACTATAAAGACAGCATCCAGTTCTGCAGAACATGCTCTAAAATCTTCCAAAGCCATTAGATTGGCAGTGAATAAGCGAAGCATAGTTGAATAGAGTAACAGCTCCAACAAGTTAATGGATAACCACAGCAGGTAACACAGGAACAAAACTAAGTGAAAACAAATACCCTGCAAAGTTGAAAAAGAGAGACGTACCAGTGTAATCCTTAGGCTGATGACATACAATCTTCCAACTACCAGCAACCTGAAGGATTTTCCCTCCCCCCACCAGTATCATTAAGCTTGTCCCACAGGTCTGGGACCAGTTCAAGCCCACATGAGAACTGACTGCCACACAGAAAGTTTCACGTTTACAGACTTGTGCATTTGGTAGGGCTTATCTCAGAGAAATTCTGTGAGCTAAACTGTTTGTAATTAGAATTTAGAGAGCAGACAAGAAGATTTTATTTTGGCACATCAGTAAGGAACGCGGGAAAAGCAGCTTAACATATGAGAACAAAACCACTGTAACGTGAGGGAAAACAACTACAAAGAGGAACAAAAGTCAATAGATCAGAAATATCCAGAGAGGAAAAAAAAAAAAAAAAAAGCACAAAATCTACAAGGAAAAGCAAAACTCTGCAAGGAATCTTATGGGGTAGAAAACACAGAGTTTGAACTCTGTATACTTGTATCAGATGAAGAAACTTGACAGATCAGATGAACGTAGAAACAGTTTTGAAGCAAATGTGCCAGTGTGAAAACACAAAGCCAGCTGAGGGAGCAAGGCACAGGGAAGTGAGCAATAAATTAGAACAGTCAGTCCTTAGCAGACTGACAGACTAAGAGGAGTTCTTTCGTAGCCAGATGCTGCATCTAATCCACTGAAGGAGACCATGATTACCTAAATCCATGTCACGCGAGCCAAATACATTACACCTTTGTGTGCATCCTCCAGAGCGTGACAATAAACCAGATAAAAGACTAACACTAGTCATGGCAATGAACTCCAGCTTGATTCCAGCACATCCCAATGACACACCATGTACCCTGGCACCAACAAAGGAACATAGAAAGCAATCAGCCACCCAACCAGGAACTAGTTGTATAAAACTGACTCATAGGCTGAAAGACAAAAACCTTCATCTGTAATATTTTCTATACTTCACATCTGTACAGGCACAGGACTTTATATCAGGATTATTCACATGGGTAAAGTTCAGGAATTAAAGATAACACAAGAGGAAAACAGACCTGTACACCTGTTCCATTTCTATCTTACAACTATCCTAAATATATCATGTGATTTGTAAAGATACATGCTACTTCTGACTGGAGAAATAAGTTAAGCTGTCACAAAGCAAATGAATGAGAAAAGGCATTACAGAACAGTTGAGCCACACTGCCTAAAACTTTGGGGATAAAGAGCACTTGTCATGGTTGCAAAACATGACCAGCACTGGAAGAAATAGCTAATAACTCCTTATTCCCTAACCTTCAGTGAGCACACAAGTTGTCTGGATGGCCAGTACAACAAGCTCTAATTAATGCTTAACTTTAAAAGATCAATCAGATAAAGAACAGATGGTGGAGGAAAATGAACGGGGATAAACAGTACAAGGAAATAGAAACATACGAGGTCTTTGCCATTCAACATCTCAGCTTCGCAAGCACATGCAGAATCCCCAGCTGACAGAACTGAGCATCCGAACTTTGCTAGTTATCTGACAGAGTTTCTTACAACCTCCATCAATCCCTTAGCTGGCAGAAGACATCTGCAGTCTCACTGCTTATGACTGGAAGTTCCAGGTGACCATAAGATACAGCCAGTAGAGGGGAGGGATGCTGTTAAGTGCCCCACTTCCGCAAAGCAAGTACACTTCCATATTGGCTGTATTCCAGAATTAATAAGTCTAGATGAAGTCACCACAATCGCAGGTTTGATAAGTTAAAATCGAGTAAATCAACTTGTGTCAGATTTCAGCTGTACCTTATGCCTAGGCCACACTATGAAGATGGACATTCTCCTCACACCTACTTCATAGAATCATTAAGGTCGGGAAAGACCTTTAAGACCAACTAGTCCAACCGTGCCCACTAAACTGTGTCCCTCAGTGCCTCATCTACACGGTTCTCGAACACCTCTAAGACGGTGACTGCACCACCTCTCAGGGCAGCTGTGCCACTGCCTCACCACTCCTCCTAAGCAGGCATCTTTCCTAATATCTGACCTGAAGTCGTGCCGGATCCCCTGCACAATCTCCAGCACCTGCCCTTCATCCGACTAAGCGCTCTATCACGGCGCACGGAAGGACACGAGCCGGGACTCCTGAAGGCAAGACGCAGCACCAGCCTCGCGCCCCAAGCTCACCCTGCAGCAGCTCCAGCCCTGCCGTTGCCCAGCGGTCACCCCAGCGCCAGGAGGACGGCGCAGGTCGCCACCTGCACCTCGAGCGCTCAGCACCCGGCTGCAGCCCACACGCGAGCACCCCTCACCTGGAGGAGCACGGCCAGCAGGACGCACAGATACACCTGGTAGGGTCCCATCTGCCCCACCAGCGGGAACGCCTCCTCCACCTCCATCCCGCCGCGTCGCGCATCCCCGGCCCGGGGCGGGCGGCGGGCAGCGGAGCGCCGAGCGGGCCCTCAACCCGCAGGAAAGGGCGGGAGGCGCGAGGCGGCGCTCACGCGCAGCCGCCGCCCGCGAGGGAAGCGGAAAGGCAGCGGTCCCCCGAACGCCGGTCAGAGCGATGAGCGCATGCGCGCGGGAGGAGTTCCAGTAGGGGGTGGGAGGGAAGGGAGGCTCGCCTACTTCTCGGGCTGCCATTGGCTGCCGGTGAGGAAGGGGGTGGGAGCGAGGCCGAGCGTGGGGACGTGTGAGGGGGAATGTGGGATGGGTGGTGCGTGTGTGTGCGTCGGGTGCGTGAGCGGTCTGCCGGGTGTCTGTGGGGTGTTGTGAGGGATATGTGAGCGGACACTGCGGTTGTGTGATAGGGTCTGCGGTGTGCCTGTGAGGGGAGCGTGAGGGAGGTGGTTGCTTGCAGCAAGCGGACTGAGAAGCTGTACCTATACAGAGCACTCTGATTAAAGCCTGTCAATTCATGCACAACGCCTGTGTCCTGACATACCTAGTGGCCTTCCATGATGCTGCCCTTCTTCTGTCAAAAGAAAGGCAACAAGGCTTGTGAAGGACTTGGAGAATGTGCCCTACGAGGAACGATTAAAGGAACTGAGGCTGTTCAGTCTGGAGAAAAGAAGGCTGTGGGAGACATTATTGCTCTCTTCAAATACCTGAAAGGTGATGGCAGCAAGAGCAGGCCTCTTCTCACTTGTGACAGGTGACAGGACAAGGGGAAGTGGCCTCAAGTTGCAGCAGGGAAGGCTTAGGTTGGATATCAGGAAATAATTCTTTACAGAAAGGGTTGTTAAGCACTGTAATACGCTCCACAGGGAGGTGATTGAGTCACCATCCATGGATGTGTTTAAAAACCATTTGGATGTGGTGCTCGGGGGCATGATTTAGCAGCGAGTTGTTAGAGTTAGGGTAGTATGGTTAGGTTGTGGTTGGATTTGGTGATCTTTAAGGTCTTTTCAAACCTGAGCAGTTCTATGAGTCTGTGGTGTAACTGTGTCAATGGACATGGGAAGAGCCACTGACATAATCTATCTGGACTTCAGTAACGCCTTTGACACGGTCCCTTATAAAATCCTTCTCTCCAAATTGGAATCATTTGATGGGTGGACTGTTCAATGGACAAGGAACTAGTTGTGAGATCATACCCAGAGAGTGGTGGTCAATGGCTTAAAGTCAGGTTGGAAATCAGTGATGAGTGGCATCCCTCAGGGGTCAGTATGAGGACTGGTGCTCTTTAATCATTTCATCATTGACATGCATTAACAATGGAATCAAAGGCACTCTCAGCAAGTTTGACACCAAGCTGTGTGGTGCAGTTTACATGCCCAAGGAATGGGATGACATTCAGAGAGACCTAAACAGGCTCAAGCAGCGGGCCCAGCTGAACCCCATGAGGTTTAGTAAAGCTACATGCAAGGTTTTGCACTAAGTGTATCCTGGGCTGTACCAAAAGAAGCATGGCCAGCAGGGTGAGGAAGGTGATCCTGCCCTTCTACTCTGTGCTGGTGAGACCTCACCTGGAGTACTGCGTCCAGATGTGGAGTCCTGAGTACAAGAGACACAGACATATTGATGTGGACCTATTGGAGTGCATCCAGAGGAGTGCCACAAACATGATCCAAGGGATGGAACACCTCTTCTACGAGGTCAAATTGAGAGGTTGTTCCACCTGGAGAAGTCTCTGGTGAGACCTGAGATTGGCTTTTCAGTATTTAAAAGGGGCTACAAATGAGGGGGGCAGACTCTTTCTCAGAGTCTGTTGTGATAGGACAAGGGGAAATGGTTTCAAATTAATAGAGGGGAGATTTAGGCTGGTTATAAAGAAGTGTTTTACAATAAGGGTAATGAAGCACTGAAACAGATTTCCCAGAGAAGTGGTAATGCCTCATTCCTGGAAACATTCAAGGTCAGGCTGCATGGGGCTGTGAGCAACCTGATATCACTGTTGGTGTCCCTGTTCGTTGCAGGGGAGTTGGACTAGGTGACCATTAAAGGACTTTTGCAACTCAAATGATCCTATGATTCTATGGTTCCTCAACTATGCAATATTCTGTAATTACACGTCATAGCATACTTGCTGTTTGCTGGGAAAAAATAAAAGGAACACGCATGGAGATTTGGCATGAGAATATTATGTACGTTCCACTAGAATTTGGTTCTCACCCTACCACAATCATTTTGTGCTTGATTTAATACTCAGGGAGGACGTCTTCATAAAACTGTAATACTTGCCATATGTTTTATGAAAGCTTTTTGCCATTTGTTTAAAGAGCCTGCATTTTGAATGTGTACGAGTGGTTTGCATTTAGAAGTAAGAGCTGACTTGTGAAGAAACATGAACTCCACTAAATGAGAAGGGAGATAAATACATCTGTGAAATACTTGACAACATTCATGCAGAGTGGCCATGAACTTTTCATGGTCCATTTTCATTCTACCTTCACAATAAAACTCCGGAATGTAAACAAACTAGGATGTTGAGACTTTTTTCCTAGTGGTACCAAGAATCAGCAGCAATGCCACTTGTGCCTGTCATGTTTTTGTTGTATGAACAACAGCTGGAAAAAAGGGAAGAGAGCTGTGTTGTGCGATGTGACCTTTAGGGCCATGCCAAGAGTCTAGGATATAATATAAAATGATATCATTTCCTTGCTATAAAAATCTTGGCAAATTGTCAAGCATCAAAGCAATTTACTCTTAATATGATTTTCACCTTTGCCATAAGCGCTTCTTTTCATATTTGAGGCTTAGTACAGATTGATTAAAGGCAAAACAGCCAAGGATTTCTGAAATGTCAGGACCTTTCTGGTGTTCATCCAACCGCACTTGTCTCATTTTAACACTTTGCTAAGACTCAGAGGAGATGTTCTGGTGCTTAGCACAGTTGACATTCCACTTCCTGTGCATCCTTCCCACCCAGCCTTTCCATTCAGCCATCCTCTATGGCATTTGCAGCTTTAACTCAGCCTGTCCTCTGCTCTCCTTTGCCGTGAGCTCTCCCATGAGATTCACCTGGGCCCACTGCTCAAGCCTGCTTACATCCCTTTGGATGGCACTGTGTCCCTCTGGTGTGTCAACTGCAGTCCACAGCTTGATGTCATCTGCAAACTCACTGAGGGTGCACTCAACGCCACTGTTGGTGTCATTGATGAAGATATTAAAGAGTACTGGCCCCAGCACTTACCCCTGGGAGACACCACTCATCACCTGTCTCCATAGAGACACTGAGCCACTGACCAGAAGTTTGAAGCAAGAAACTCAGCTGAGTGTAGGGGGGTGACAGGAGGAATTGTCTGGGTGAAGTAAAATACCTGTAAACCATCACCCTAACCCCAAACACTCAAGCCACCTCATGTCTTCTGCTAAGACCATATGCTGAACTTAGAGGAAAACAGGCTTTTTCATCTTCCTGATTTTCACTGACAGTGCAAGGTGTCTACCCTGTGATCCCACTGGTTTTGGAAAGATTTGGATGAAATATTCAGAAGCTCCAGCATTTTACTGACAAAACAGTAGTACTGCACTCTGCTTGGCCAATGATCTCTCCTCACTGGAGCCCTCAGAGCTTCCCAGAGTATTACTGTCTGTGAAGTTCATTAATGTGCAGTTTGCTCCCTCCTCCTCCTCATTAATAACCATATCAAATAAGAATAGTTTAAACAATCCTGTCTTTGGGGAATTTTTCTTTTAATGAGACTGAACCAGGCTTCTCAGCCAGGCATAAATGTGGTATACTTTAGGTTTTCCCACATCGCTCCCAATTTATCTTCAATTACCTCTGCTTCGTAGTGCTGTTGCACTTCAGATGCTTGCCTGACAAACTCACGTGGCCACCCCAAAATTGAGACACCTTCTTGGCTTCTTTTCAGCCTTTCTGAAGTAACCTTCACATATGTTCAGCCCCCTCCTGTCTGTGTATAATGTTGGCCATTCAAAGCACAAGAGCTACGTAGAAAGGGACAATCCTAAGCTGAATTTCTCTCTAAAAATCTGTTAAATCAGATTTCATAAAGCTAACATCTCATTCTGGTTCATTAGCATTGTGTTTCTAGATTTGTTGTATTAATTCGCAGTAGATTGTGACGTGGCTTTTAATTTGGCTTTGGAAACACAACCAGTAATAGTTTGAAAGAAGATCTTAAGAGAACTATTGACATTTCCTCCTTCTAATGGGAACTTCTGGTTCATTCAAAAGGTGGCCACATAAATCCTTGATTCAGCAGTTGGCACAGCTGAAGTTCAAAGCAGATTTCTAAGCATCAGCTTTTGTCCACAGCAAAAGATCGACTGTGGGGGAAAAGGACCTTTGTTTCTGTGCTGTCTTGTGATCTTGCACTTCAGAAGGCACCCATCTCTTCCTGGCCCCTATCCTCTTATCTCACAGAAGGTTCCCACCACATCAACTAAGTTCAGGGCTGAATGACTGAACTCTGACTGAGACAACAAGAGCGACAGCTGCAGGGAGAGATGGGGAAACCTCTTCTGTAAGAAAGTGAAAGGGGTATGGTTTGTGAACAGCTACTGTTAAACAAGCCTAGGGCTAAAGGAGGTTCCCTTCTTTGGACAGAAATAAAGCAGAGGTTCTTTTTCTCTCCTGGCTTGTTCTGATCCACAGCAACATGACAGAAGCAGTCAGAGGGGCTGTTTGGCACCTGCCAGAATGCTTGCCTTTGCTGGTCTCCTGTTATGGAAAACGAAGATTTTTTCAACCAGACTAATCAGCTGCACATTGCAGCTGGCTTGCCCTGTAATACCATGCAAAGCTAGCATATGGCTCATTACAATATACTCTGACTAAGTGTTCAGCCAAACAATCCACCAAGGCATTATTGCTTCTCTGATGTGCCGTTTGCACTTTTTGCAAACAAAGCAACAAACAATTCCTTTGGAGACACTTTTCAATTTTAGATGAGTCTTGAAAAAGCTGAATTTCTCACTGTGCTATGAAGGAGCTTACAAGCCGATTCTCCATCTCTTGCTAGATGGGCATTTCGGGTTCCAGAGGAATCTGAGTTTCCTTACACTTCACATATCTCTGATAGTGGATGGCTGCTCTAAAGGTGGCTCTCCTGGTCTTGTCCAAAGGCACACATTTGTTTTTGATATCCCTCTTGGCCAGCAGTGTCTGTAACTATTGCCGTGGTCCTGTCCAGTTTCCCATCACATAAATGTGGCCTACAGATTCAGCCCTGTGGAGAGAGCTCCAGTTTCACCACTAACACCTGCAGGGAGTTCAAGCTGAGAGAAAGAGTTTATAAACCACATTTCTGTAATTAAAGCATTCTAAAAACTTAGACATTATCCTAAGAGGCAGGATTGGCCATTATGATCTCCTAGCAATGACTGAGGCAGAGGTGGTGCAGATAACATCATTGAACATACAAGTGGGACTTGTCCCTTAGAATGGTTCTATTGAATTATTGTGCTATGCTGCCTTTGAGAGAACCTGTGGGCTATTTCTATGCTCTTATCTCAACAAATGCAGTTGTCATTTGGCTCATAATCTTGACATTTTGACACTTCACTTTCTTCCTCAGTATCAGTGTACAGAAAATTTGTTTGGACATGTCTCTTGCTCTGTGTACTGCCAAAGATCCCACAGAAGTACACAGAAGAACTTGTGGGTGGTTTGTCTGAGACAGAAGTAACAACACTCTATCTGGGAGCAGAAGAGGGTTTGTGACAAGCAACAGCCTTCACACAATGCTCTGAAAAATGCTATCCCTTTGGATAGTATGATGCACTGAACAGTGTATGTATACCTTAGGCTTCTGCACAACATCAGAAAGCATCCATGGGTAATGGGATTTTGCATTTTTATCTCCAAACAGTGGAGGCAGGGGATGCTCCTTCTGTCAGTAATCAGGAGGCCACAGAGAGGCTTTCTGCCAGCAGCTGTAGGGTATGCACTGTGAGTGAATTCCCAAGACAGAGGTGTCCTGTGAACTTCCTTTCTCTGAAGAGCAATAGTTCTCAAAGAGATCTCCAGGTACTTCTCTGTGTTTTCCCACAAACCTCACAGGAGTTGATCTTTGCCTCAAACTTAGAGTCTGATGTCTGTTGGAAAGTGCAGAGAGTGCAAAAGCTTACATCTCAGTACTCTGCCAGCAGGAAAGTGCCTGGCCAGCTCTGTCTCAAGAAGTTCAGTGGTTCTTCCCTCTCAATGCACACCAAGGCACCAAACAGACATTAGGACTCTTTGAAGCAGAGCACAACAGTGGGCCAGTCTGAGGGTTTCTGGCGACAGTCATACATTTCTGACAGTTTTCTTGCTCTGTTTCTAGAGGCAATTTCAGAGAGCCCAGAAGTCTCAGCTGGGACCTGCCCATACAATTTGGTTCAGGACAACTTGCAAAATCACAGAAGGCTGGACATCCAACTGAACCCAAAATATTCAGCTGGCTCTATGGGAGATGCAGCACAGATACTTCTGAGCTTTGGAGAAGGTCAGACCTGCACCAAGGCCAGCTATCTGAACACTGGCAGCAATTTGGTGAGTCAGGGAAGGAACCTCTGGTTTCAGAACAATTCAGTCTCCTCTCTTTTTTGTTGTGCAGTTACATCCAGCTCTAACACAAGCTCCAATTACCCGGACACCTCAATCTAGTGTAACCACTGAAGCAACCCCTTTAAAATAGTTGTGGAAGTGTACGAGGATCAGAGGTTTGCTGACTCAAGTGGACAGTATTAATGCTTTTTTTTTTTTTTCTCTCTTTTACCCAGTTTCTTAGGCAATATGAACTTCTAGAAAAAGAACTGTGGGGGGAGAGGAGAAAGCAAATCATGCTGCTCTGAGATGGACTTCGGGCTTCCTTGGAACCCCAGGCAGATAAGTAGAGAGTGTGGACACCTTTCACCAGCAGGGGCTGCGGTGAGGAACCTGCTAAGATGTCAACATCACTCGTCAGGTTGGAGAGAAGAAAAGAAAAAGAAAGAAAAAAAAAAAAAAAAAAAAAAAAGGAAAAAAAGAAAGGGTGAAATGAAAAGAAGAAAATTTAAAAAAGAAAGAAAAAAGTAATCAAGAAAAAATTATAAAGGGGCAGCTGCGTTGGCGCCCCGAACAAAGGCTGCCTGCGCTGCCGGCCGGGGCCAGCAGGAGGAGGCCGAGCGCCGCCGGCCTCGCCGCGGGGACGCTCCCATCCCGTCCCCGTCCTCTGTCGGAGTGCTGGCAAGCCCCGGGCTTCGGAAATGAGCTGGAGGGCGAGAAAGAGCTCCGAGTCGTTGCGGAGGTTGTGTATAAGCTGTGAATCGGCTATGCGGCCACTCCAGGGTCTGCTGCACACTGCTTGTGGAGTACTCGGGCCTCCCAGCGTGCCTGCTGGAGCAGGAGTCACATCTTGCTATTTCAATACGATCACTCTGGCGTGTCTGAAATTAAGCCTGGATTAAGCTTTGGCATAATATGGAGGCTGTCTTGTCAGATGTTTCTGGTAAAAGATACACTAATCTGCCATTCATACCATTGAAGATCCAGTTCGTAATTGTTATTGCAATCAGTCACTGTGCCATTATCACTATACTGGGCTACGCTGCAACAGCCATGGAGCTGCAACAAAGAAAAAGCCATAGAATATTTGTGCTAGCAGAGGTGCGAGAAGCAGATGCTTTATAGAGAATTGCCTTTCTTGTTATGGCACTGCTAAATACCAAGCTTACCAGCATAGTGATCACTTGCCCCACCAATTTTCCATGCTGCTAGGAAGAATTACATCGCAGTAACAGGCACAGAGCAGCTGTAAAATTTGTTTACAGTGGCAAAATCTATGAAAGGGGCAGAGAAAGAATTATCAAGTCCAAGTTACATCATTGAATTCCTAGGCATCGGTGCATGCAGTGTTTCTATATCTAAGCCACTGGATTGTAACACAGAAGGAAATCTGTCTTGAGTTAGCTTAGACTATGAGAAAAAGTGCTTCAGAAAACTGTAGTGTCCATGTCTTGTGCAGCAAATTCAAATCTATATATATTTCTTTTTCTAGAGAGTATGGTTGATGATGAAATCTGGGAGCCACCAGCCCCTAAATACTCAGTCCAAAGCTGGCCATTTGGAGCTGTTGCTAGGAATGAAAATCGGAGAGCACTTGCGCTGCCAGAGATCCAGTGGTGTTGAAATGAAGCGACATGCAGCCTTCATATCCACAGACTCCTCAACAAACTTTGCAAGCAGTACTCCAGCTTTGTTTCCTCCTTTTAGGAGCTCTGTTCTGTCACAGCCCATCCAAGTTCAATTTCCCAACCTAAATTCTATCTGATAGTAATAAACACAGCAGGAAAGATGCACATTCTCCCCTTAAAAAAATAAATAAATAAATCAGGACATCCACAAGCTGCACTTGCTTGTTGGCCCCAGATCCTGCCATCTTTCCTGAGGCTGCTCTGCTGATCAGCCCTTTCCTGAAGACCTATTTGGAACCAACAGAAGCAGCTTCCTGGAGAGGAAAAAGCTCACACAAGTGGCTCTGTTGGATTCTGGTGATGAGTAAGTATGAACCGACATCAACTCCTAGCCCCAGAAGGCAGCAGCAACAGAGAACTTCCCTGCTGCTGTCTCCAGCACTGCCACTCAAGGGTTAAGGCCTGTTCTTAGAGGCTGTGCTCATTGGCCATCAGTTAGCTCCTTGTTGACTCAAACTGCCAAAGAGGACATGTGGTAGCAGAAGGGAGCTGGTGCTTTTTCTGAAACCGACAGTATCTTTATTAGCAGCTGCATTTAGACTGCTAATTTCATCTAGGCCACTGAACTGTTGGAGGATGACAGCAACTCCACTGAGTTTTGAGGGTAGAAGTGCACCTAAAGGCTTCAGCTGTATTAACATGTTTGGCTGCTGAGTGACAGATCTGCCATCGGGTACAAAGTCAAGGATGACATTCTAAGAGGAGCTGGCATTTTTGATCGGTTCATTGGTCATGACACCTAAGGCAGGAGTTTGCATAAGTCTCGGACCCTATTTCCAACGCTTTTAATGATTGCAGCCAATGAGGTGAACTGTGTCAACGGGACAGAGGCTTCCTTAGAAGGGATAAAGGAAGCACAAGTGTGAAGAACTGCATTACTCTTTGCTGGGGCTGGGTTATTCATCCTAACCATAGGGTGTGCTGGAGAAAGTGCTCCAAACTTCTCAGCAAAGGTTAAGTTGCCAATGCTTCACAACAATATTTTTAAGATCCATATATGCCTGTACTGAAAATTGAATCCTATCTTAGTTTACTTAATCTTCTAAAGGGTAGAGGGGAGCAAGAACTCAGGAATCAGGATAGGAAGCCTAGGAAAATCAAGGCCATAAGCTAAACTGGTTTCCTAAGCTATGAGATAATCTAGAGAGCCAGCAACAGTGTAAGAAGAAAACACTGAGATCTTTTTCTATGTACAGCTATATAATCAATGAATATTAAGATGTTATAATTATGAAATAAACAAGAGAGCTTGGCAAAGCAGATAATGATAACAAAAAGAGAATAAATAGAAGGCTTACCCCTATCCTGGGCTCACACACAAAACTCCAGCAGAGCAGATCTCCAGAAGAGATCCTTCCCCACTGGTAGCCAGCTCTTCAATAGGTCTAGGAGGGGTGGAGCCAGGCTCCAGCAGGACAGGTGAATTGCCTTCACCTGTGCTCCTCTGGCTGCCTCACTGCTCGCCTCAGGTGATCAATCAGAGGTTCAGGCCGTGACTCAGCAGCTCCCATACAATAGCTATGAAGTGGAATGCTACACACTTAAAGTTGTTGCAAAAAGAGAGACAGCAGTGAGCAGAAGAACAGATCATAATGGATGAGGAAGGACCAAAGCACAGCATATCCTGAGCTGGCATCCTTTCTACAGGAGGGAGACCAATGGCAAAAAACTATCAGTGAGGGCAGACAGTAGGACAACAGATCTAGGAGCATAAAATAAAGTCTCTAGAGAGATTAGGATTTTAAATTACTTGCACAAGAAATCAAAAGGTTTCTGCCAGGTCCAAACTTGACAGGTTGTTGCTGCCAAGACAAAATAATTGCCAATAAAAGTAAGGAGGGGTTTGCTACAAATATGGACAGAGGGCTGCTTTTGCTCCTTGCTTGTGGAAAATAGATGGAAAGTGATTTGTCCATAGTGCCATTTAGAACATCTTTATCATGTATGCTGCATGTACTTCAGCTCAAACTTCTCTATAGTTTAATATACACTAGTAAAGACGTAGAAAAGTGAAACTAACAGAATATATTGACTGAAAGAAAAAGTCAAAATTGAAATGGAGGATCCTTTCTTCTCCAGGAACTTGCTGCTAGACTTACAAATAAACAGTCAAAAAATGGGACCTCAGGATTTGACCATGGGGAGAAGGCAAGAATTAGTCAATAGCCAATGCACATGATGCAGCTCCTGGGAAAGTGGATGCAGTAACAGAGCAGAAGTTACTGGAGGTAGAACTGAACAACTCCTTCTTCAAACCTGTTCTGATTTTAGAACTCTGAGCAGAGTCCTGTTCCACTCTGGCATATTCTGGTCCAACTTGACCACTGGTTAAGTTATGCCTATTCAAAATGAGAAACCACATCCCATAATTCAAATGAGCATCTAGGTTTTCAGCTATTTGAGAGTCAGTTTTCAGAGCTGTGATTAGAGCCAGACCTGTCCTATGAAGAAAAGGCAGCACCTGAGGAAGTCGGTCACTAGGTTTTGGGTTGAGATCAAATTTTCCCTAAGCTAAGAGAAGCTGGAACCAGTATTTGGATTTTTATCCCTTCTGCCATGACACGTCAACTGCTGCCCTATTCATCCACCTTTTCTGTCCTTAAGTCAGATTGCTTTAAGTGAACTTGTTAATTGCTGATTTCTTTGGAGTTCCGGTTGGGTTCATAGAAAGAGTTTGTATTTTGTTTCCAATTGTGTCTAAGTAAAGCATAGCAGCTTCAGAAACCAAAGAAGGGGAAAGGTAGAAATGGAAGAGAGACTAGTCCGGGGAGCTTTTTATATTCAATTAAAAGAAGTTGGTCCTTAATTCATGCTACTCCAAATCCATGTAATGCTTTGGGATTATTTTAAATTAAAAGAATTCCTGAAATGGCTTGAATTTGCTATTTGAAGTGTAGCCCATTTCGCTGAATGTACTCACTCCATAGTCAGCATCTTCCTAAAATGTGTGTATTATCCTAGAGTCATGCTAAGATTATCCAAGAAGCACTGGACAAGTGGTTTCACTTCTACATCTCCGTTCCTGCAAACCTCCCAGAAGGAAATGGATTATTCTTCTTGCCTACACACCAAGATTTTCAAGAACCTGCTTATTTCTTTATCTTTGGCTCTGATCCAAAAGCTCCTTGTGGTCAATGTGAAAATGTCCACTGATTTCCCCCGGGCTTTACTTTAGGTTAATAAATAAACTCCAAAGTCTTTGAACAAATAATGCTGTGGAAGCACAGTGCTGATACTAGCGCCTCTCCAATCAGTTCTTCATCTGGCAGTATTCCCACAGAAGACAGACTGAGTGAAAGCCGAGTGTGGAGCTCCAGATTTCAGCCACTGTCTCCTAAAACAATGGGTGTGTAATCCAAATTGTTCTGCTTTGTTAGGACTGAAGTGTACCAGCTCAAAAGGGTTTATTCCCAGAGAAATGTCATGGTAGGCAAGATACACTGTAGACAGTCTGTGGCTCCAATATCCCAAGAAGTTTAGTGGCCACAGGAGATCTGGCTCTTTGTTATTGACTAGGTAGTGCAAGCGTGAAAAGAGCATCCCTAGTGAGCAGAACTATCCCTATTTCAGAAGCAAGGAAGAAGGAATGAAAGTTCAAAGCCAAGCTCCTAGAAGACAACAGGAAACCTTCTGTTAGCCACAGAGGTGCCCAGATTTATCTAATGAATCAGTGGCAGAGGAAAGAAACCAATCAAAACTTCACAAGAATGACAGGAGCTCCGCACATTGGCCCCCTGACTTCGCTCCTTTTAGCTTTGTCTAAACTTCTTGTGTTAGTTAGTTGCGTTGATTAATGGTTATCAGCTTTGATCATTCACCAGTGCTGATGCTGTGAAGCAGTGTGGAGACTCTTCTGGCCTTATGAGTCCCATTTGGTTTATCCCTGATTCTGCTGATTTCTCTCTGATTAGCATCTAAGACCCTGACAAGAGCCTTTTCATGGTGAAGATCCAGCACAATACTGGAAAAAAATCCAGGCAGACAGAAATCCTGCAGTGTTCCCTCAGTATCTCTCAGGCTCTGAGTGTTTTCTTCTTAACAAGATTGCTGTGATGAACAAATGCACCCTGACCTGTCCCTCTGCTCTGTGCTGGTGAAAACTCCCTTGGAGTACTGCATCCAGATGTGAAATCTTCAGCACAGGAGAGACATAGACCTGTTGGAGTGCTTCCAGAGGAGGGCCACAGCAATGATGCAGGGGATGGAACACTTCCCCCATGAGGACATTCTGAGAGAGCCAAGAATGTTCAGCCTGGAGAAGAGAAGGCTCCGGGCAGATCTGAGATCAGCCTTTCAGTATCTAAAGGGAGGCTGTAAGAAAGAAAAGGACAGACTCTTTTGCAGGCTCTGTTGTGATAGGACAAAGAGAAGTGGTTTCAAACTAAAAGAGAGGATATTTAATTTGGATATAAGAAAAAAAGTTTTTTTATGATAAGAGTGGTAAGGCACTGATGTAAGTTGCCTGGAGAGATGGTAGATATCTCATCCCTGGAGACATTCAAGGTTGGGCTAGACAGGGCTCTGAGCAATGCGATCTGGCAGTGTGTGCCCCTGTTCATTGCAAAGACGTTGGACCAGGTCACCATTAAAAGACCTTTCCAACTCAAACGATTCTATGACTTAAAAATTCTCAGCATTTTGGTTGGTGTAGTATCACACTTAAGTTGTCCAAATTATTTGAGTGTCTAAATGCATTTATTTTGCCAGGCAGTTGGAAGGAGTATGCTGAATGCTTGAAAAATGACACTGTGAGATTCAGCTGGCTCTTCAGATCATACACCCCATGATAGTACTTGTCAATGCAAGATAGCTCCGTGAGTCTGGAGTGCCACCTGAAGTTACAGCAGCCATGACAGACATTTCTTCTCTCCTGACCTAGAAAATAATCCCATGCTCTCTTTCAGAGGTGCCACTTATCCAAGCATCTCCAACGGGAGAGAACTATGCACACATTTGATGCTGACAAAGTAGCTACAAATCAAAGTGAAGGCTCCAACCTTTGAAACTTGCACCTGTTTTAGTTTGGGGCTCAGGGCTCAAATATAGCTCCTGGGGCCTCATTCATATTAGAGAATCTAACAAAAGACTGTTTTTCTGATGTAGCTTCAGAGCAGTTAATGTTAAAATACAAATGAAAAACTGGGAAATTTTAAGTCAACCTACATGTGTACATTCTTTAATTTCTGGCTGCAGTATTATTGTAAGGAAACATCTTCATTCCTAAGAATACAACTTGTTACATAAATGTAGCCCTTTGTGGTTCTAAGCTGACACGTGTAGCAATACAGAAGAGGAAGACAACCTGCAGCCCTGTGACATCTGCAGCCCACAATGCAAAGAAACCTGCAATGTATTTTTTGTGTATAGTGACCACAGAGAAATGAGAGCTGCTTCAGGGAATGTTGCAGCAGATTTGTGTTTCATATTAGATAGAAGGAAAATTCTTAGAGCAGCAGTCAACAATTTTGGCATAGACAATCCGAGATCCCTATGATCCCCCACCTTGAATTATGAGGACTCCACTTCGTTCAGACTAATAAATCAGAATCTAGTGCACATCCCACAGAAACAATTCAAGAGTCTGGAGAATAACATGCCAGTCAGGAACAGGGATGAAAGATGTTGGAGAAACAGCTCAATTTCATCTCAGAGTATGATATCTTCTGCAGAAGGAAAGCAGAACTGTTTAGTAAGTGATAAAGTGCACAACAGACTTCCAGCGAAGAGGATCTCTACAGTGTGATTACAGAGCCAGAGGGATCCACACATGCTAGGCACACCCCTGAAGTGTACCAGCTATTCAGCTACCACTGCAGTAACTCTGCTCTAAGATCAATGACCAATCTGCTTTCTGCTGGACTGCAGATGTTGCTGCCATGTAATACCTCCAAAACTGATGGGCAGGAAAATGAGATGGAAGAAAAACATCCATGTGCTGATGATATGCATTGGCCAGCACCAGGCAAATGCAATTCGTGGTAGGAAATGCATTATTCTGTCCTTGTTGAGAATTACAAAGAATGGCAACATGTTACGTGATTGAAATAGTCAAGCACATTCTGCTCTCAGGAAGGATTCAAAGGAAGGCACAATCATGCCTCAGAAAAGCAGAGAGAAAAGCCACAACATCATGAAGAATTTCAGTACTAATAAAGCAAGTTTATCTGGATGCCAGCATCTCCTGAAGGTTATAAGCATGATGATCTCCTTGTTTCTCTGGATGTGTCACAAAAACACTTGTCCATTTCTCCCAGTAAGAGCCAGATAATTGATTGCCTTTTACTGTCATGAAATTGAGCAGACAGGACATGTCTGGCTGTACCAAAAGGACATCTGTGCAGGAGCAGCAACAGAAGGGAAAGTGAGCAAGGAGCTGAGGGTGGACACAGCACTTTCTCTACCACAGGACTGTTCCACAGTACCAGACAAAGGCAGAGTGGAGACAGTCCTTTGAGAGCCCCAAGGAAGACAAAGGGATGTGTCAGGTCATAGATCCATCCAGATGTCCAACCAGGAGCAGCAGGGAACAGGAACAGAGTTTGGGTCTGGGAACAGAGTTGGGACTGTTTACAACATAGATCTGGCATCCAGCCTTGAAAACTCCTCTGCCATTCAGGATCATACTAAGACACACCTATAGCAGTGCTCAAAGCCAGATGTTGGGGTCTCTGCCCTGAGCTTATAGAGAGTCCTTGGGTCCCTGGGCAGAGCTATGTTTATGGAGGGCCCAATCAGGACTTGTCAGGATAATTTAGGCCAACTTGTGCTCTCAGGACTCTAATATCACCCTTTTCAAGTAGTGAGTGTTTCAAACTTCATGAAAATGCTGTTCCTTAGTTTATAAAGCAGGTCCATGACGGAATACCAGAATAACCCTGCCACATGGTATGGGTGAAGAGGTTATTGCAAATCTTACCTAGCACTTTAGCAAAACAGTTCAAGAAGATCCTGCAAGGCTAAAATGAAGTCGTGCCTCCCGTTCTGCTTTGACTGTCAAGCCAGCAAATATCAAAGAAGAGATCAGCATTTGTAGCTATCAAATTTTTTTGCATCAACTTGAAAAGTCAGTGGCCAGGAAAGCCCTGTCACATAGTGAAAAAGGAGTATATGATGATCTGCCATAGAGACGTTTAGGGTTCATGATTATACACAGTGTTAAAATGATAATTTCTGTAAGTGACCAGACCCCTAGAAACTGAGGTGCATTAAGGATGTGATGAGAACCCCAAAACTTCTGAAGAGAAACAAATAGATTATTCCCATATCAACAAGAGGTGTACAAGCCATTGATTTGGGTCACATGTTGTGGATGCATCTACTGTGCTTCAAGCACAAATCTGGATACACACTTAAAGTTATCTCTTACACTTGAAATCAAAGTTATCTCATGTCATGAGCGTGCACTTAAACAGCACTTTTCTTCAATGCAGACAGCAGGAGGCATACAGTTTCCAGCCTGAGGCTGCTGCTGGGGCTCCTATGTACCACCACAGTGATATCACATGGATAGTGTTGGGTGGGTGAGTCTTCTGTAGGGACCCTGTGGAGCCATGCAGTACTGCTGTCCTTAGAGTTTGTTAGTGGCCCAGGGTTGGAGCATCCTTGTGGCAGTGTGATCAGAGGAACCATAGGCTGGTGGTGGATGGAGCGTGGTGAGGGGAATGCCCCACGGGTTTTGCTTGTTTCCTGAAAGTATGTAGACATAACCTCAAAAGCAGCATGAGAATAGCCGAGGAGTTGCAGAAAAACTTCTGAAAGGAAGTCATGTAGAAGGCATCAAACCTGAAAAGCTACAATTTCTGGTACTTCTTAGAGATTGAAGAGACTTAAGACATCCCTAAACTAGTGATGGCTCAAAAGATCCCTTTCTGTGTATTGAGTCTTTGCGTTCTTTCCCAGACAGCTGCTGCTGGTCACTGCTGCACACAGGATGCTGTCTTCAAAGTGCATTTCATCTGGTACAGGATGGCTGTGCTTGTCAACTGTGTGACCTCAGTGAAAAGAATAGCAGCTAGCAACAGAAAGAGGTTTTTTAAAAAACAAAACAGCTCATCTCCAGAAATGATCTCCTCATTTTCCAATGTCGAGATTATCGAAAGCCACACGAGCAAGGAAAATGATACCATAAGGAATGGAAGAGAATCAGCAGACAGCACACCCAAGGAAATAAAAGTCATATCCAGGAATGGGAGAACATTTTAATAGCCTCTGCTATCAGCTTGACTGATGCTGGGAAGAAAAAGCTGTGGAAGCAGCAAGGAGGATCAGAAAAACGGAGGTGGCAAAAGAAAGGAAATTGTGCCCTTAGAAAAGAAGCAGTGCAAATAGTGGCTAAGAGAGGGATTTCAAGGTTGCAAACTTGAAAAACAGTAAAAAATGTTCCTCCTAGACTGAACTATACACTGGTAATTACAAGGAAAGTCAGCAAATATTCAGACAAAACACAGCAACACAAGCAACTGCACTGCAGGCTGTAGCAAACTGCATAGCCACGAGGCAGTGAGCGCAGGATCGGAAGGTGCCTTGGAAAGATTGTCCCGCCATCTGTAAGTACAATGCCTGCTGTAGCTGTGATGTTTCTAAAGCAGATGCTGCCAGCGTGGGAGAGGTTCAGTCTCAGAAGCACTTCGCTGTTCTTTGCTTTGTGTCCTGCTGAGCTGTGCTTGAAATCATCTTGAGAGCTGCACTCCAGGTTGAGTTCACTGCTCATGGTTCCAGTGAGGATTAAGGCTTTCCACCTGTTTCAAGCTGCATCAGCCTCAGGACAGGGCAGGTTCCTACAAGAACAAGAACAAGTCCAAACCATACTAGGACACCCAATTTTCCAATTGAATTGGCTTTTCGGCTGCTGAGAATGAGCAAAGTTGTGCGATAAAACACATGGGAATGCCTGACCTGAAGCCCCTGTCTCCAATTCTCTCAAAACAAATAGAATGCAAAAATGAGCAGGTTTTAACCAGCCTTGGTAGGCAGCCAACATGGGCACATGGTTAGCTTGAGCAGGACTGGACAGCATATGGCACAGCGACCTGGCTTCTTGTGAATAATGGAGTATAATAAAACCTGTCAAACTGCTATTGGCAGCTAGGGTGAGGAAAAACCCAATGTGCACAGACAGTTTGAGAAAACCTGCTTGTCAGTGCCATGCAAAACATTTTGCAGCAGTAAATATACATGTGTAAAGTGTTTCTCAGCCTGGAGTGTTTTATCCTCGGTTCCCAAATTTTGTCAGGAATTCTGCAGAAGTTCAGGGATGACAAAGTGGGGAACGCCAGTAGCTGGGAGCAACTAACACCAGATGCATGGGGAGGTGAAGGAAAAGGGGGCCAAGAAGCAGGTCCAGAAGCAAGATCAGCAGGAGGAGTTGGAAAGGGTGGTAGGAGGACAGAGGAGAGCCATGGCCACCTGCAGGTGTGCTGTCTGGAAGCACATGGGAGGAACAGTGAAGTGATTATGTTGTGTCCTCAACCAGGATCATGTAGTCTCCTCCTGCCTTGCAGGCAGTAGAGATCCGTGTTTTGAGAGCTAAGCCTCCAAGGCAAGGAGTGAAGAGCAGGGTTCTTTGCAGTGCACCCACCCAGTCAGTGGCAGCAGGGAAATATGGATGGGGGATATGAAAGGATATGAAAGGATAGATGCTGCTTGATCTCTGTGACACCCCTGCAAAGTTCTACCAGAGAGACGTAAGTTAGAATTAACCTTTGTTTTTCAAGTCTCGGACAATCAGGCTGAGCCCTGGCTATAGGCTGCATCTCTGGAAGAATCTAAGTGTCAGGAGGCCTAAGGACAGCTTGCCTTGAGCTTGTCTGTGCCCTGCAATGCTTCTCCTGGATTTGGCCAGCTTCAGCAGAGCTCCTGCTCCTTGGAGAGTCACTGAGAAGCAGGATCACTGCTTAGACACTACAGCCTGCCATTTCAGGAGCCTCCAATGCCTTAAAATGTTGTTATTGCTGCCTAGGGTGGCTGGTTGGTGGCATCAATGGCCTGCCTTCTCTCTGCTAAATGCACCTACACGGGAGCAATAGCAACAATCTGGAATTCAGAAAGTCTACAAACAGGCAGCCCCATTTTAATTAGTTGAGTACAGAGACTAATTAATATGTAAATGAGGAGCTTACCAATATTAATCATCTGTTTTACTAGGCTGCTTCACTAAAGAGTTCCTAACGAATTTGCAGATGAAGCTTCCATGACATTAAAAATCAGCTGAGCACCTATATGAAAAAACACTCACTGCCTAGAAGAGGGGAAGACAGAAAGGGAGAACGGGGCTTCGTTTTTTGGAAGGAGAACAGCAGTGACTAAAACTAATTTTGTCTCTGGCAAGTATCGAATACGCTGACTGAGTCAACCTTTTCCAAACCCTAATTGAAAGCATTTCAGCAAGCTGGACACCAGAAAGGATTTGGAACAGTACCTGTATATGTATGTCTGTCTGTGTGTGTGCACATACGTGCCTGCAAAGCAAGACAACTTCCTAAAAAAGTGGTCTATCTTTAACATGTGTCAATAACGCTCAATGCTGTGGAACATAAGCCCTAACTAAGACCAGGCTGATGTGGATCTGTAGTTTTCCTAGCTCTATTCCTGCTACTAATGCCTAAAACCAGAGCAATTGAAATCACACCCCTGAGCTACATTACTCTTTCTCTGCTGGGTTTATGTTTTAGATGTCGCTGAGCTTCTCGGTGAATCTTGGGGAACTTCTCAAATTCAATCTCTGAATCTCACACATTACTTTAATGCTTGTGGGTTCCCCTGGCTTCCACGGGGAACACAGAGATCAAATAAGGAATGTTTCCATTTCTAACAAATCTGCCAAAGCATCTTTGTACCTCCTGGTTTTCCTTTCATATCCCTTTACCCCCATGTTCCCTCCATTAAAAGCAGAGCCTACATTCTCGCCGTGATGTGTCCCTTTAAATGACTGAAAAAGTGAGCGCGAGATGTGCAAATCTCCTCTTGAATCCCAGGTGGGACCAGAAATCTGCCAGCAAGATACTTCAAAAAATGAAAGGCAGCCTTAAAAATGAATCCAAAAACACTGTCTGGTCTTCAGCGCCAGCGAATGGGGCTAGGCGGGTGGTTTGGATTAAAGAGGTTCCTGAGGTTGCAGAGCTGGAAAATGGAAATAGCTCAGCAGCACCTGCCGTCACTCCTGAGATAGGCTTCTCCCTCCCAGCTGACCGCACTGAGGATGCTCATCTCATTTATTTAGAGAGAAGGCCTGGAGAAGAGTTCCTCATTCAGCTGTTCTTCATCCACAGGCAGGGAGTGCTTCCCTCCTGAGCTGGGGAAACTGAGACTAAGGGGAAAGCTGTGCCCTGCACTTGCTCCTAATGCTCCATGTAAAATCCTCTCACTGCTAACCAGTAACTGGTTTTCCTATAGCTGTCTGTAACATGCAAAACTGCTCCAATGCGAGTTTTTACATTTAACGCAGGAGCACTGCTCATTCTTCCTCCCAGCACGTCTTCTTCTCTTCACTCTGTGATGTTTTTGGCTTCCAGCCTCTGGAACTCTTGGGGTGGTGCAGCATTGTCAGGGATGAGGGTCACACCTGGATAGGACATACCCTGATGGTAAGAGAAAGTGTGTCCTGGACTTCTTCAGGGTCAGAGACACAATCTTCCCACTCACCTGCCCCATTCTACCCAATACATCCCTTCAGCCCAGGCCTCCTATCACAGCCCCCACATTGGCTTGCAGTGCCCAAAATGAACATTTTTGAGAGTGATAAGCGATTGAAAGTTGGCAAATGGAATAAAAATGTTTAGCAGGCTGTAGCAATAGCTGTTTCTAGCATGACACCCACAGCTACAGACAGAAGGAAGGGGAGCAGCAATAAACACAGTCAAGTATTCAGAAAAGCAAAGAGCGCCTGTTTTACTGGTGTGAACACATTAAACTAGCCTCAGCTTTTAGGGTCTGCAAAACAAGCTCTTTTAAGCTTAATGCTAATAGGAATATTCTCCTGGGGAATGATGATCCCGTCGATGGGAGGGATGTTTTTACAGGTAAATGATTTGTCTTGGTATTAGCAATGCAAATAAGAGCATTGTGCTCATGTTTGGTAATGGAAAGATGAAATTGTGTTGAAACTGACTGAGGAGGAACAGACAGGGTGTCCTCTTTCTATTTTTTTCCATGGGAGAGCAAGCAGAAATGAGCAAGATGAAAAAACAGGTGAGAGGTTCTGCTCTATTTTATAGAGGAATTTTCCAATGTGTCACCTGCCAAACTTCTGATGTCATTTTGTTGTTCTTTTTTCAAAAGGGAAATGTTCAGGTTTGTTTTTCCTATGACTTGCTTATTTTTACCAAGTGCAAAAAAAATTAGAAGGAAAAGGTTGATCTTTTTGTTGTTTGAAGGAAGCCCAGGGATGGGGAAAAGAGAGGGAAAAGAGCAAGTCAAGAGAAACTGAAGGAATAAAGTGTCTCATCCTTGATACAGCAGCAAAGAAAAAAATCACCAAAATGGTGTTTCCATGCACTCGTGTCACATCTCCATATAATGCCTTCAAAACAGTGGAAACCACAGTGATTATTAATATATTTTTCGTTGTTCATGTGAATCTTGAGGGGGAAAGGAAGCTTCTGCCATTTTAATTCCTTTGTTAATGTCTTTATGAATGCAATTAGCACTTCATTCACGCTCTTTTGTTTCTGGATCCCATTATGGAGTGGCTTATGCCAACTCCTCTCTCCCCAGAGAGCTTAGGCATGGCCTGGCTCCGCTCAGCTGTGTGGCTGAGCACTGACAAACTCAATTTGCGGGAGGAGTGGGTGAGGTGACACTGCGCAGCGATCCGGGCGAACGGGCCCTTCCACGCTGAAGAAGACATCACCTATCTTGGGGAAACATGTCTGCACGTGGGTAAGTGGAAGGGACACAAGGCTGATTCACCTGACAAGAAAGTAAGCCTAAGACAGCTGGTCTTAAAACGGAGACATCTAATGATTCAACCCCTTTTCCTGCTGCTCTGATATAGGCACCAATGACTTCTAGTTAGGGAGCTGTGGGAAGCCAGAATACGGTCCTGCAGACTCTTTCTACTGGCCTCCTCTCTTTGTGCTGGCCCAGCATTGTCCCAGTCACCCTGTCACACCACAGACTTGGTCAGGCACAATGTCCAGACACCCACCGTGGGCACCAGGTTCTCTCCTGCTCCACTCCCATCCCAAAAGAACCCACTGCTGATTAAAGTAAATCACCGATTCCATCAAAACAAGCAAAAGAAAGGGGGAAACGGAGGGTTTTCAGGCCAGAGGAAAAGAGACAGGGGATTTTTTATCGCTTATTAAATGTGCAATTCAAAACCTGGTGAATAGGGAGATGAAAAGCTCCTGCTGAGAAATGGAGAGAGAAATTGCATTTTGGCCTCGGGGAAACCTGCGCCTATAATATTAAAGATGTGCAAATAAATAAATAAAGGCAATAGCCAGATTTACGTGTCTAATATCCTTGCGTGCCATGATCAATGTCGGTATTTTACTTTTTTATGAGGTTCTCCAAAAATCTATGGCCCTTTCTTTTATTAATTGTAGATCCTCATTGCAAAGGTCTTTCGCATGTCTCCAGCAACTAGGTCTTAGCTGTCAACTCCATTAAATTCTATTATAATATGGCATGATTGAATGCTCCAGTGGGATTGGCCAGCCAGCGTGTATTAATATATTATGGAGCACGCAGAGGCAGGCACCAGCACCTTGCTGCATTCACAAAGATGCTGTCATGTTTACATTTTTTTTTTTTTACCTCCTTGCACACGGCCGCTGTTTCAGTGGAAACGTAAATTATCCCTTGCAAAAAGAACAATGCAAACTGCCGGGGAGCTTTCCTGGGATGTGGGAGCCAGCAGCCTTCTCTCCAGTGAGCAGACTCTCATTCTCTTCCTGGGATGTATTTGTATGACTTTAATTAGTTTGTGTTTGTACAGCATGAGGAGGCCCATGGTATTTAAGGCTGAGGAATATTGAAGAGTAGAGGATTTCCCACCCTGCAGATTGGAAATAGGGATGCTGCGCTGCAGGGAGGAGCAGAATCAGAATTTAAATAGGCAGCATCACAGATTATTTTTTTAAGTAGGAAACACTGAAACATCACCCCTGGCAGCCCATCAATGAGGAAATATTTCAAGTCATAACAGTTTTTACTGGTGAGAGGTGGAGGGTTGGGTGATGCATGTTTCAAAGAATGGGGAGAAGAATTTTGTGGTACAGCTGACACATCTTTCTGAATCACAAACTCCATTTGCTGTGCCCTTGGGTGAGAGAAGTACCCAGCACAGCTACAAAGTTCTTTTTCCCAATCCCATGCTTTTTGTGAGCTAATTTCTCTCCCTCCAATTCCCCCCCAGAAAAGCAGTACCTCTAGCCTGCTGCTCTCCTCCTCCAGCCCCATCACAGCCAGCTTTGCCCTTCCATGCTGGAGTGCCATGCGATGGCAGGATTCTCACACCTCATGGATATCTGCACCAGCTTAGGCTAATGCTTTGCCCAAAAATCAGACTAGGGCTAAGCTATATGAATGTCTGGTACTCTTTTACACTCTCATAGCAGTCAAAGGGGCCTAGCAGATGTTGCATAGGTCTAATGGAAAAAAAATGCATTTTGGGCCCAGAGAGTGTAGGCTGGATCAGCAGCAATGACGCTGTTTAGACAGTTGAATCCTACTCTCAGTGCATATTTACAGCCTGAACAGAGCAACCCAGCTTGGGCACCTTCTGCTTCTACTTGGAAGGCAAAAGAGCAAAGCACGACTGCAGGCTCTGAGTGAAAATCAGTTTAATTCAGAATTCAGGAAGAAAAAGGAGACATGTAAAGGCATATGCTGCTCTCAAACTATGTGTGGCTCTCAAACCATGTGTAGCTCTATGAGCTCTACTTGGCCAGAGATTCTTTGATCTGATCTATTTTACAGGTAGCAGCGGTAACTCAGCATCTGCAGGTCCCTGGAGAGCTCTTCTGGGCCACCAGTCTCTCAGACCATCACAGCCATGTGTATTGGTGCTGTCAGCTCCCTTTGCTCTGTTTACACTCAACATTTCCGAAGTTCTTTGTGCTACTATGGGCAGGAAGGCAGCCAGGGCATCACCAGTGCTGCAAAGGACCAGCTTCAATGGGCATTATTGCTGTGGCCACAGCAAACAAGAGAGAAGACACAGACTGATTGCCTTTGGGGAGCAACGCTGAGGTCAGCCCAAAGACCTGATCATGCTTGCCCAGTAGGGACAGTGATGGAAGGGGACTCTTCACCAGGCAGGGCTCTGTGTTTCTAGGTGGTGAACTGCAAGCAAACAAACCTGAAATTACTGGATTATCTGGGGGATGAAGGTGGGAGTGCTGCCATGCTGCAGTGCCTGAAACACAGCTTCTTCCTCCACAGGTCCATCCAGGATCATATTCATTTTCGGTGCCCATGCTTCTGACATGCTAATTGCCTTGGTCAAAGATGTTGCCTTGCCCAACTCAATCTGCTTCTAAAGACAAAGAACTCTCCTAATTCCATAATTCATCCTTAGCATCACACTCTGCCTGCTTCCAACCAGGAACAAGACAGATTGATTGATCTGTCACAACGAGGGCTAAAGACTGTCTAGTATTGGGGGCTGAGGCCAGGGAAGAAAAGACGCTGCTAATACTAATAGATTGCAATACCTTTCCAGGAGGATATCATTGCCTTTAGCCAATTTGAGAGACTAACCATCCAATTTAGAAGAATAAAAATAATCATTATGGTTACAACAGTGACCAGGAAAAAAAAAAAAAAGTAAATAAACAACAAAAAAGATAAGCCAACAACATAAAGGGAGCTGGTTGTGCTTTCCCAAATATCTGCTTCATCCTCATGCCTGTGTGGAGCCTGCTTTGTCCCTCCTGCCACCGACCAGAGGGGTGAGAATGTCACAGAGAGGCACGAGCTGCGTGTTCCTGGCTCCAAGGAGGATGTAAATGCGTGAAACGTGATGGAAGAGGCTTGATTCCTTTTTGGTATTATTTCTCTCAGGAATGGTCTGACAGCCCCAGGCTGGAGTATGTGTCTCTCCCAAGTACTCTGTCACCCTGGTAACCATGGAGACCATGACGATCGATTAGATGCCATCTGATCTCAACCTCATAAAAAACCCTGCATGCACACGCGGGCCTGGCCGCACACACGCTGACAAAAACAGGCGGCAGATGGCGGCCAGGCCACTAGGCCTGTCTCCAGAGAGGGGCTGCGAGACACGGGTGGAGAGATCGGGGGGGGAGAGGGAAACCAGACAACGGGAGGGGAGGCCAGGGGGGACAAAGAAGCATGGAGATCGGGAGGGAGAAGGAAGAGGGATGGGAGCAGGCCCTCAGCTGGTGCAACTTCTTGGCGGCCTGTATTTGGAGGAGCAGAGTGCATTTATGCAGCATGCCAACCTGCCTTGCTTGGAGAGTGGAGAGTGAGGACAAGGGAGAAAGGGGAGAGAGGAAAGGACAAGTGGAAAAACACCAAGTCATACCCAAGGGGAGGCCTGTTGTAAATGGGCTTTTGCACAGTTCTGTCCCTTACAGCAGCTCCTTCCCTCCACAACTGGTCAGGCCAGTGTTGAGGTGAGAAGGGAGCCACACGGAGCAGAACAGAGAGATCCTACACCAGCTCTGTGCCATCAAGAGGACTGTTGCCACACTCCAATGATCCTCTCTGGGATCTATGAATTGGGAGGGATGGAGCTATTCCGTCCTGAGGACCCAAAGTTTGTCCACCAGACACACTCTTACTAGGCTGGAGGTGACTGGCAAGTGTAAAACCACTCAAAATCCTGCCTAACAGGAGCTCCTATGCATGTGCGACACCATTAACAACTGAGTCCCCCAGCTGCTGGAGGCTTCTATGCCAAATAAACCACAAAAGAGGTTTCATAGATGCAGAGCAAGTGATTGGACAGAGATCCCAATGGTGGATGGTGTATGGGGAAAAAAAGAGGGGCTTGACCATCACTCTGTAGGGAGATGCCAAAATGCGACAGGTTGGAGACCGTTTGGAGCCTCCCAATAAGTTCCTGTGGTTTCTGTTACTGTCAACTGGAGAAATGGAAAAGGCTTTTTAATAGGAGTTGATTTGAAAATGAGCCGTCCCAGAGCAGAGAAGCAAGGATGCAAGGAGATGAAGCTCAGCTGAAGGGAAGGGCAGGCATAAACACGTGTCTGCAAGGATATCTAAGTGTCAGAGTACCATTTATTGGAACAAGGAGTATCGCCACTGCAGTCATCAGTTTGGACTCCCTTTGATGGGGAGGAACAGGTCCTTCTAATGAGTGTGTCACCTCACCCTAACACAAATGTTAAACAGTCTAGATAAGTTGCACCATCAAACTGTTTTCTTCAGAGTGTAAAGGGAATCCAGAGAGGTAATCTCAGGTGGGTTTGGACATGAAAAGTTAACTGAGATCCCATATGTGCCAGCAGAACCAAGACTGCTGCTTAATGACTCGTCTTTCTCCTTACAGTCGTCCTTTCATGGGCATATATGACTTTCAGATTCATTGAAGGCTTTACTTCTCTTCTATCCATGGGAACATGCAGTTGTATCGCAATCGCAGCTTAGTAGACAGGAGCAGGTCCCAAGGTACACCTTCCCAGAACGCTGTGAAGTATTTTCAGGACATCTGCTTTAACTATGGGAATGAGAATTGTCTTCTTTTGTTATTTTTTGCACCTGTCTGGTTTTGAGGTTAGCAAGGGACTGTTAGTCTGAGGTAAGAGTTGAGTTCAGCTCTCAGAAGGCGCTAACACACCTCCACTAACAGGAGTGGGAGGGCCAGTTCTGTATTCACACTGTATAGACCTATATATATGTGCATTCTCCCTTTCATGGGGTTTCCTGAAATGTTCAAAACAGGATATTACTTAACCTAACATCTACACTTGCTCCATAAAGTGATGTTTGCTCAAGCTGAAAGAGCAATCCAAATCTGAGTGAAGAACACGAATTACAAACGTTAGTGAATTCAAAGTCCTACCAGCCAGCTGCTGAGCCACAAGGCTTCAATAATAATGCAGAATACACCTCCCACTCTTGTTTTGTTTTGATTTTTTTTATTGTTCTCACCCAAATTCTTGTTTTCCCACAATTCCACCTCCTCATCCTGCATGTCATTTCCTAGATGCATACTTAACCAGCTACCCCAAAAGGCTTCAACCTTCCCTATGCCACGAGCTATGCCTCCTTCAAAATGCCTCTCGAGGCTTTTCCAAGACTCGTTTAACAAGCAAGGCAAGAAAAATATTCATAGAATCATAAAATTGTTTGAGTTGGAATAGCCCTTTAATGGTCATCTAGTCCAGCTCCCCTGCAATAAACTCAGCATCTACAGCTAGATCAGTTTGCTCAGAACCCTTTCCAGCCTGACTTTGAATGTCTCCAGGGATGGGGTATTCACCACCTCTCTGGGCAACATATTCCAGTGCCTCACTGCTCTTATTGTAAACATGTTTTTTTCATATATCCAGTCTAAATTCTAGAAACTGTTTCCCTTTGTCTTACCATGACAGATCCTGCTAAAGAGTCTGTCCTCTTCTTATAGCTCCCTTTTTATACTGAAAGACCGATCTCAGGTCTCCCTGGAGACTTCTCCATGCTGAACAGCCCTAGCTTTCTCAGCTTGTCTTCATAGTGGAGTTGTTCCATCCCTTAGATCACTTTTGTGACCTTCTTCTGGACACATTCCAACAGGTCCAATTTAAAGATCTCCCAAATGTCACTTTTGCCTAGTGAAATCACTGCACACACCCAGTTTCCAGAGAGGCAAGAGCAAATTGTAAGGAGGAAACAGTGACCTCAGAGCATGGAAAGAGGGATTTATTATGAGGAAAGGATGCGTGTAGAAAGAGTATCTGGCTTGGTTAGGCATCAAACAAGAAAGAACAATTATTTATAAGTACAGGAGGAGTATTGTGGGGATGTAGTTAAGAGCAAAACAAGAAAACATGGCATAGCAGCTAAAAGCAAAAAAACAACAAAAAAACTACAAATGACTCGATTTCATTTAATATAGAGGTTACCAAAGAATGGGTGACCAGACCGACAGACCCAAATAACCTAACAGGAATAAGAATCCATTAGCTTCTTGGGAAACTAGCACTTCCTGAAAGAAAATAATCACCCGAAATCAAACTGAATGGTACTAAAATCCCTCTGAGTGTCCTTTCATCAGTCTAGTACAGTCCAAGTAAAAACAAAACAGACATGTCCTCCTGCATGTCCATCCTCTTTAGGTCTGATGTGGAGTGGGGCACTGCCGAAGATCTCATGGGACGCCGTGTCTGAAATGCTATTTTTTGAGGGCATAAGGGGCACAGTTCAAAGGAAAGGCCTTCTATGGCTCATTGAATGGCTTTCACTGGCTAGAATTTTTAGAGCTAGACAAAACACACATAAAGATACTTTATTTTACAAACATCTACCAGGATAAAAAAGAGCGGATGGTATCTCAAATCTTTTTTAACCTCTTTTCAGTTGTGTGTTGACTCATATTTCCATGATATGCGTGTAAGGAAGTCATCAAAAGAATGATCCTACCAGTACTTGTAAAATGTCACTTACACCAATGCCCAGTTAAAGTAACAACGCTGATAATCATAATAGTGTGAGTTGGGACCTCTGAGAAGACCCGTATGCTGGGCCAGAAGAAGCAGGACTTGAGAAATCCGTTACAAGCCAGGATCTTCAGACCATCCTGACCCTCTGAAAGGAAGAGCTCAACAAGCACTGGAGCCCAAGTTTTGCTTTGGGTGCTTTCACGAGTGCTATGAATTTAGTCACGATTGTAACTTCTCAGTATGGGCCAAATTCGCTGATTTCAAGCCCTTTTTTCTGAGTTGCCTGTTGGTTGGCCACAATTATTGAGATCAACCATGAACATGATCTCTGTATCTTTACTTCTCAATACCACCAGTCCCAAGTTTTGATTCCAAGTCAAAAATCATGCAGAATTCCTATATGTGCATAACTTACAGTAGGGGGTGGTGCAATAACCACACTTAAATTAACAGGTTTGGTTAATTTCCCCCATCAAGGAATTTTGAGGCTCAAAATTATCAGATCTTTTTAATGCTAGGAACTTTATTTCTCTTTCGCCTTGCAGTGCACTGTCACCTCTCCTTGCCCTTAGTTAGTACCAGGGCCTATTTTATTTCAACTCAGTATTTCAAATCAGTAAGATTCAGAGAAGATGACCCAGGGCTCACAGCTTTCAGGCATTTTTCAGACTGCACTTATCCCAACAACTCTCTTTCTCATACAGCTTTTTGTCAAGGCTGCTGCAGATACGATTCCCCCTTTGGGGAAATGCCTCTGGGATTGTATCCCTCCAGTTTCATATCATGCAATGCCAATTATTTCAGCTGTGACATGAGAGGATAAAGTAGGGGGGGAGAAGGAAGCAGAATAAGTCCCTGAGAAATCACACTGGCCAGATCCTCAGAAGCAGTGAAAAATATAATTCCCTTCAAAATCAATATTGCAATGCCATTGAGGAATCAAAGCAATGTACTCGCACAAAAGCAGAGTTGGATATAACTGTGAACGAGCATCCTGATCCCCTCTCCCTCGCAATGAAGCAAGTCATGAGGAAATCAATTGCAGTCCTCAGGACAGTGCAATCAAAGAGCTTGGGTAAATGAGTGGAGGATCAAGGTCAGTAAAAATACAGTCATGGTGTTCAAAATATTCTTTGCCATCCCATTCTTTTCCTCTTCTATTTTTTGTCTTCTCCTCTTCATGCTTCACTTCTCAGCCCTCTTCACACTATGGTGATGATTATTGCTATTATTATTATCATTGTTGCTTTGTAGGCTGAGAGTTGCAGATCTCAAAAATAAAGCAGATGTCAGCAGCTCTGGAAGATCCTATTCTATTACACAGCAGAACAAATGAGTATGTCAAGGAAGGGCTCTCCAATCTAACAAGAAAACAGCACAAACAGCCACGAAATAAATAAATAAAGAAACCCTGCGGGGACAGGCAGGGTAGTTCTGATTAGATATTATGCGAACATGATGCCTACTTTCTACACTAACAGTGTTTTAATACATTTAAACGATACTGGGGAAATAAGTCATGAAATAGGAGAAGAAGCCTTCATGTCAAAAACGATTACGATTATCCAAGGGGGCCAGACTGTCTCTCTCATGAAAATGCAGCTCTCATGGCATGGGAATATGAATGTAGCCCAAACAGTATTTACTTAGTTTGTCCAGCTCTATCTCATTACATTTGAAAATGATTGCTTTTCCCAGCTGCCTGAAGAGCAGTTAGGCTCCTGGTAAGGAGGAAGCCAATGCCAACATCTGCACCAAGGCAAAGTTTCAGCCTCTACTGTGGCTCCAGGAGGCCTCACGTTACCAAGGAATGAAGGAAAGGCCCATGGGTTGCAGGAAGATGCTATTGGGAAGATACCTGAAGGTCCACATGAATGGCCAGAGCAGGCTGGAACCTGCTGTGGGAAAACAGCTGTGTTGATGCCCACACTTGACACTTGTGGACAGTGCATACCTGCCTCCTGCTCTCCTGAGGAGGGTACTTGTCTGCTATGTAAAGCCATGGAGGCACCTGTGCAGCCTGACCTGGGAGCTACTGATGGCCTGTTTTTAGTGGTGAGGACCGTAGTGCAGGAGAGAGACCTCAGGTCTTAGAGTTGGAATAGCCATACCATTTCAAATAGCTCCACCTGACCCAACACCCTTCCTGCTCCCACCTGGGACCTCCAGACCCTTTCCTTATCACACAGCCTCTGAGAAAATATAAGCTCTTGGAGTTTGATTTTCAAAAGCAGTCCAATGTCTGCAGAAGAACATTTCTACCCGACTGGAAGGAGATCCATACTCCTCGCTGCTGCTGGGAGTCACACTCTTTCTCTCAGCAGACATTTCACAGTTGTTTCTAGCTGAGGCCAGAAACTACAAACTTTTTATTAACCCTTCTAGTCACAAGTATCCCCCACCATGCAAACCAGCAACCTTACTGACATCATTATTCCAACCAGGCTGCATCTCACGTCTTACCACTTTGATTCTCTAAGTATGCCTTGTGCTCTCAGCTCAATCTCTTATTGCTCTTTATTTCCTGTGTGGGATGTGGCTGTGTGCTTTTGATCATTGCTAGTGTCCAGCGCTCTGAGCCCCAGCACTCCAGCCACAGGCAACTTGTTTTATAAGCTGAAGCTCAAAGTCACGAGTAAGGCTGAATACTTCTGGAATTCACATTTCCAGGCCAAGGCTGTGCTCCCAGTTTTAGAGTATTCTCCCCTAGTGTTACCAAGAAGATAGAAAATCAAATCTTGCCTGACTCAGCCAGCGGCATTTTATCTTCCTCTTCTCCTCTACTGCATCTTCATGTTTCCTTGTCCTACACACTGCAACATCCCTTTTGTCTCAAGGGACTTGCATAAAAAGCCTGAATATATTCATCAAGTTCCATGCAGTGATATTAATTCCCCTTGTGCAATTACATCCTTGGGAGACCCTCATATCACCAAGTCTTCGCAATCCTGGAAAATAGCCATTTATTAGCTGCAGCCCATAATTTCCTTCCTCCTGTGACCCATCCTATAATTTTCCTTGAGTTGACAAGATATAAATGAAAAGTGTACTTTTTTCCAACTGTAGCACATAAAATATGGATATGGGCATGAAATCCTGAATCCATCAAGGAAACAGCACCTTCTCCTTTTAGGACCTAAGGCTCTAAAGACATAGAGCAGGGCTGAAGCCTCCATACCCTGCAAGACAAAGTCTGCTTAGACATAAGGCAGTGATACTGAACCCGGTTACCCATAACTTGATTTGTACAAGTAGCCTGACAGATGAACTTTAATGAGCCTCACAGCAGCAGCTGAAGAACTTCCTGGTGACCCACCTGTCATCACTCCCTTTTCAGGTTTGGCAGATGGGAACACGTATCCTCCCATGGCTCTGCCGTGGCAGAGTCTGGTGCATTAGCTTAAAAGCACTGAGACACCAGATGATGAAATGGAGCTGCTGAGACTTCCTGTCACAGGGGCAATAACTTGTGGCTGATAGACGAGGCAGACATCTAGATATGAAAGTAGCCTAAACTGCTACAAGAAGATTTGCCAGCTCATCTGTCAACCCTAAGTGAGCAGTGAATCAAACTGCATTAGCCTTTCCTCAGTTCTACAGGGCAGCAGTTGTTGGGAAGATAACGCCCAGTATCCACAGCAGGCAACTCACCATTCACATAATTTTCTTTCTTTAAATCTTGACCCTGTATACAAACTATGGCCAACAGTCAGCTAGAATCATTGCAATTTAACACCTGCTCAAAGGCTTGTTTTTACTGAGCTGGGGACTTGATGACCCACGTGCATCGTTACGAAGACTGCATCTGACACTAGCCTGTGCACAGATTCCCTCATAAATATTCCCTAAATTCTGGGGTCAATGAATGTTTGCACCAAGGACCCTGGAGGCGTGATCATGTTTGATTTAACACAGGTCCAATAGCCACTGTTCTATCCTAAGCCATCTTATAGAGTTAGGCAGGGGTCTGTTCTCCTACCAGATGCTGCTGGCATCTAAGCCTTAGTGAAGAGAGGGCTGGGTCATGTTCCTGTATGTTCTCTGCCAGATGTCTGTTAGTTACCAGAATTTCTGTGGCTATAACTCATCCATGTCCCATTTTCCCTTACCCATAAAGGAAGACCAGTGAAGCTATTCACCTCTCAAATACACTTAGAGATCAATGGGTAGAAAACATCTCTGTAAGGTCATGCAACAAGTGTTTCTTCACAGAATATCCAAGTTGGAAAGGACAAACAAGGATCATCAAGTCCAACTCCTAAAGCAAAACTGAAACCAATTTTTGGGGACAATAGGCACAGCCGCAGTAGAGATAAGAAAAGTAGTTGAGGTTTATCTACAGGAAGCTGGACATTTAACTGCAATCTACAAAAACTGAAAAATCTTTTCACCTATGGCCTTGAACATCAGGCACCCAGGAATGGTATGAATTTATGAGGAAATATTTAACAGATTATGGCGGTTATTGGAAATTATTTTATCCCTCATGAAGTCTGTGTAGGACTAGGCCCAGACCAGTCAGTCTTCTAGGTAAGTCTTCTTTACCTCAAGTGGTACAGCACCCAACAAAGAGATTTTAGAGTTGTTTATGGTGAACAAGAACTAATAATTGCATTGGGATGGGGGAAGAGGAGAAACTAATAAGTTTAGGTAATAAATAGGACAGCTGCAGGCAAATGATGGATTTAATGTTGAGAAAGATACAAGGAAACACATTCAAAGTGGAGGACACAAAAACAGCACCAGAAGCCAAGCAAGAGATGTAAATCAAAATTACAGGAATAGGAGGAGCAGAACATACCTCATTTTGTGATACCAGGTGAGATAAATCCAAAAAGGATCTCGAAAACCAGGAAAACAACAATGCTACATGGCCTCCACGGGATGGCAGATAGTTACCAATGGAAATGACTGAGAACGCAGAAGACCGAAAACCATGTTCCGTACACTCAGGACTAGAGAGACAGAATTCAGGATGATAAGGGAGAAGCTGATGCTGAAGCACAGAAGGCAATTAAGCCTTCATAAAGATGGAGCCTACAGAACGAAGTGAGCCTCTATGGGAAGGGCTTTTTAGGCTTTTCTGTGTATTCCCTGGAAATAGCTTATTAGAAATAACAAATAATTTGTTACGCTTGAGTGATTTCTTGGGGACCTACAAACCAACTAGCTGCTTTAGCCCAGCATCAGCCTAAGGCACCCTCTGATAAAGGAGGTCATAGAGGGCTCCATGTTGCTAGATAAAGAGCTGGGTTAGACGAGAGCCGACCCTGCTCTCCTTCACACTCCATCACACATTTCAGGGAGAGAAAGAGACATCCAGGCCATTACTATCAATATGGGGCAGCTACCCTGAATGGCAGGGGCATGGGATGTAAATCAGTTTGCCTCTTGAATCATGAATGACCATACAAATCACAAGAGCTGGTGTAAAGATGGTTACAGCTGACCCAAACTGTACATCTGGAGATGAAATGGCTGGTCTGCGTCCTTGTATGCTCTGCATGCTAGCATTACTCTTGCTGCTTGTTCCAGGCATAAAAGTTGTTTAATCATGCTTTTCCATTATTTATCAGTTAGTTTTAGCCCCTGTTTACAAGGGTAATGCAGGGAGTGAGAATAGAGCACCGAAAAAGCCAGTGAGAGAGATGAAGAAGAGAGTTACAACTTCTTTTGTACTGACATAATAATGGCTGACCTCAATTAACATCAGCTTTCCCTTTCCTGGCAACATTCATCTACAGATCTCAGAAACATTCACCTCATTTCACACCGTTTCTTCTGCACTAGACTGGGAAACTCCCACTTTCCCAGGGAACAAAGTTGAGGTACAGAGGAGTAAAATTGAAAGTGATTTCTGATTCCAATTTGGGTTTGGATTGAAAGCTGAGAGATCCTTAGTTCTTCCTCTATATCAGCCTCTATCTAATATCAGCCACAGACATTTCTGGACCTTTTACCCAGACCTAAAGCTACTGAACATGAAGCCACTTAGGCAGCTGGCAAGCACGGAAAAAAGGTGATACAATGACTGAAAGCACCACTGTGCCATTCTGTGAATCTGTGACTTTTTCCCATCTTGGTCCCTTCCTCAATTCCGAATGACATAGTAGAAATTGTACCTTTGAAGGAAAGGTACAACAAAAATAGACAAAAGTATGGAACTGCTCCCATGCAGGTTACTATGTGACCAAAGTGACTATACAGACTTAGGAACTGGAGAAGAAACCACCAAAGGATAGGCTACAGAAGTAGGAATAAGTGAAAAAGCTAACGCAGAGATGATCAGAGTTTACTATTCCTAAAAATCAAGACGTGGGAGGCAAATTAAATGACAGAAACAAAAGGAAGAGAGGTAAGATAAATGATTCAAGTGGAAAAAATGTGACAAAAAACAAACCCTTCAGGGATAGTTAACCTCCAAGCTAAACCAATTCTAGCCTAAGAATTACCTAAGTCACCGTTTGCTAGAAGACAGACAACCATGCCTTGACTACCTTGACATCATCATCCTCTAAACCTTTATTACCAAGCTGGTGTTAATACAGGGCAAAAGAAGAAAACAGAACCCTTCAGATGTCTTCAGGTTAATGAGCAGATGCCCTTCTACCCACCTGCCTGATTAAACACCTCCTGAATGGCACCCACCTTGTTACCATAGGCCGCTTGCACTGTGGCATTAAAATGACATTTATGACTGCCTTGTTGCTAGGTGCCTATTGTGTTCCTCCCACAGACGTGCTCTCAGCTTGTGAACTTTGTTTCACATTGGCACATCCTATTTCAGGCTGCAACACCAGGCATTTGCCTAGACCTTCAAGGGTGTTCAATGCAGCCACCAGTGAATGGGCATGACTGTAGACAGAACACTGCACTGGGCTGAATGCTGGGGTGATCCAGTGAGGCAGTTCCTGTAATGCGCGTGTTTCTTCCTCATCAGCTGGCCTCATCTGGCTAAATATGATCGCTGGCTTTTGTTTTACTTCTTTGAAGTACAGAAAGGAAGCCAGGCAGAAAGAGTGACGTGACATCAGTTGAAGGAGAAATGTCTGCTTGTGGAATACAGGTATCTTCAAAATCTCCTTCTTCATTTTTTTGCCCTTTTTTTCACAAGGAAGAGCACTCCTATGGCTACACATGCAGACATCAGATTTAAAAATAGCCAAGTTCCACCTTGACTGCGGGGGAGTGAAAGACAGAAGACAGATGCATTGGCTGCCAGCTAGTCTTGACATCCACTTTTTCTTTCCCTCACCCTGGCAGCCAGCAGCTGCACACACGTACACAAGTGAGGTCCTTGGGGGCAAGGCATGTTGCATCTGCAGCCCCCTTTATCACTAATTCTCTAACTCGATTTGGGATGCCCACAGTAAGGTAAACCAAGCATGTATGAAAACCACCAAGTTCCTGCTATTTATCCTGCTTAATTCATAGACTACTCGTTAGTTACTTGTGTGCATTTTATTTTGTTCAATTCCATAGTGCCTGCTCCACAAGATGTTTCTCAGGGCTCAAGTTATACAACACGTGTGTGCAGGTCTGCTCATATTTACAGACACAGGCACAGGTCAGATTGAGGGGATCAGCTGCTTTCAAGGAGCCTGACCATGGTCATGGTCTTGGCCATGGACTTGATCTTGGTCTCGATGCCTTCCTACTGCTCAGGCAGCAGCAGATTCCTCCTTTTATTTCCCTGGCTAGCTATATTTCACCCATTATTTATCCTTTCAAGCAAATTCAGTCATTGAAAACATATGCCACTTCTGCCCACGTACTCAACACTACTCTTTATGCATTCACAAATGGTAGAAGCCTCAGTAATACAGCAAACTTGCTTAATTTTTCGTGCAAACATATTTGCTATCATCTACTTATGCATTTGTCTAAATAGTGTGGCTCACAAAGAACCCCTTGCCACAGAAAATTATGGATGCTAAAAGTTAATATATTATAATGTGAATTCAAAAAGCAAAATGACAAATTCATAGAAGAAAAGTTCATCCGGTACATTAAAGTGCAATTTACTGGATATCAGGAGAATGTTCCAGGGAAATATCATTGAGGGTTTGTGCTGTTCTCAAAGGTTTCCCAGGCACACTTTTTTGATCAGAACTGAAAATGGGATATTTCTACCCTGATCCACTTGTAGGCATTCCTGGGTTCCTAAAGGTACTTTCTGCGATTTTATTGTGAAATGGTTTCTAACACACCTATCCCAGGAATATCCTTTATTATTCAGGCTGCATTATGATCTTAAAAACTATGAAACATAATATATACTTATTGTTTTATTTTCAGACTTTAGCATACAAAACATCTCTGTTTTGGTCTAAGATTATGGAAAGGAAGAATGGGAAATACCCTAGACCTTAAGAGCAAAACAGGTTTAGCCTTTCCGACCTGGTAACAAAGCATTCAAACCTGTTTACTTTAACAAAAAGAAGGCTATGTAACAGATGCAGCCACTAGTAATGAGTAGTGATGCAGGATGGACTAGGAAATGTTTGGTTTATTCAGGCACATCTTCTCTTTCTACTGAAAATTCTTGCCCAGGTGGAATTTTCCCATTTGTCTGAAATTTCAGGAAGCCTGATCAGAGCAGCAGCAATTACTGTAGCTAGGCTCTGCGTAACCACAAACTCCTAGTTACTAACTGGTGCATGCAGGCAAATCAGCTGTACAGCACGCAGGCATTCAGCTGTTCACATGGCTCCTACCTAAACCTGGTGATGTGATAAAAAAGAACTCTTAAACAAAAGGGGCAGAATGGAGGAATTTACCATGGGTAATGGTGAATCCATCAAGATTTAAATCAAGAGAGAACACAGTATGTGAAGGATACGTGCTTATTTTTATTCTTGCAGGAACCAACCAGGAAATTCCTGAGGCCTTTGACCTATGGCTCACTGTAGTCCCTCCTGCCTTTGAAAACTGCACCATCCTCCATCTCCTGAGACACCTTGCCCTCACAAGGGCTGTGGACATTAACTAACATTGCAAGGATGATCTTCAAACATATCGAAGCAATACGGCAGTGAAGGGTCACAGCCTGGTGGTGGATACTGATCACAGTAACAGCTGGAGCTTGGTCTTAACATTGCAGCTGGTCTAATCCAACAAGCAAAGGGAACTAAAACAGAAACCGAGTGTCATGAGCCAAAAGCTTGTACTGTGTAAAAAGAAATAGGGTTTTATCCAAAACCACCGATTTCACCCATTAACTAGCATGGAGACAACAAATATAAACAGAATCCCTGGGACAGTCACCCTCACATTGCAAGGGGACAGCCAGAGGGCATGCCAGTCAACCAGTAGCTCACAGACCTCCCAAGGTTGCCTTACATCCAGACCTCGTAGCCTTCATTGCCTGGGATCCAAAAGGTTGCTCCTGACAGCATCCTCAAGGTTTCTGTGTGGTTATTAAAGCAGCTCCACCACCCTCCTCCCCCACGTCTTTAGCCTCCCCCCTCCCCCCTCGCCTAGAGAAAGCAAACATGACTGGTAGAAAACAAAAAACATCACCCAAATGTCCAAGGAAACCACAAATTGAGCTGCCAAGCTCTACCCAGCACAGATTTTTCAAAAAGACACAGATTTTCATGGCTCAGAGTTCTAATTTGTTTGACCGTTTATTTCCAAGGAACATATCCAAGAGTGACAAGCTCCATTTATTTCAATGGGCAGCATATGCCAGCAACTTGAATGGCGTATGCTATAAAAGAGAATGAATGTTCTCAAGCATTCTGGAAAGTTGTCCTTTCCACAGATAGAGGACATGTCAGTAATGGAAGTATAGCTCTGCTCTGACAAGCACTACCATAAAAGTTGCACTGTAGGTCTCCTATGTCTGATGTCTCCCGCGACAGCCCTGGGAGGTTTGCTCCCACTGCAAGTGAAAAATGGCTGTCCTGATACCTGATCTAGTGCTGGAGAGCCCAGCTGAGTTCCTTCACTTTTATTCTTTGCCAGGCCAGAATGACATTTCTGCAGTAACAAACATCTACTCCAGGCCGTTAGTGCTTCACTCATGTGTTGTACAGCCAACTCAGGTCTGTTCTAGCAAATGACATTACTTTCAAATGATGGCATGACATGAGTTTGAGATGTTTGTGCAAGCATGCACCTCCTTTCCATCAAATATCACCACACATCAATGCCATTTTCAGTCTTGCCTCCACATCCTCTCTACATCCTGCAGATGACCCTGCTGTGCATCTTGCCTGGCCCCCCTGTCACTCTGGGAAGCCCCAGGTTCTGAATCTCTCTTGAAGATTCAATATCATCCATCACTCAGTATGTGGTGACCAGTGATGTTTTACTGATGGGCTGTATTCTTGCAGCACTGGGAAGCTTTTATTCACTCTCTTTAAGCAATTATCTAAAATCAGTTCCATGTTGGGCCTTACCCAATGAGCAGTATGTGTCTCAAGATTTTCCTCATTTGCTGGTGAGCCTTGGAAATCAAAACAGTTTCTTCTTGCTTTTCAGTGAGATGGTCCCTACAAAGGTGGAATGTGTTTCTACTCACAATGAGTCTCTATCTGGCCATATTTCATTGTCATCAAGCTTAGGAGCTTGCTCAGAAGATCATGGGTGCTGTATGAGCTGCAACTCCATCCATAGGAATTCAGCTCCACTTCTCCTATGCTTCCAGCCCTGGAGGCAGCGTCTCAAAGCCAGGTAATGGAGAACAGATGCTGCTGGCTCCCTTACAGCCCTCCAGCATATCAAGATGTAATCCCAGATTCCCCCCCAGGAGATGTCTGCTCACTTGAGCCTCCAGGTTCACCAGCATGGATTTGACCTGCAGGATGGCCACATCCATGCAGCACCCCTGAGCATCCATGTGTACTATACCTTTGTTATGCCCTTTTTTCCTATCCTTTTTTGTCAGATGCTGCTTGGAAACTTAATTTTCACCTTTTATGGGGAAGCCAAACCTGTGCTAATCATGCCACTGATGTCACCTGTGATACCATTGATGCCATTTGGGCATTTCAGTTAGTCTGGATGCCAGTGATGCTTGCTTAGTGAAGAGAACAACCATAGGCCATGACTGTATTTGATGATATAAGTCGTAAGATGGCCTTGCAATTACACAAATTCCTTTGGGACCATACTGATGCCCAAAGTGCAGATGTCCACTTGCACTGGACCATATTCTGATCAGAAAGAAATAGTGATCTTAACAAAGAGCTTTTGTTGTCCATCCTTTAACTGCTCTTCTGCCACAGAATTTTGGGTTGTTTCTGGCGACCTCCACATCGCAGTCAGTCGAGCCATGACCAGACTCTCCCTCCACTTGTAAGCAGAGTGAGGCATGGGAGCTTTCCACTGGGAGGCTTTGGCCTTGCACTTGAGCTCTGGGTCTCTGTTCCTGTCATGCTGTCAACTCCAGCATCTCCGAGTGGCTTCTTGGGGCTAAAGACACAGAAGCTACACTCTGGCTCTTGTGTTTGATGTGAGGAGATGTGCGTATTGCAGTAGGGCAGCTGGGGAGATGCCACAGGCCTGACATGCTCAGGGCAGGGTGGGAACCTCTGGATTTAACACAGCTGAGAGCAGAGCAGTGGGGTAATCAGATCACAGTGGTAGTAAGCAGTTCTTTAAGAGGTGTCAGAAATGCCTGCTCCTAACTGAAGGGCACTGAGATGCAAGTGCTTGGTCTCATCCCAGAAAGTAAAAATAAGAAGTAAACCATGTGATGACAGCATCTGCAGCAGAGAGCAGAGTGGCTTGCATGAATTAACAGCTTCCTGGCTGCTGTCTGTGGCAGCCTTAGCCTAACACATGTGCTGTCACCCATAGCTTCTGTGGGCTTAGGCCTCAGGGTGACACTTTGAGTCGTGCTTCAAGGCAAAGTCACCAGTCCCTGAGCCATGGACAAATGAGAGCTGGAGAAGATCTGCTTCACAGTGTGAACTTTAACCCTTCAGAACCTCCACAGCCCATAGAGATTAATAGCATAACAAATTCTGTATTGCACAAAGCTAGGGGAGGCAGAGTTGACCAGACTTTCCACACTTCTTCACCCCTCTAGCCCAAGAGGAGCAGGCTATTGGGTTGACATCATGCTGCTTGAAGCATAGCATGGTGGTAATTTTGTAAAATGAGGACATTATTCTTGCAGAGTCCTTGAATGGTTCAGATCTCCAAAGAGCACCGGAGGGTGGTAGCTACCTGTGAGCTGATCCGAATAGGGATGTGCCACGGCCTCAGTGATTTACATCTGAACCCTCTTGGATGAAATTTTGATCACTTCTCTTCATAGTGGCAAAGGGAGTTACTGAGAGCTGATACCTAGGATCTTAAACACACTTCTGAGCTCCATCATGACATCTCTTTCTAGGCAGAGCAGGGCACCTCACAGTGACATCTCCTTAAAGCTCAGCATGAGGTTTATGCAGATGCAGGAACTCCCTTATTGGGACTGAAAGATAACACGTTTCAGACCTTCCCTTAGCCAAACACCTCCAGAAGCTCCTCTAAAGTAAGGAACTCATGCTGGATACCCATGAATCCAGTGGCAGTAGATGGAGCCACAGCACCTAAGCAAGTGGCAGTGTCCCACTGCATTGGAGACCCGCTCTGGATAGGAGAAGGAAGAGGAATCCCCTATTTTCCCCCAGATAAATATCCACTAGAATTTTCTTGCAGATGTTTCTTCTGTGGGGCAAGTCCAGGATCACCACAAGAAGAAACCTTGGTCACAGGCACCCCTGTTTGCCGCAGGCAGGGACCTGGCTCCATCCAGCCTCCTGCGAGCAGAAAAGGCTCCCTCGCCTCATTGCCTGCATGCTGGAACCTGGGGGCATCAGGCAGACAAAGACAGACAAACTGGGGGGGGGGGGGAGGGGGGGAAGCTCTTTGCCCCCACACAATGACTCCAGCAGAGCTGCTCCTGCCCTGCACCAGACTTGTAGGGAGAGTGCATGGACACAGGACACAGGGAGAGCAGAAATAAACGCGCTGGGAGAAAAGCCTGGCAATTCTCCACAGGCTCAATGTACATGATGCAAATTGATGTTTAAAGCCTATTTATTAGCTTGCATGCAAAATGCCAGCGGTGTTTTTCTAGATCAGTGGGTATCCGATATTTTGGGGAGGGGAAGGGGACAGGGGGTGCGGTGGGAGCGAGTGTGGCGAGAGACCGTATATCCAGAGGCAAGGCTTTATATCATGGGCTGCTCTCGACTGTTATAATTTGTGGCACAGATTCAGCGAGAATCTGATCTGCTGAAAATATTTGAGCTGTGAAAACTCCCACACTGTGACAGATGTCAAGTCCAATTAAGAGACTCGTGTCCAGGTTTCTGTCCAATAGGATTTCCCATTAAATATCAATTTAAGAGGGAAAAAAATGCCGTCCCCTTTTTCTCTGAGTCTTTATCTCTTCCAACCATCTCTCGGCTGAACCCTTTGGCACCAGGAGCGGCTCTCCGAGTACATCTCCGCGCTGTCTGTCTGTCTTTCCGCATCCCTCCTCGGCTGCTCAGTCGCTCCGGGAGGAGTGGGAGGAGGAACGACACTTTTATTTTGCGCGTGAGCGCACCTCGTGCTGCAGCCTTTCCCAAATCCGCGGCGAGATTTTTATTTCTTGGGGTTTGGTGGGGTTGTTTGTTTTGGTTTTTTTTGGGTTTTTTTTTTTTTTTTTTGGTTTTTTTTTTAATCTGTTTTGTTTTGCTTTGCTTTCCTCACGTCCTCTCTTCATTCTCACTCAGAGATGCAGGAGGAGTTGGGAACCTCGGGAGTGGATGAGGGATTCTTTTCTCCCCCTCTCCAGCTCCTGAGGGACCGGCTGAGAAACTACTGAGCCTAACATTTGTCTCCTAACGGGGTCTCCCCTTCTCATCTGCCGGAGCTGCGAAAACTAACCGAACTGTGTGTTGCGTCAGAAAAACAAATAAAAAGAAGAAAGAAGGAAACAAGAAGGAAAAAAAAAAGAAAGAAAGAAAGAAAGAAAGAAAGAAAGAAAGAAAGAAAGAAAAAAAAAGAAAAAGACAAAAGGAAGATACAGAGAGAGAAGAAAGGAACGAGCGCTGTGCCCCGACCCGCTCCGGGCACCGGGCCGGCCCTGGCGGAACAAAGCGGCCCCACCGCCGGCTCCGCACCCCGGCTCTGCGGAGAGGCCGAGGGGCGGGGAGGGGAGCAGCCCCGCTGGTGGCACCTCCGCATCCCTTTTGTTATTGATCCTGGCAAGAGGAGGACGAAGAAGGCGAATAATTTTTCTTTTTCCCCCTAAACGCGGCTCGTCGCCTCTGCAGCCCGCTGCCCCGAATTAACGGGCGGAGGAGGGTTCGGATGGGGGAACGGCTCTTTTCTCCCCCGATGCATCGTAAGTAACTTAAGTTGTTATTTATACTCCGTCACCGAGCACGGCGATAACATCTCCGGAGCGCTGGAGGCCGCGGCGAGGGATGAGAGCCTCCCTTCCCCACCCGAGCAGGACGCCGCTCAGCTTCTAATTCCCTCCGTTTGATTATTATTTTTTTCTGAATTGTTCCATGCTCTGCTGCCGGAGGCGCATCTGAACTGTAAAGGCACCGCCGAGGGGGCGAAGGGACCCGAGGGGAGCGGCGGTGCGAGCGGCGGCGCCGAGGTAAGCGGCCCCGCGGTGCGTCCTGCCCCGGCTGTGCGGGGTGGCCGGGGGAGGGGGGAAGAAATAGAAAGGAGCCTCTACCTGGTTCGGATCGCGGGAAACAACCGCGATAAAAGCGAACCAAACGGAGATATTCATCTCACAGCGTAGAAAAACCTTAAAGCAACTTTCTCCGGGAAGCACCTCTGTCGTTGCTCGTTTTCATTCACGTCTTTCCTTTCCCCGCCGGTGCGCTCTCAACCAGCCTGCCCGCTGGGGTCTCAGCTGAGCGGGGATTCTACTCTTATTTTTTATTTTTTTGTTTATTTTTTTTCCTCCCAAGAAGTAGCCGACTCGCTGAGCTGCCCTTATGTTACTCCTCACCCCTGCCTTGCGGGCCTATTAACATCCAGGGTGCCTATTAACATCCAGGGGGGAAGGACCTCTCCCGGCCCCGGCGAGGCTCCCTGCTCGCCCAGCTCTCTGGCCGCCCCTCCGTTCCGTTCTCTATTCTTGCCTTTGATTTTCCCCGAGAGCCGAGGCGGACTTTGCCAGGGAACTTGACAAGGAAATCCACGGCGATGGGATTTTTGGAGACGGGCCGTGCCCCCTCCCCTCCCCGCTCGACACCCCCCGACTCGCACACACGCACCCGGCATAACACATACACCGCGTCCAAGGTTATCCCCGAGCTCTGATGTATTGTTTTATTACATGCCGGCATGTCCCCGTACGCGCCCGGGTTTGTGCTGCTGTCTACATGACAGATGGTGCTCCGTGAGGCCGCAAGAAGCTACGATTCAATTTTCTTTTGAAAGGCACCACCGCACTTATTTATTTATTTCCCCTTTCTTCCTTTCCCCCCCCTCCCCACTCCCCCCCAATCCTTTCCGCGCAGGGAGGGGAGAGGAGGGAAAATTTAAAGGAATCGGGAAGTTCGGGCCCTGCTTTGGGGCTTTTCTACTTCTTTCATCGTTTGTTTCTTAATTCGCACCTAAATATATATATATATAGAAAATAAAACCTGCGGCTCTCCTATAGTCCCCATATAATCGCCGGAGAATACCACGACTAGTGTCAGGAAAATAGCAGTAGAAATAATAATAATAACAATAATGAAAGTAGCGCAGAGCAAAGAGCAAGTGGAGATCCGGGCACACGCGGCAGATCCCGCAGTTCGGACTGGGGAAATGAATTTCCCCGCAAGGTTTGGGAGCCTCGAGCCGGGCTTTCCCCTGCTTATTTACCAGCGGCGGTCTGCAGCCCGCATCCCGACAGAGCAATGGTGCGGCGGCGTTTGGCAGGGGAGAACGGAGGTATTCAAATGGCAGGAAAACAAACCGGCCCGATTTGAGCCGCTGGATGTTAGCTCGTTAGTAAGGCGGGTGTATTTCTTTTCTCGCTTTCCGGGGCCGCTCGGACAAAGGAGCGAGCGCTGGCAGCTCCGCGACGGAGCGCGGCCGCGGGGAGGCGGCGGTGGGGGCAGCGCTCCGCCGCGGGACGGGGGCTCTGAGCCCGCTCTCTCTGCTTCTCTGTCCCGGGAAGGCTCCTCCGCCCCCACCACGATGATGCTCAGCCCGGACCAAGCGGCCGACTCCGACCACCCCTCCTCGGCGCCCTCCGACCCGGAGTCCCTGGGCGGCGCGGACGGCCGGGCGCTCAGCTGCTGCGTCTCCGACCCGGAGCCCGCGGAGGGCGGCGGCGGAGGGGGAGGCGGGGAGGGTCGCGGCGGGGGACGGCCGGGGCTGCACCCGCCGCCGCTGAGCCGCGAGGAGAAGAGGCGGCGACGGAGAGCCACGGCCAAGTACCGCTCGGCCCACGCCACGAGGGAGCGGATCCGCGTGGAGGCCTTCAACCTCGCCTTCGCCGAGCTGCGGAAGCTGCTGCCCACTCTCCCCCCCGACAAGAAGCTGTCCAAGATCGAAATCCTGCGCCTCGCCATCTGCTACATCTCCTATCTCAACCACGTCCTGGACGTGTAACTCCCTCCCGACCCGTCGGCCCCGCGGAAGCCGGAACGGGGCGCGCCGCCGGCGGTCAGCCCGGCCCCCAGAGCCCGCGGGCGGCCACGGGGCAGAGCGGGGCCCGGCGGAGGGCGCGGAGGGCTTCTCCTCGCGGTCGCGTCGCAGCGCTGCTTTAAGCAGAGAAGTGTAAAATGGGATCGTTCCTTCAGGCTGTCAAGTGCCCCTTTATATATATCCAAAAACATCTTCTTGTGACCTTAAACGTGTGACCCGTGGGTGCGGTTGAAAATAACTATTTTTTATTTATGGTAGAAGGAGTTGACAATTTATTTTTTTCAAGACTTATTTATTTTTCAGAGTGGTGGCAATTTTACTTTGGATACTTTGTGCCAATTGTTTTCTATAGTCGGGTGTTTACACTTTCTCCTGTGGAATATTACGTTTGTAAGTGTGCGTTGGGATCGAGGCAGTGCTCTGTTTTGGTTTACTTTCTTGTTTGTTTGTTTCGCTCCGATTATATTGCACTCGTGTGTGACAAACCTTCCCTCCCTTCCCGTTTCTATTTTATATATACCAAGACGTTTGTTGGCCTTCTTTTCTTTTCTGTGTGCGTGTGTGTGTGTGTGTGGGATGGACAACCACTAGCACTTAACTAGGAGAGTTTTTTAAGACTTGTCGTTCTTCTGATCTATAGTTCCGTCTGAGAAGTACTTTGCAAATCGTTTATAAGGGAAGTAGTTCTTTTGTGGGTGTATCGCTGCGTGTGCCTATAGGCGGATGTGTGTGGGGCTGAGCGTGGCCTGTATGTGTGCGGTATATTTTTAGGTAAGGACTTTTTTTTTTTTTCTTTTTTTTTTGTTTCCTAAAAAAAAAAATAAAATAAAATAAAAAGAAGTAAATCCAGGACTGCTTTCCTTTGTGACAACCAAAAAAAAAAAAAAAAAAAAAAAAAAATTGCTATAACCTGAAAATGTTTCATGTCCTTTGCTGTGAATCTCTTAAAGCAAGAAGCGCATTCTAGGGATGAGAAAGAAAAAGAAAAAACAGCAACAAAAAAAAAAAACACATCTGCTATCCAAAGATTTTAGTCTTTTTCAGGGTTTTTTTGTGTGTCTCTGTTGCTTTATATAATGCAATATTTTGTAGTGAAAATAGATAAATCTGGTTTCTATCTGATACGTTTTTCATATCTCTCATGAATGGTGACCTGTTTTGCATATAAATAAAAGTATCAAATAAATGCTGTTTTTTTCCTAATTATTTCTCCCCGTTGGTCTTTCTGTAAAAACGAGGGTTGACAGACTCTACTGCCTGCCTTGTGAACAAGGCTTGAAACCTGCTCACGATGTGCATGGAAAGCTCCAACAGGTTCCCTGCCCCTTGCTTGTGTGAGGCGGCCACCCCCCAGCTCAGCTGCCGGTGTGTGGATGAGGCACAGCAGCACGACTGTCACTGCTGCCCCACAGCAACCTGTGCTTGGCTGCAGGCTTCAAGGCTGAGGCCGTAACAACAAACCCGATGCTGGGAAGCACCTGCTTTGCTGCACTGCTCTTTGATATGTCCAACTTCGCAACCAAAACACACGTGTTGCATCTTGCCTGCATGGAGTGGATTTCCTCGCTCTCGTTTAAATTTGGTTATGATCCCGGTCATGTCAGGTCCAATTCTATTGAAACCAAGCAATAAATCTTGTCCTATCCTTACTTACGAGAACCTCATCTGTTCTCCTTTATAAGGCTCCACCACTGACAGGGGAAACATGATGCAGACACAGACTCAGTAACAGAAAGGTTACTGCCTCAGTAAAGCAAGACCTCGCTGCCACCTGACTTATTACATTCTTTTCTTCTTTACTGCAAGGGGTTAATTTTACCCACAGTTTGAACATTGCCATCGACATGGGCAGGCTGCATTCAGTAGTAGCAGCACATCCATTGTTACTCGCTTTAGAGATAAAACCCTCCCTCCCCTCCCATTTTTATGGCTGACACTTTGTGCAGTGGTTTAATTAAGTGTGGTCTTGCCCAGCTGAAAAGCTGCATGCAGAAAACCTGTCAGAGAGGCTGTTAATTCCACTTTCTACCAATGCACACTTCCCAAGTCCCAGGGGACAAACACAGACTGGGTAGTTCAAGGCACAGTTATCAAATCCAGCAACTTGCAGTGCTGAAATAACTCCGCTGCTCTGGAGATGCTCTGCTTCAGGACAGCCTTGTTTCTTGGCATCTGCCAAAGTTTGGACACTGGGTCAAGTCTGATGTGCAAGTCCTGCCATCCAGCAAATCTTCCTGCTACCAACATCCAGGAGAACTTAGTTAATATAAAGATTAACATGTTTTTTCCTTTCCAAGTGTAGGAATGCATGTTTAAGGGAAGAGAGGACGGTGACTGCAGCTATCAGTGCCTTATTTTGGCACACAGGTTGTGGGATAAGGAGATGTGAACACATTGTCCCTCTGCCCACCTAGGGTGTTGCAAACACATATTTTGGAGTAGTGTAAACATCAGCTCACAGGCTGAGAGATGGTCTAGCGTGGGCCCCACAATGATATTTGCTGATATCCCTGATATCAGCCCAAACGCGTCCTGAGTTTCGGAGACATAAGCACAGCACTCCTTGCCCCAGCAGTGAGGCCAATCCCCCACCAGTGCACACTCTTGCAAGTGTCCCCACCACGCTCCTCATGGTCTCTTTGCAGTGAAGGCTGCAAGGTTGGGCTCCTGGCCCAGCAAGGTCCCTATCCTACAAACACGGATGAGAGTATTGCCAAGGTGGCCGGGTACTGCTCAGATTGGGAAGCAAAAGTCTTCTCTGGGTTCAACCATTCCTACCATTCCCCAAGACAACAGAGAGCATGATTGTACTCAGAGAGAAGGCAGGAAGGGCTTTGCTTTTGCTGATAGCAGAAAGATCCAGCCTCACTTTTAACCTACAGAAAGGCTGGGGTGCATGACCTGAAGATGTGTCCTTTTCTTCCAAATGCAACTATTTATCCGGTACAGAAAATTGCTTCTCCCTGAAAAATCCATCTCACTTCCATCCACTCACCACCTTGCTCATGTTCTCTCACCACTGTGACATCAGCAAAACCACTTCTGTCTTTCCTCCTGGCATCAAGAAGGAAGTCATTCTTATCTAGCAGCTGATGACCACTGAAAACAAGACGTAGGTTTTTTTCTCCCACATCCCCCTTAAAAAAATACAGATTAAGAAAGATCTGAATAGTATGAACAAGTTACAAGGACAACACAGTGAAAAGGCTGCATGACTAAGTGCTCTAAACTCTGGATTTATGGACGAGTAAACAACATAAACTCCATCTCATTGCAAATCTGCATTACAGAGTGATAAATTCTAATTATGTAATCAAAGTTACTTTGCCTACATCTGTGTTCCCTCGGCAATACAGGACTGACTGATCTTGCACAATGTTATGGTGGGAACAGGATGGAATTGCTCAATGGAAGGTTACATCATGTTCAGCCAGTCCAACAACCAGACCTTTTTGCAGGGCAAAAAGAAGGAGTTAATATTTCCTGGGTTTGTAGTGATTAACGTTAATGTTGAAGCTACATTCAGGTTTTGTTCTTTCACATTTAAAGAGGAGCTCATCCTGCAGACTGAGAAAGAAAGCACATTCAGAGACAAAGAAGGCAGAACCCCAAGAGCATCAGTTAGGGCTAAAATAAGTGGTTTAAGCCCAGTTCAGCCCTATATATAAAACACAGCACTCATGTACAGAAAGCACTTTGAATGTATAGATCTCTAATACCCCAGTAACCACAGATATCCAACATCTCCTAAACATAAAATAAGATGTTTTAATGCGTTTACAGACGTATATAGATAGACACAAATAGATATAGGACACAACATGCATTTACACTGATACTGTTAGGAAATGGGGTAACTAACAGATTCAGCTGAACCCTGCAAACAGATCCAGACTCTGATACAGCAACTGCAGACAATCAGCAAGCCAAAAGTAACCTCTACCAATAAACACGCTGATATCCGTGCGACTACAGTACAAAGTATTGTCTTATTCCACATGTGAACCAGGTAGTATATTACCACTTATATTTACAGCAGAGAAATACTGAGGGCCTTGGCTACGATTTCATATCTTTGCTGTGTTTCTAGCAAAGAGTGCATGTGTGTGTGAGAGAGGGAGAGACATGGGGGGGTGGGGAGCTGAAGGGGCTGTTGTGTGTATGAAATTCAACAAAGAGATGGATCTTTTCCATTATACAGCCATGAAGAAATACCAGAGACATTCTATCTGTTCATGTATCCAGCCATCCTGTAACCCAATTAACCCGGTCCTTTTAGGAGGAATAAATACGTTCTAATATCAGCCATTATTTTTCAGTGCTCTCCGTTTATTCTCCAGGGTGGGACAGATCAATAACCACAATAGCAACCGACCCAAAAGGAAAAGGCAATCTCCTGGCACTTCTTATTTATTTCTTCTGAGCCAGTTCTGTTTTTGCCGTCTCTTCCCCTGGTGACGGATTTTGCCTTTCCTGCCCAGAATGGCCACGTCGCTTTATCCTGGGCTCTATTTGCATGTGGGCTTCAGATTTGTCTTTGGCTCCTCACGCGGTTTGGGATGAGACTCTCCTGTCCCCAGAGAGGGGGGCAGGTGTTGCTCCAGTCGAGCGAATGGAACCAAATTACAGGACCGTCTGTCGCCTCCTCTGGGAGACGGCGGAGGGAGGGAAAGGCGGGGTGGGGAGCGGGATGCCATATGACAGCAAAGAAAAGCAGAACATCATACTGATGCCGATAAGAGCTTGGAAACATGAGTCACCCCAGCCCACCGCCCCACCCAAAACTAGGCAGCAGCCACCTGAAAGAGAAATGTCAGGAGCAGAGACAGAAATAAATTGAGTCACTGGGCTGGAATAACTCGGGCTTGGAGTGAAACGGAGCTCAGACCCAGTCCACTCGCAGGCGCATAAGCGCAGGCACAAAGTTGGGCTGCCTAACACAGCTTTCTCAACTCCTCACTGCACGGTTCGGTGGCCACCAGGCCAGGCTCCTCCACAAGCAGCTCAGTGCTTCTCTGTCTTCCCTCAGCCATGAGTTTCAAGGCTAACGAAGTGATCTGGCACCACTGGACCATGCCCACCACTGCAGCCTCCCTGCTCCCACCATCCAGGGCTGCAGCACTGGAGTTCCTCACTGAGATATGGAAGACAACTGGAGAAAGCTGCTTTGGGGACAATTACCTTCCTGGAGTAAGGGATGAAAGAAGATGATAACACAAGTGCTTAAAACAACAAAAAAGAGCACAAAGTTAAAGAAAGGCAAAACCACTCATGTCAGCTAGACAGAAGGGCCACATCAAGTAAGAAACTCGGCACAAGGCAAGGGATTTGGGGGTATACAGGTGAGGAATGCTGTGTGAACCTGGGGCATATGCAGGTGCAGCAGTGAGAAGGAATATCAGCAGCTTGATAGAACTGCTAGCATGGGAAGAAGGGGAGAACCTGCTCCAGCAAGCCAAAGGCAGCAGTTTGCTCTGGGCTAGAAATGAATTCAGTCCAGGAAAAGACAGACACCAGGCAAGGGGGGAACTGGAAGGGGTCAGGAAATAGACTTCAACCATGACTAAAGAGATGGACTGGCTCAGGAACGTCTCCTCAACAACCAAAAGAAAAGCAGTTTGTCATACACTGTCTGCCCTTCAGTAAAGTCTCCTCACTCTCCCTCCTCAAAACTTCTGCACATGGAAGTGGCAGAAAGGTTTGCATACCCCTGGACTAGGGCTCAGCTTGAGCTCACAGAGAAAATAACCACAAAGAAAGAAAATGAAAAGAAAAGCAGAGCAGAAAGCAGGATGGCTGTGTGTAGACTTTAAAAAGCAAGCCTTGCCCACATCTCAGGCTTTCAGACTCAGTATTTTCAATATTGATTTTTTTTCTGCTCATTCGAGCAATCCCAGGATCTAAGACAGGCTTCAAGACTTTTCCAGAAATGACCCTATATGCAGACCCTATATGTCACCCGAGGATGTAGCCACAAACCTGTATTGGAATTTTGTTATTCCGGATAACAAAGACAAAGACTTACCATGAAAAATTGCAGAAGGACCGTACAAGACTGATAAAATAGCCCAAGAAATTCAATCTAAATGAAGTGATAAAGTGGTGCACACAGGGAAGAATATTTCTGACTCCGCATTCAGCTGATAGGCCCTGAGCTAGCCATAGAAACAAGATCTTGTATTTATGATATATTGTTTCTTGATAACATCAGCTTGGTTCTTGGTGGCATGGAAGAAAGAAAATGAAATGTCAGATATTATCATTGTAGTGAGAGCAGAGCAGGTAGAAATCAAGACAGAGAGTATAATTATGCCACTGTACAAAGTCAGGGTATCTTGAAAACTGCATGTGGCTCTGGCCCTACAGCCTCTCAGTAAAAATCAGAATTACTACAGAAGCACCTGAGAAAGTCAGTATGGATAAGCCAAAGTACAGAGCAGGCTTCCTACAAGAATAGCTGAGTAAAAACGACCTAGTGAGATGTCATTTTACTGGAAGTCATTGTGTCCCAGTTACCAAGAAAGTGGTGAGAAAGGACCAGTTGTGCAATGCCTTCTGACATAGCAGGTGGCATCAATTAAAATTGGTGTGTGCCAGGTTCAGACCAAACAAAACGAGGTGTCTTCTCACATCGTGTACAGTAAAACTGTGGAACTTTTTCCTTGGAAGACTGGGAAAACAAAAGTGTTAAAGAGGTTTAAGAACAGAAGTTCACAGAAGAGCAATCTGTCAAGGATCTCTAGATGTGCAAAAGCTGCTTTCAACTCAGGCTATCCTCAAGCCACAGGTGGCTGAAGGCCAGCAGATCTGTAGCAGAGATCATATATACCTCCATTATTATGATATACTCCAGGCACATGGATTTTGCCCAAGTTTGAACTAGATGGATGTTCAACCTGGCTCAGTGCAACTGCTCTTACACACATCTTCATGCTCTGAAGGAAATGAATCTTTGACAGATGACCAGTTCTCACAAGCTTCAGCCTTTTTGGCTCTAGACACAATAACTTTCTGTTAAGTGAGTCCTCACAGGACCAATGGAGCAAGGTATATATGATCTTTTGGATCAGGAGGGAGGAAAGTTTGTTCCTGGGGTCAATAATCAAAACAAACGTGTTTTTCCTGAAAGCTAAAATGTTGGATTCCGATGTCAAACAATGGTAAATCTACAGTACTTCTACTGATCTCAATTGAGACACTTAGAATTGTGAGAGTAACCAAAAAAGGATGAAGTCCTTTTGTAGTAGTCAGTAGGACAGTCAAATGGATCTAGCAATTAGCTGCAGATGAAAATGACAAGTGTCTAAAGAGGGAAAGAACTGATGACAGACTTGAGAGTTGAGTTTCAGACATACCGGTCACCAAAAACTACCAAAATCCTATATACCTTAGACTCAAGATGCAGAAAAGAGAAAAAATAAGGAAGGGAAATTAAAGTGGTGACTAGAAGAGGAGAAGCAAGAGCAGAAGAGTATGAGGGTTATCAGTATTCTATTAAAGAAACAGTCAGTTGTCTTCTAAGTCGATTCCATTGGGGCTTCTCGAGTATTCAAAAGTGTCTCAGATCCAAGCACCTGCAGAGTGACATCTTATGTAATTATTGAAATAGTACAAGCAGACCAGGCTAAGTTCCACAGCCAGAGGCATCTCCAGCACGGGACATGTCTTCCTACTCAGGTAGGTATGGTGTTTCCAGAAGTGGAATCATTCCTGATTTGTCAATAATAAATAATTGGGAATAACAAAGCATGAAGACCTAGGGAATGAAAAAGGGTTTTCAAAGGTTTAAACTGCCTTTATGTACCTAGTCATACGTACATCTCAAAGTCTATACTCTCTCATTTATCCTTATAGCAGAGAAAGTGTGGATTTCAAAACAAATAGCCCGTTAGGCTCTCCCAGTGCAGGGCTCCCCACACAATGCTCCTGAATACCAAAGCACTTATTGAGAAGGAGCTGCCAGATTTCTTGACCCATGAAGTAGCTTCACACAACACACAAAGTGTATCAGTGCAAGACTTCCCTACTCCATTCACCCTGTAACAGAATGCAAGATTAGAACCTTACTCTGTAGAGGTGAATTTGCCTCATGTGACCTTTTCTTGAATCACTGTTAAAGCAGCTCTCAGTGGTGGGCTTATAGAGAATGCTTGACCTACTGACACTAATATCTCCTGTGTATCGTTTCAAGACATACAGGACTTTTGCTACCAAACAACTTCCTCCTCAACAGCATCCAAAAGGTGAGACTACTACGTGAAATAGGATTTACAGGCTTCCAGAGTACATGGTATTATGAGAAGACTTGGGGTCAAGTCCCATCAGTAACACAGGGATTCTAACAGCAGACCACATCTTGGCCAAAGGGTAAGAAAACCCTGTAACCTTTTTAACCGTGCAGATAGAATTAGCATCTTTTAAAATGTTCCCATCCAAAACAGAAGTCCAGACAAGAGCCAGTATAGCATGAGATATTGAGACAGATCCTAGAGGGACTGATATGTCAAAGTCTGCAGTGCCTCTTGGTTTTCAGGTTTAATTCAGGAATGTCAGAAGACAGCCCAAGGACAAAATGTGCAGAGAAGATTGCATGTAGCCTGAAACATAGCCTTTCTAGGGTGAAGTTAAGACACACTGGCAGAATAGCATAGAGAAACCTGCATTGTTTGCTAGCATAAACAAGCCATAATAGCATTTACTGCCTTTCTACTCAGACAAACCACATTTAATTACCTTGTATCCAAGTTGCAATAATCTGGATGCAGATAGATCTGAGTAAATTGAAAGGAAATGGATTTTACATGACAATGTAGAAAGGAAAAGCACATTAAGATAAGGATGATTAGGTGTATTGGAAGAATGGAAGAACCTTGTAAAAGATAATTGGATTCAAAACAATACCATCTTCAGCAGGGGAATTTCTGTCAAGTGGAAGTTATACCGCTGTCACAATCAGAGAAGTGCCTATACCAGATTGGCTACTTTTATTTTCTATGCATGGTGGATCCTTGAGTTTCTCCAAGAGTTGCAGCTTCTGGCTTGATTTGATATCAAGAGAGCCATTTCTCTGGAACTTTCAGTCAGTCTGGTATTTCTCCATGTCTCACATCCTCTTGGGAGACACCATATGCTTTCTTCTTTCACCCTTTACATGTTCAGACTGCAAACTATCAGCAGTAAAAGGATCTAACCTACCTAGCCTCAGCTAGTTCACTCTATCTATCTACATAAACTCTTGATCGGCACAAATACTTGCTCACTTCCATGAGGTGACTCAGACACTCTGGTATGTGCCTCTGGAGAAACAAGAACTGGTTACTACAGTCTGAGGCAATCACAAAGGGCTCTTAATTACTAGCACTGATATCTGAAGCAGAGAAAGAGAGCTGAGCAGAACTGTGCCTACCTGTAACCAGTAAGTTTACGGAAGCCCTATTAGATTCATCCATCAAACTGAGAGGCAGCTTTCAAGCAGTTCAGCATTCTAGGCCATTCTGATTCAGAGCTGTGGGTTAGTCCTGCCCTATTGCTGGTCATTGTGCTACAAGAGCAGGAACTCTCACTAATTGCTGAATGAGAGTTAAAGGCTGGGTCCTTCAGCAACTATGCAGAAATCAAGATCCCAATGGAGATCACCATCATTCACTCCTGAAGTGGATGGTAGAGTACGATGTGAGTTTCCACATGTGCTGCAATCCAGCTGTACTTGTTTGCTTGCTACTAAAACCAATTACAGATAAAGCTCATCACATAACAGGAGAAGCTATTGGCATCCTTGTGGCACAGAATAAACACCTACCAGTAGAAATATCTGGTTAGTCTCTGGGTTAACTGGACCAACAATGCCAAGCTTATTGTGTCTTTAGTTCCGTTCTGAGAGAGCGTAACAGAGTGGCTGCTAAGGAGCAGTAAATCTGTCACTGAGGTCATGTTACATCAACCACCTTATCGTGATTTTGCTGTCCTTATGTTAGGCCCCTGAAAATAAGATGGCTGTCTCACTCCAGCTCCATTTTTACTGTTTCTGTGAGAAGAGGGACGGAAGTGATGTCTTCACTGTGTACATTCACCTGACAAGCGTAGTTGCAGCTAGTAAAATAGCATCCTTGTGCATGGGCTCCACTTGATTATTAAAAATATACAGTTTTTTGAATGTGTTTCTCACATTTCTTCAGAGTCAGTAGTCCTTACGGGTGGATTTTTTGCCTCAGAATCTTGGTCACTTCAACCTCCAAGGCTGGCATCCTTCATAAAGCAAGGTTGGTGCCCAACACCTCCTGTTCCTTATTTTGGGCATCTCTTGGGTACCCGTTGTCCCGTCAGTACAATTGGAAGGTGAATGGCATGTTCATCGTTCCTTGCTGCCATCCTCGTTGTCAGAGCTCATATCTGTGCTGGGACACCTCTGAAGTTCAGGCCTGACGTAAATAGCATTTTCCTCAGTGTCTACCAGTTTGACTGCTGTCAGTCATATCTTTAGTGCTCAACCCAGGCCAGACTTTCAACTACTTACTCTATTTTTTTTTCTCTTTGTGCTTTCACGTAAACCTGCATTCCTGTTCATATTTTACTCTCAGTAATTCTACTATTTCTCTCCTGCCATTCTCACTATTTCTGTAACTTATCTCTAGATATGTGAAAAGATTCATCAGCTGTCTTGATGTCACTGGACTTCTGATGCTGACATGAAACACCTTTGGCTCTTCTCTTTGATTTTTCCAGTTCCTGCGTATCTTTGATGTATCCCTTTGAACGCATTTTTTCTTGACTATCTGGCGATGTTAACTTCTCTTTCAGGCACATCATTTCTGTCATAAGAAATACACGCTTTTGCTTGTTCAGCCTTCAGCTCAAAACTCCAGCTGACTCCAAAGTTGCTCCAAGACACCTATCATCCCACTCACCTGTTCTTTCCCTTACAAAAATGTTACCTCTGCAGACCTAGATATCTTAACACCAACAGGCTTGCTACTACAAGTATTCCTGGAAAGCGGGTAGGGTGCAAAACACTGTTTGAGTGACAGCCAAAGGAAGAGTTATTTCCCAGAAAGGGTGTTGAACGCATGCCAGTGAACGCTCTGCTTTCCTAAAGCCTTGTGCTGGAAGCCTGCTGATACATCAAGTTCAAGTAATATATTTGAGGATCACATAACTGTCTCTCAGAATTTTTTTTTCTGGTAGTCTGCATTGAAAAATACTCGATTTAGTATATATATATATGTATATGTATATTCATATCAGGAAGTAAAGGAAGAATTTGACCTATTTCATCTGCAACAAGAAGTATCTACTCACTGGCACCTCTCTTTAGTCTGTGATTCCTGAAGCCCCATCTAATTACTCTTTTGGACATTTACTAAAATAAACTTCCCTGCATTCCTCTCAACTATACTAGCATAATCCATGCTCTCTTCTTGTGCCAACATCACATTTACTCTCACATAGCTAAGCAAATGGCAAGGCAAATGCAGCTCAGAACTGCACACCTCCTTTGGTGATGGGTCACACACAGTGGTCATGCACACAGTTTGGCTGTTAAACTCTGAAAATACTCTGTTGTGCATGTGCAAATGAGATTTACACTGATTTTCTTAAGGGGCTCACAAGCTGGCCAAACTGGAGCAGTTTTTCAGGAGATGACAGAAGTCATATCCGCCTCAGTAGAGGCCCTTTCCAACCAAGCTTCCAGTCACTGCTCCAAAGAATCTTTAGATCATCTCAAAGAAAAGCGCTGTAAGTCATTTTTAAACCACAGATACATCTGTTTCCTTTTCTCTTGCTTCTTTCTGAGAAACACTTTTTGAGCTGCTTCAGATTAAATTCCTCTGCCCCAATCCAAACCACCAGAGACATCCACCAGGGCAAGTCTCAGCCTCCAGCTCTACTTTTGGCAAAGTTGTAAGAGGCTGAGAACAGATTTTTTTACAATGCAGCCAGCATCGTCAAATGCATCGTCAAAAATTCTGTTTCCTTGTTTTCTACAGATAGCTGTCACAGAAAGAAAACACAGGAGCTGAAAGCGACCCACCCATTGATTTACACCTATCTGCATTGCTAAGGGCCCTATTTCTGTCACATTCATTTTTCCATCTTTTCAGTAAACCAACTACTGTCACGACCTCTTCTCCTTGCAGTCTCTGCACACACCCACCACAGCATTAATCCCTAGAAATCACCTGCTGCAATTGCTTGATAGATGAATCCAGCAGAGGCCCTTCCTGCTCGTATCTCAATAGCACAGAGTGAGGCCAGGCTCAAGGGGTCTGCTTTAGGCCACAGAGTGTCTTCTATGTATTAGTTATATCCTCTGTGGGAAGATGTGTTTCTCCTGCAAATTTTCTATTTCAGATTAGCCCTTGGCATCAACATAAACCAGGTTGTTCCCAGTTATCAGGATTCAAGAAGAAATGTGTGCAAAGGATCAGTGCTGGCCAGTGTGATGAGCCCCACATCTTGTTTAATCCCAGCACAGAGAGGAATAAATGAGTACTGGAAGGAAACATCTCCTGTCAGTCTGGAGCATATACCTGCTTAGCTTGGAGCACAACATACCAACCACAGAAGAATTTCATCTTTCTGTGAAGGAAACAGCTCCACCTGTTTGAGTGAAATGAGAAGTAAGACACTCAGATTTCTAAAGCTTTCATGAGCACAACCGCAACTTGAACTAGTTGCTTAGTAAATGTATTTGATTGCATCTCTACAGGCATGAGCAGGTCAGATTCAGCTGGTTCCCTGGTTTGGACCAGCTTCACTGTTTCTGGCTCCCAGCAGTGAGAGCTAAGCACCAGTGGGACCACCACATGCAGAAACTCCTGACTGCTGAGGGCTGTCGGACACATTTGGTGGGATCAGTTGTGCACTTCTGAAAATGGCCCAGAACTGCTAGCAGAACACTGGAGATCTTGCTTGACATTACCGACTAGGCTCAGGCCCTGTGTTTTGCAAATTCCTTCTCATGAAGACTGATTCTATGGCTGCTGGATCTATGACAGTCAGAGTGCACTCAGTTCGTGCACTGAATATCCTTCTAACTGTCCGACAGTGGCTACTCGTGAGCTCCCTGCTCCATCTCATCTCTTCGCTTTCCAGAGTCTCCCCGGCCTTTTTTTCCATCATAACATTTCTGCAAGCCCTTCTCCTATTTTATTTTAGTCCCAGGTGCCCCCTGAGCTCCTTGATTACATTTAAAACAGACACAACGACATTATGAAGCATTAAACTAATGGCATTTGAGACCATTTTTCTCCCGTAAACCATTACGACGTCCCTGGAATGGTTGGTGGAGGGCTGCCATCCAGGGCTGCATCCCTCTCTGCCGCACGGTGCCTGCTGTGGGACTCGAGGTGCCATCTCTCATGCTGCTCCTGCTGTAACAGGCCCCAAGAAAGCTGTTTTGATCTCCAGATGAGTTGTTTGGCATGACCATAATGACAAATATGCGAACGGGGGGTTAACCATGAATTGCAAAGTACCCATTGATTCCCCAAGGTGGAGAGGAATATATCTTCCTTCACACCCTTTTGATGTATAGTTAATTACACGAATCTGGAACTGTTTCCATGTGCAAACACAGTGAAAATTGACTTTCTAAGCCATCCCTGGTCCCTCTGCATATGTTGCTTGCTCTATCCCAATACCGCGCTCCGTCTGTACACGCACAAATATAATCAGTGCTGCATTAGACTCTTTTTTGATAATCGAGCTTTATAAAGTGTTGGAGGAATAGAACGGAATGTAGCATCCTTCAGGCCTGACACAGCTTTTTAAAAAGAAAAAAAAAAGAAACTTATTTCATATTGGTTGTTCTTTCTCTTGCCTGAATAAAAGCTTTAGCACAGCTTGAAAGGGTTGCATGTGCTGAAATGTAGCCCAAGGATATGTGTTATTATCCATCCCCTCTTGACCAGCAGGGTCTCGGCTCTCTCTCCCTTTCAGCCTTTTGTTTGAACAGATGGGATTGGGGAACACAGGGAAAGAAAGGCAGTCTGTTCTCATTAACTCTCCCAGTACACAAACACAAACCTGAGCACAGGGGACCTATGGAACAGGACTGCTTCCACTCCATACACATCCACCGAGACCATATGTACCCGCACACAAAGGCAGGAGGAAGACCCACATCAAGCCAGCTATGAGGCATTTACTAAGGATGACTCCTAACTAACTAATTAAAAAAAATTTTTTTTCAAAAGCCCTCACAGGTCATTTCGTTTTCATTCAGCTGTGCAATTTAAAAAATAACCTTCAACTGATGTGTTGTTGAGGCTGTTTTAAAAGAAGGCTTGTCATCAAATCAGCCTAAAACCTGAGTGGAAGTGTTTGCTGCAGCCAGATCTGACGTGAGTTCTGTGAAGAGGTTTCAGGCTGAAACTGCAGGACCAGGGGTGAGGTTCCTTAGCTCAGCCTCTGGAAAGGCCTTAGGCAGCTGCTTCTAGAAAAGATGCCCAAATCCTGCAGTTCACAGAATCATAGAATGGCTTGGGTTGGAAAGGACCCCAAGGATCATCAAGTTCCAACACCCTTGCCACAGGCAGGGGCACCAACCATCAGTTCTGGTACTAGACCAGGTTGCGTTGGCCCCAGTGGGTTAACCCGTTCCTCTTCTTTGAAAATATCTGCTCAAATAACATGCAGCCAGGGAATGCTGTAACCCCAGAGGGCAGAGTGTTTCTGTTTACATAGACAGAGCTCTTGGGAATACCGTTTAAACAAACACCCAACATTCTTCTGACTTTTTTTTCTCACTTTAGAGAAGACTGAGTAACCCCAAGGTGGAGGTGACCACACATCAACCTCATGACAAGCCCAAGGCCACTTGTGTTGTCTTGGCCTGTGAAAATGGAGAGGTGGGTTGCTCCGCACACCACCACACATCACACAACCAACAGAAGCCGGGGCACACAAGGATATCTACTGCTGGCACGTGGCAACTTACCCAGCTGTCATCCTGCTGCCAGGCACCAGCTCAGACAGTTCTTAAATGATAACACTGGGTTCCCACCTGAGGACAGCAAGCCCCTCCAGACACAGAGCTCCTCCTACTTCTCTTCATCACAATCTCCATTGCCTCTCTGAGTTGAATCTTGCCACCTTCCTCTCCAGGTCTGCTCCTGGCTCCATTTGTGCTCTCCTGCCCTTCCCACCACTAATGGGGTCATAACTGAAGGGAAATGTGTCAGGCTTCTGCAGCTGCCTCACAAAAAGTCCCCAGATCAGAAGCACGGCAGGATCCTGGCTGCTCTGAAACAGCACCAGCTGAAATGAGGGTGTTCGGGAACCAATTTCCCAAATAGGCTCCTCAGATAAAGCCCCCATTTGATCTTCCTGTTCAATTGCATTTCCCCATGAGCCTCGTCATGCCCTAACAAATGCCATGTCTTTATTTAGCTCTCAGGTAGAGAGGTGGCTGAAGTTGAAGAGCAGCTTTCCTCCAGGTGCAGCGAGATGCTGTAAGCAGGCTCTTCCCTCAGGTCTGCAGGACAACACCCATGCCTTACGTCCAGCACTATGGCCATGCTCAGCACCAACAATCCCTGCAGCATCCCTTAGTGTGGTTCAGAAGCCTGGGGGGTGGCTGCTGGAGCCCAGCCCCCCAGCTAGGCAAAAGATGAGCTGGCTGAGCCTCAAATTTTGCCCATGAGCACATCTGCAGGACACCAGGAAAAAAACAAAAACAAAAACATTGCTCTTAAAAACCCCCCAGCTGGCAAACCATTGAACATAGGCCCCAGAGCTTTCAAAAGCAAAATGCCTGAATTCTAGGTTAGGCAAAAATGACAGGGCTCTGAAGCATTTGCTTTCTAGCAATGCTTTCAGCCAGAACACTGCAACATGCTTGCAAGGGAGGGAAATTTAAAAACCCCAGCAGCCCAGAAAATTTAACAGGCAGGAGGTGACCAAGGGTTAGCTGAAGTACATGAATATTGAGCTTCCTTAGATTTTCTCTGTCTTTTCAGCAGAGAAGTTTCACATGTAATGAAAACGCTTTGCAGCAAAATGAATTTCAGATCAATAAAAATAAGCAGCTCGGGCTGTGAGCCATCCTGCTCCAGGTACATTATGTCCCAGAAGGACTGATCAAACTTCTCATTGTGGGCATATCCAAGATGTGCCAAAGCTGTAAGAAGAGCTTGATAAGTGCGGAGAGATCCTACTCTTGGTGCCTATCCCTTTTTCCTGTGCAGCTGCTACCAGCTAAGTTTGGAAACAGCACACTGAAAAAAACAGCACTTAGGTCTAATAAAGTTCTCTCAGAATTGCACAAAATGCTTTGCTCTGTCACGTACAAGAGTCTCTTTCAGACCATCTGTGCCTCAGCGCAGGACACTGCTGCGCTGCCCGTGCTTGCAGTGCTGTAGGAGGGATGGGTCTGTGCCAGGCTGTGTCCCTGTGCCACCAAGCCACCTCTGCTTGAGCTCCATCCCTTGATGTCAGGGTGGGCAGCTGCCAGCAGCTGGATGTGCCTTATTGTACTCCTCCAGCTCCAGAGGGATGTAAAAAAAACTTGAAAGCGTCAACTCAGGTGGTGATGAGCCTGGAGCACCTAACATATGAGATTACAGAAGATGGGCTTGTGCTCTGGTGAAGCATGACTGTTAGGCAGTATAGCAGCAACTGACACCTCACAGAACCACAGAATCACAGTGTGGGTGAGTTGGCAGGACCTTCTGGGTCCACCTGGCCTGGTCCTTGTTCAAGCAGGGACACTCAGAGCAGGGTGCCCAGTCTCGTGTCCAGGTCCAGCTTGTGTCCAGCTTTTGGAGATTTTCAGGAAAAAGAATTCCATTCATTACAATGAGAGCCCCAAAGATGATGGAGCTTAAGTCCTACACATCCCTTGTCGTTCACAGGCTGGGGAGATGATGTAGAGAGGCTGGAGGGAGAGTTCAGTTGACAGCCCCTAAAAAGCAGGTGGAGCCAACTGGGAACTACAACTGCTGCAGGCAGAGAGCAGCTCCCTCTCTCCTAATTTTCTCTGGGATCGGTAGCCAGAGGTCTCATTTCAAGTCAAGGTCAAGTGTTTTCACTGAGCTTCAGAAATTGTGCTAATTCCTTTGTGTGGCAGAGGCCACCACAGAAACATCTGGCTGAGCAGGGATGATTGTAAACCACCCCTGCAAGCCAGCGTGGAATCACAATCCTTCCAATTCATCTGCAATGTCTGAACTTGGATCACAGCTATTACAAAAGGGTCAGAAAAAGCAAGTAAAACCCCGTATTTTAATCAGCTATGAAAATTACACAAGCCCAAAAGTCAGAACTTCATATGAACTCTGAAGAAGTTCTGAGATGGATGGAGATCTGAATCTCTAGGTTGTCTGATCCAAGCGCTCCTGCAGTGGGGGAGGACAAGCTGGCTCTGAACTGATGAACTAAAAGAGGGAAGATTTAGATTAGATATCAGGGAGAAAATTTTTCACTGAGAAAGTGGTGAGGCACTGGCATGGGCTGCCCAGAGAAGCTGTGGATACCCCTGTAGGTGGTCAAGAAAATGCTGGATGGGGGCCCTGAGCAGCCTTATCTGGTGAATGGCAGCCCTGCCTGTGGTGGGGGGTTGGCCCTGGAAGATCTCTAAGATTCCTTCTAGCCCAAGCCATTCAGTGATTCTGTGAATCTATGATCTGCAGCTCACCATGAAATGGAGGCTCAGCAGCGGCAGCGCAGGCGGAAGGAGCCACAGCCTCACCATACAGCCTGGGCTTTTTCCCAGAGGGACTGCAGGGCTTGTGCAATCAGGCTCAGCTGGTAATCAGGCAAAGTCCAAACTTGCATAAAGACAAATTATCCCTTAGTCCTTCCAACACAGGGGAAATGATATTGATAGGGGAGAAGAGGATGCTGCTGCCAGCAGCACATAGAGGCATCCTTCCACCTCGCCTGCCGCTCGCCCCATTGTCATTCAAATAGACGCTGCCAAGCTCCTCGAGGGACTCTGCAAATCCAGAACGCCTCGCTCAGCCTCACGGCAGCAAGGGGCGGCACCGGCGACCCTTTGGGGGCAGAGAGACCACCTGCGCCGCCGGCACTCGGGGAGAGCTGCCTACGGACACCGCTGCTCGCTCGGTTGTGCGAGTTCACCCCAAGCTTCTGCTACCTCTACTGCCCTATCTATAATCAATCAATCAACCAACCAATCAATCAATAAAAATAACGGCGTGAGGTTACGGCTGGGAGAAGCGGGCTGTGCCGAGCCCACAACACTCCGCTGCGCGCCCGGTCTCCTGGCCGCTTCCTTCTCCACACAGAGCAAAGCGGCGCGCCTGAGGCGCGGTGCTGTGGCGCCCCCTTGCGGCGTGCGGGAGATGCGCTGTTCCCGCGGTGCCCGGCAGGGGGGAACCCGCGGCCGCGGGAAGCCGTTGGTCGTTACAGGTCTCATCGCGTCCCTTTGTTCGGCGGCGATTTCGGAAGGAAAAGTATGAGGTTGTAGTGGGGTCTGTGCGAGCGATGCTGGCGCCGGGGTCCTGGGCAACCTCTAAAGTGGCGGGGCAGTGCCACTGATACACGTGTACCTGTTAATGAGTGGACGCGTGCTCATCAGCAGCGCCCAGCCACCACGGTTGCTAATGGAAAAGAGCAGCACCTTGCTATAGTATGCAGGTTGCTCTGAAAGCAATGCCTCCAGTTAATTTCCATGGAAACTACAACAGATACAAAAAGCACAACACTGTTTGTACTGTTTGATAAAGCAAATTCTCAGCTACAAAACACTATTTTTCAATACAGCTACTACCATTAGCTGTGCATTCTCACCAGCACGATTGAGAGCCTCCATGCCACACTTGTCAAAATCTGCACCAGTGGAGGTGCCTCACTACCACTGTCACCACTGCTGAAATGCACCACCACCACCTCGCTGTGTTCACATCCTCTCTTTGGTCTCCAGAAATGTTCAGCAAGTATCAGTGAATGTCAAGGGGTGCCATTTTTCCCACATGGAGGAATTCAGTTCCACACCTTTGCTTCATATGCACTTCCATGTCAGATGTCATTCTATCAGACTGCCCCTCTGCTGCCACCTGTTGCACAGCAACAACATGTAATAGAATATTGGTGGGAAGGTTCAACTTCTGCCATACTACCAACATCTGCCTCTGACATCATGAGCCAACATAATAAAATAGGAGGCACTACTTTCAGAGCAGCCCTCGTAATTGCACCATATCATTTGACAAGTTTTGCCTGACCATATCTTCAAGGACCTTCAGGAGATGGGCTCTTATCCAGGAAAAACTGTGACCCATATGTTTAACTCAGCATAAGGGCATACCTGGCAGGATGCACAGCAAAGCACAGGTCTCAGTGGTTTTGCATGGTTCAGGCTAATGCTGCAGAGAAGGCTGACATCCTACAACACACCAGCAGCAGGGAGGTGGATGAAGTGCTGCTTCCTAACTTATGCTAATAAATTCTCCACCTGTGTCCAGTAATTTACAGGCCAAGAAAAAAGCCAACCTACTGTCAAGGGGAGCTATAGATAGCAGCTAGTCAGAGTTCACCAAGGTTCAGTTAAGCAAAATCTTTCTGGTCCTGAGGGCTGTGGGTGAGCTGCACACTCCTGCTCCTTATGTTCAGGCAGCACTCACCTGAAATGCAGTGTGAATTCAGGAAGGAACATTTGGATGGAAATAAAAATGTCACAATTAAAAATGTCAAAAGAAAAATGTTGACTGTTTTATCTGAGCTATGTCATCAAATTAAAATATAACTGGAGAATTATCTACCTTACAGTGCCTGTGTTTTCTACCACTGGAGTGTTTTGGCTGGCTGTTTCTCAATTAACACTTCAATTAATGTCATTGAGGTCTGCTGAGACAATACTTCGTTAGCATTTGCCTTGTTGGCATATGCAGGTTCACACTGTTGGGGTAAACAATCCTGTTCAGCCACACTTCTGTGCATGTTCACAACATGCTGAAGTCAAGGGGATTTATTTAAGTAGTAAGTGCTTGGGGCCTTCAGCAGATCTGATTCATAATGAACACGTAACGGAATCAAGCCTTGTCCTGATTCATTTAGCTGCCCAAATCTTGGCTTTGTGAGTCTAATCCAGATAAATAGTAATTAGAACTAGAATTAGTATCTGATCATTCTGACGTAGGGAGCAGCAAAAACATTAAAAAGTTTTGCATGTTCACAAGTCCAAACTTAAACATCTAATTGCTGGCTTAATCTCCCACAACCTGCTACCTGCAAATGAGAGTAATCTAGAATAGCTGCAGCCTGAGACCGGGCATGTGTTTGTTCATACACAGATGTTACCTCAGGCTACACAGTAATATAAGTGTCCAGAAAACGTCACCACATGGCAGGGTGGGTGTTAGTATCTTTGTTGGGACATCCTAGGTAGCATGAGGAACAGGAAGGGTCCTTAATCCTTCTTGGAATCCTTTTCCCTGTGCTAAATTGAACTGGGAAAGAAAAAAATAAAGGAAAAAAAAAAAAAAGAAAAAGAAAAGGCACACAAAGATTTTGACAAGGAGGAATAGGGATTAGTTATATTTACTGATTTTAGGTTCCCTTTGTTTGCTGCTCCTGGCTGGTAAGAACAGTGAGCTAACTTCTGTGCTAGATTGCTGCAGATCCCCTTTTCACATCTGACATTTGCTGAGCTGTGCTAACTATCAGTGATTCCAGATCGAGTTACTTCCACCCCCCCCAGCCCTGCATACCCACACCTGCTAATCTGGGCAGCTTTTTAGGGCTTAGCTGCAGCCTTCGTTGTGCAGGGGCTGCACGCAGCTGTGATGTGCAGCTCCAAGAGGAGGTGGATGAGTGAAGCCTGCAGTACTGCCTGACATGGCACACGTGTGGGGAGGTGGGATAGGCTCCAGACACACCACAGCTTGTAATGCCACTGCTGCTCACCTAAGAGCTGTCACATTCCCCAAGGTCACCTGTTTCTCTTCATATCCTCAGGGGTCTCCAGCTTTCTCTAGCCCTCAGCAATGAGAGCAATATCATGGTTCACCCTGCACGTCACGCCATAAGGATTCTGAGTGTAGGCCTCAGGCTGGCATCTGATGGTCTCCTCTCTGCCGCAGCTCCATTTGGAGAGAGCAAGGTGCTGCATGTGGCGTGTTCAAACTCATCTTTGAGAAACTTAAGAGAGTAAGGGTCCAAACCTTGTGCAGGTCCTCTGCACTGGTTTTAAGATCCTTCTTACTAGCAGTGCCAACTAAAATGCACCTGAAGAAGTGCAATCCACTTGCCTGGAGGCAACCTGTCATCCATGAGGATGTAGCAACTCACACTTTCCCTGCACCATCAGAAAAAGCTACACACCATCCAGAGCTTACAGGAGAAGCAAGAAACCACCTCTCCTGCCAATCCATTTACCCCAGTCCCTTTCCTTACCCTAGACTGCTCTGCCATGCTCCCAACTGGTGATCTCCAGGTCTCATCTGAAGCAGGTGGGAGGTCCTTGGCACAGGGTGATGGAAACAGGAGAAGAGCTTGTGCGGCATGTGCAATGACACCCCTAGGGCAGAGCTGACCTCTGCAAGCTGGCACACCCCGAGTCCCATAAATATGACCAAAACCTGCAACCCCTCACGAAAGCCATGGCCCAGGTTGCAACTCTGGGCCCTCAGATCCTGGCTGGGCTTCTGCACCCACAGTCCACTGACAGCAGCAAGAGAAGGAACTCCACAGGAGTATTCAGGTGATGTGACAGAAAGGACATTTCCATTCTCTCTTTCCCTTCTCCTGCAAGAAAATGAGAAGTTGTAGCAAAAAAAAAAAAAAAAAAAACAAACACCCAAAAAAAGTCTTTGGTGAAGCATGTCCCCATTGTATCAATACAGTCTGAGCTTTGAAGAGGTTTGCCAAACCTCAGGAAATTGCTGTAGGAAAGGAAGGTGGTCTAAAAGTCACATAGAGTTAATCTTCAGTTTCTCCCTACTATCACAGGGCAGATGAACAGAGTGGTGAGCATAGTCCTGGAGCCATGGCCACCAGGATCTCATTGCCTTCTGACAAGTAGCTGGGGGTCCCAGATGACATCTAAAGAACATCACTGTAGCCGCTGGCTTCCTACCTGCACCAAAACTATGAAATTCAGATGAGGTAGCACTTCAGCAACACAGGCCAGCAGCTCTTCAACCATGGGTGACAGCTTCTAAGAAAGGGGTTGAAAAGACTCAAAAGAAGATATGAAATGTTTCCTCCTTCTGCAAAGCTGCTAGCTGCCCTTAAATAATGGTGGCAGCTAATTTTTAGTAAGGTAGAAATGACACCAATTTTCAGTGATCCCTAATAAGTAAGGCAAGGTCTCCATCTTTTTACTAACTTCTACTATATCATCATACCATTTGTGATTTTCAGGTCTTTCCTTGGCTCTTGACTACAGGGTTCATGCTGTTACTGAAGAACTTCAAGCTTCCGTTTTTAAACAGGGAAGCTTTCTTCTCTTTTGTGGATGCAAATAAAAGCTTGAAAACAGGCACTCTGAAGCTGCCAGGCCAGAAGAAATTATCACAGGCAAGACACTTCTCAGGTCTCTGACTCGGTAGGCTGACTTAATGATCTGAGGAACACCTGAGTCATTAGCTCTGAATGCTTGGGAATGCTGTGTAACTGTACCCCATCTACACACTGATATCTCGAGTGAGTTAGCTGTCAGTAGGGATTATTCACATGGAAGAATTTGAATTTAAAAACTGTCTAACTGTTCTTTTTCTTAAAAAAAAAAAAAGGTTGCATGTGTTTTAGCCCAGAGCTCTTAGTGCAAAAAGGACTGCCTGTGATACAGTGATACTTTCTGGAAAGCTATTCCCTAGAAATGTGCACGCCTGAAAGGTGCCAGCAGGCTCTCTAGAGAGATTCAGGGAGATTCAAGTGCAGCTAGAGAGAAGTGAAAACAGAGCAGAAATTTAAGAGCAGCAAAACGTTTCTGTCCCCTTGAGAAAATCAGGAGAGTGCTAAGCTTGTCCAGCTCATCATTCGAAAGGAATGAGGTTCCTGGTAGCACACTGTGGTCACTTCGGCACTTCCCCAGCAGACATCATGCTTCCAGGCAGCACAGCAGGTTGGGAGCGAGGGAGGGCTGAGCTGCCACTGCGCAACAGGTGTGAATCTGCTGGCCACAGCTCCCTCCATGGCCATTAAATTAAACACCCAGTAACCCTCATTGCTGGGACATTGCTAAACATGCTGGTGCTCGTATGGCTGGGAAAAACCCGAGTGGCACCCGATCTGGCCACCCCAACCTTGCCCGGTACAGGATCCTCATCTCAGAACCTGGCTAGGAGGTTGAGTAAAGATAGTGCTGCTACTTAATACATGCATCAGTGTGTGGAGATAGAGGCACAGAGCTGTGCTCACACGTACAAATCACAGTCAAAGCAAAGCAGGAGCCCAGTGATCCTACCTTCCTCCAGGAGAAACGTAGGGGGCTGATGGATATGGCTAGATGGGGCTGAATTTGTCCTAGTGACAGCACACAATGTTAGAACACATTGTTTATTTCTTATGTTAATTAGTAGTAATTGAATTACTACTATATTAATGATAACTACTTCATTAGTAGTAATGAATGATAATGTCCAACCAAGAAGGCCTTCTGAACTATCAAAGAGCTATGTGACTCAGGGTGAGCCAGGTATCCCCAGTCAGCCCACTGACCTTCCCTTTACAACTTCTACATGGTATTGTCTTCTGCATGGAAGAAGACAGGAAAGCCGGTGGTACTTTCTCATCATACAGCAGGTCCTAGGGACATCTCAGTCAAAACACAAAGACTGTCACCAGGTGATAGTTGCAAAGATCTCAGGCTGTTTAAAAGAAGAACAGGAAGAATCCAACTCTGCCTTGTACTTACCACCACAGACACAGCAGCATCAGTGTTCAGGCAGCTAAGCACTGTGAAAGGCTTCTCGCCCCTCAGGGCTTTCAACAAGGGTGAAGGGAAGGGAAAGAGAAGTAGGTTTCTCACACTGCAGAGCTCCCCTCAAGATGGTGGTCATCTTCTCAGCCTCCTTGGAAAGAGTCAGTTCATGCCAGAGGCTCCCACCCTAATGACAGCCACTCTGCAAATTATGACATTGCTTGTCAAGCTGGTGGCAAAAGGCCTATTTTCTGAATACTCCTATCTTGCAAAACACATGAGGTCTTAGAGGCTTGCAAAGAGATTAGCTGAAGCAGAATCTTAAATCCTGGTGTCCTAGAAAAAGCCTCACTGAAGCATTTGGATCAGAGGTGGCTGGGGAGCAGCAGAGGACAAGGAAGGTGAAAGCAGTGGCGTGGGGCTGGAGTGGCTAGGGGCGAGGAGCAGCAAGTAGATCCCTAATTTCTAGTACACAAAGAGAAAAAAATAATCGAGGAGCTTTCTGTTTCTCTCCTGCTTTTCACTAGCAGGAACTCAGTATTTCTACAAGCCCAAAGTGAAGGCCTGAGGCTGTCCTGTTCTGAGCCCTTCAGTACCAGTTACAACCCTGCTACTAGTATCCTCCCAGGGGCAAAACAGCTCTGTCTCAGTCTCAAGCACTTAACTTCTTGTTCTGAACATCCTCAACAAATGCATCTGGAATTGCAGGTCTGTATTGGCAGGTTTGCAGTGAGAACACGTGCTTTGACTAGAGTTCCACTCATTGGAATTAAGAAGTTCAGGTGACCAAGACAGTTGTTTAAGATTTAAATCAAACACACAAATTCTGCCCCCTAGGAAGCGTATAATCATTTTAAACCACTTCTGATACAGTGACCAAGGTATCTTAAGTTTCAGATGGATGCAGCCACAACTGAAATACCTCAGCAAATGCCCACTGAGTTTAGCACTAACAGTCCCACTGAGTTTCTGAGCATTTTCTGAGATGGAGTCCCATTGACCAGGATATGTTTGTTGTCCAGCTGGAATAATTGCCCTAGAGGCAGAGGTGAAGCGTAAATCACAGGCTGCTGCTACTCATGCCACAAACAGACAGAATAGATGGGGATAGGGTGAGCAAGGCAGTATTTTTTTTGTATCTAAAAAAACCCCCCAAAAATATTTGTTCATTTTTCAAAAGGCAAAAAGAGGAGAAAATGAAAACTGGATTGTGTCTATTTTAGGCACATGAACAAGTTATTCAGATTAGAGAGAAAGCATGTCAAAAATAACTTGGGTGATATGAAAGTGGAGCAATTGCTGTATATCTACAAAAATAAAAGGAGGGTAGGAACCTGGGAAGCTGATTTTGAAGTATCTGTGAACATTTCATTTTTGCAACCCTGTCTGATGTGTGCCTGCTTAAAAACATGCTCTGATGGCAAGGACAGCCTATTCTTGCACCCCAAGTGCATGGAGTCCTTCAAAGGCAACCAGTCAACCTAGTGTAGGTCTGATCATCACATGAGCTCAGTTCTGTGCTTTGCAGACCAAACATTTAGCAAAAACCTAGCTGTTGTCACCCACTGTGACAGCAGTCTCCTGCTAACAGCAGTCAGATTTATCCACGTTTTTCACATCTCCCTCTGAAAATGACAGCCCTCACAGAGAGGAGTGAATTTCAGAGGCTGTCTTGCCCTGGCTACTACCTGGATTTCTCAGCTTCCATCATTAGGACATCAAGTTGCAAACAAAGACGTTCCTAAAAAGACAAGACCAGAAAATAAGAGGTTTTGGAAATAGGACAGACTTCAAAACTGTTACCCATAGAGTAGCAGCTCATGTGTTGTGGGCTATGTTGGAAGTGACATCTATGGGGGAAGTGTGCTCCTACATCACCCAGAAGTGAGGTATAATTGCTAAGTAGCACTCACTTTTTGCCCCGAGCAAACAGCAAAATACCCCTGTCATAGAATTAAATAGGACCAGGGACATTATCTCCTCACAAATGTGAATGGAGTAAGGGTACGATGGAGCAATGTGCAAGAAGCAGGCCTGATGAAGGTGTTTGTCTGCACATCATTTTGGCGCAGGAGACACCCCACTGTCACACTCCTCTTTGCCATCCTCCAAATATCTTCCCCAGTAGATCAGCATCATCCTGGTGGCAGGGCTGGCCAGCAGCCAGCTGGCTTGCCTCCTTGTCCCTGTTGCTGCCAGTCATGGGGCAGCAGTGACACACAGTCAGAGGAGGAGAGGAGGTGAAAGAATGTGCTGCTGCACCAGGAACAGGGAAGCAGTCATCATTCTCCATTTCACTTGTTAGGAGATGCAGCAAAGCTCTGTGAAAAGACCTTCACGGACAACAGGCAGGTCCCTGAGGCTGGGAAGCCAGCAGTGATGGTGGCATCTGCCCATCATCTCAAGGAGGCCCATGTCTTCTGCCCCAAGGCACCAGTGTAAATCTTGCTCTTATTCTTTAGTGTGACAAACCTTTAATCGGTAACCAGCAACCTCTGGGACTTGGCAACCACTGTACTTGGGATTACAGTTGTGAGCAGGAGATCCCAAGGCCAATAGATGTCCTGGCACTCTGTTAGCAGAGAGAGTGCTTCAGAAAAGAGCTTGAATTCCATCAAGCAAATCAAGTTCGTGCCCCAGGCAGTGTGACAGAGTCTCAGGAGTGCTCACCTCCTTTACTGCTGTGGAAATGTGACTTTTCCTCTAGTGGTAGTGATAAGTCTGAAACGATTTTATCCAAGCTCTGTTATCCACTGCCTAATCACTGTGATGCCCAAGTGGTTACAGAGATACCCTTGTTACAAAAGGCAGCCAATATCTTCTATTTTTGCTAAGCCCTAGTAGGACGGAGTGTGCCTTGGCTCTCTGTATAAATGAAGTCTGCCCCTTCCCCAGATCTGCCTGCGTCCTCCCAGCATTGCCAACCTCCACTCCCTCCTGCACTCCCTCACACTCCCTCTCACTCACTCTCTCACTCTCAGATGATGCAGAGTGCCAGCAAGTCCCTCAATGCTGTCATATCTGTCCTTTTTATTCATTGCAGGGTTTATTTTTAGCCTGAAACAACTGCTTCCTAAAAATGGAGTTCCTAATGACACGGGAGCTGGACACAGCTATGTAAGGTATCCAGGGCTTGGCCTGACAGCTTCTCCTGTCTGTCTCTTTGTTGTGAGCCCAGGACAGCAAAGTTTGTTGCTTGCCACCAGCCTTGCAGAGCTTGGACTGAACGCTAGGAAGGCAGAAGAAAGAGAAACTCGGTGCAGACTCCCACTGGAGCCCTTGGCCTCCTTCTCTTCCCAAACTGAGAAGGAGAGAGACCTTTGCCAGCGCTGCACTGAACTCCAAGGGTTCCCCAATGAAGGCAACTTGCTGGATCCTGGCAGGCTTTTGCCTGCTTTTCTGCTGCAAGGCAGAAGAAGGACTGAATTTCCCCACATATGATGGGAAAGACCGAGTGATCGACCTGCACGAGAAGAACTACAAGAATGCCCTGAAGAAGTATGACATGCTTTGTCTGCTCTTCCATGAGCCTGTGAGCTCTGACAGGGTGTCCCAGAAGCAGTTCCAGATGACGGAGATGGTCCTGGAGGTAAGCACCACTGCGTGTCTCCCTGCCGGGTCAATGCCACTGCACATCTGGAGTTATGGAGACAGGTCATGGGACAGTCAGGGGCCTGGTGGGAATGGCCAAAGTTTTGAGGCTGCTCGCCTGAGTGTGATTTAGACCCTGAGCTCTATGAAGCACAGGGTAAAGTTTTTGTTGTAGTCTTTTGAGTTGTCAGCTGGGAAATAGGCTTTCTGGGTGGTGCACCAGAAAACGGGGAAAAGCAAATACCCGTGCACACCCCAGCAGTATGAATTCAGCTTAACTGAGCTTTTTCAAATCTCAGCACAGGTCTGAGTGCAGCCTGAAATTGTTAGGTCCCTTCTCCTTCTAGTATATCCTCCTTAGATTCAAGATTCCTTCCAGTTTCCTATTCCATTCAGAGCAAATAGCCAAGTCCCACCAAACTGTGTTGCAAATGGGTGTCCCAGCTCCACATCTCAAAACTCCCTGTTGGTGCGGCATTAAATCCCCTTTTTTTTTTTTTTTTCTGACACTTGGTTGCCTGCTTGGAATAAGTTTGTAGCTACTTGCTAATACAGCCATTCATTTCTGTGCTGGAAATAAGCATTGTTAATTCTTTGGTGAAAGAATGATTAATTAATCCTCAGTAAAATAAATCACACTAAAATTTACAAAGTAGATTCATTGCATTCTTTGTTGTAGTGTGGCTGTAATCTAGGGACTCTCAGAGCAGTAGACCTTGATGGTTAGTTGTTCATTTCCTCCCAGGGGCTTACAGATATTCCTTCTTAACTAAAAGGCATATTTGGATGGAAAGTGAGAATTGCTGAAGAAATACATAATCTCTATTTTTCAAAGACAAAACGTAGTAACAGAAAACTACTTATCTTTAAGTATAGCAAATGTGATTTAGAAAATATTCTCACTCAGTGAGGGCTAGGACCCACAAAAGTACAGTGCCAAGTTCAAGGTCTACTGACCTCCTCAGCAAGGCAAGCAAGAAAGATTCAGACCTGACCAGATTTTATTCACTTGTCAGGAAACAGTTACTTGTTCCAGGTGAGTGATCAAATAACACTTGGCAAAGAAAAAATAACCCTGGAACTCCAGCTGAAAAGTTTATGGCTGGTAGTATAATTGCATTGTTGTTTAATAGGATAGCTATTTTGTGCTTGATAGATGGCAAGCATTTACTAAGTGTGTATTTATAGAAACCTGGCAGAAGCAGGTACCCGTTGTACACTGTTGGTTGTACTCCCCTGGACACCTATCCCCATGGTAGCAGTCAACCATACTGAGCGTGCAATTGCTACAATGCAGCATGTGTTAGAGCTTTTATTTTGCAGGACTTGCTTCAGAGGGTGAATACATTAGCTCAGGGCTCTGGTGGTCTGGTTTCCAATTGCTTCTCTTCCATTGAACTCTGATGTGACCTTGGGCAAGAGATTGAGGATTAGATCTGCAGCAGACTTTATGTAATTGTAGTGCTCTGGTTCACTAATGCTCAGCTACAAGCTGACCATTCTACAGTCCTCAAAACTTCTCCAGCACTTGCAGTTATCTTACAGTTCCCACACAGCAGAGATCTGCAGACTGGACACTTCTCTGCCACAGACACCCAAGGCTTGGATTGGATCTGAGAAAGCAACAGAGAATGTGCTGCGTAGGACACAAACCAGCAAGGTGCTGGTGCTCTTAATTTCTGTTACTAACTTAACCACTGCGGTGAGCTAGGTTTTAATCTTCTCCGTCTGGTGACAGCACTCAAAACTTCACCTCCCTCACCTCAAGCCACAAATGTTGTGTGGCAAAGATCGCTCTCAATCTGCCCTGCCTGTGGGAGGATGCCTATATGGAGCATCTCATGCTTACTCACTGTATTAAGGATTTATTTTCTGGAGCATCTCATATTTTTTTCACTTTACTTTATTGAGGATTTGCCTGATGACTCACAACAAGGTATGCTGCTTCCACCGCCTGGAAAACACCACATCCTTAGCCTTACTTCTATAAAATTGCACTGATCTCCATCATAAGGAATAATGGCAACCCTTCACATGAGACCTTCAGGCAGGTGTGGAGTTAAGCAAAGATCTGAGCTAACCATCTAAGGGTTATTACTTCCTATTGCCCGATGAACACAGGTATGTGTGTACACAGAAGAAATAGGATTCATGGATGTTAAGTGTGACCTGGTATAGGGAACCTGCTTTGGCAGGGGGGTTGGACCTCTCTGGAGGTCCCTTCCAACCCCTACAATTCTGTGATTCTGTGATTAAGTCCTGAAAACCTCCAAAGTGCCCACCCCTCCTCTTTCTCACACACACCTTAGAAGAAATGTATAGTTCCAAAGACCAAAGGCTTGAACAAATATCTTAGGACTAGGAAAAAACATGGAGAGATTCAGTAACAGGTCCCTCCATATTTGCTAGGACAAAATTACAGATGTGCCCAGGTAGAAGATAGTATGGCATATTATCAAAGCAAGCAGAAGTCCCAGTAGCACCTGCTGGTCCCTTCTTCACTTAAGACCCAGTCACTGGTTTAGGTCTTAGCAGGTGAAAAAAGACGTGGCTACAAAACATCCAAGGAGGGCAGGATGAGTCTAGACAACACTCCTACAATCTAGGAGCAAATTGTCCCTTGGCCATGGTTTCATCCAAATACGTTGGTCATAATCATCAACAAGCTTGGACTGGTTCCACTAGTAGCTAGCAGGGCTTGAGCTCATGGGGCAGCACTTCCCTTTTCTAGAGTCTCTTCCCTTCCAAGTCCCTGCTCTGTTTGAAGCTTGCAATGCCTTAATTATGTCTGAGATCTCCCTGGAAAATCTGTCTGAAAATGGCCAAGAGCTTGAAACTTTATTTGTGGAGGCCGCTGACAGACAAAACAGGGCAGAGAGAAGAGAATAGCGAGGGTCTCATTTCCTTAGTGAAACGTGCTGAAAACCTGACAGCATAAGTGAAGTTAAGCACATAAGGTCTTGACCCAATTGCAACCACAAACATCAGGGTGAGGAGAAAGTGATATGCTAGGAAAATTCTCCTCCCCATTACAAATGCCCAGTGTGCAGAACTGACCAGCAGAATCTCAGGAATGTTCACCAGGCATCATCAGATAAAGGGATGCTGTGGTTACACTGATATTACAGGATCTCCAGCTCCCTCCACCCAGTCCTATTGGGATCTGCCACTGGATTCCCACACAGCCCAGCATGCCCTTCCAATTTGGAAAGGCAATGAAGAAGATCATCAGCTGACCTGGCAGCCCCTACCACCTACTCTGTTGTCTTTTCCAACCAAGGCAATTCTATGGCTCTGAGTTGATGAGTGTGGCTGCTTCACAACTCAGACTAAGAGGTTCTTATGCTCCTTTGCTTCCCTTTCTCCCTCCACTCACCCCAACTCCTGCTGAACAGCTCCTCTAGGTTGTGAGGAAAATCCTCCACTCTAGATGATGACCCAGCAGTCTTGAGGACAGTGGCAGCAGTTCCTATCCCGTGGCAATTTTTCTAAGAGCCCTGCATGTCCTGTGAGGTGAGCACAGAGAAGAAGATCACACACAGCCAGACACAAAGCTTCACAGTGCAGATTTAAGTGCCAAGTAAGACAAAAAGCTACTTGTCCCCAAATCTCTCAGCTTTAATGGAAAAAGGGTGAAAGAGGACAAGAACAAAGCAGGGAAACTTAAAATATCTGTTCTGCTACTCTTCTTCTTTGTAACTCTCCTATTTCCTCCAATCTCATATCACTGCTTCTCAGACCTCTGCCTTCTCCCTCTCATCTCCAAACCCTTCCCAAATATTGGCAGAGCTTTGCTTTCCAGTGGGCCAGTTTGTCTCTAGGGATCACATTACAAAACTAAAGAGCAGCGGGGTAAGGGATTTTTATTTTGCACATGAGAAGCTCTCTCCAGCAGCAGAAGCTGTCTTAGTGCAGAGCAGGCTGCCTGCAAAGCAGACATTGCATCTCTCTCCCAGTGTCCAATCAGTAGTACAATCAGTACTACTTGTGATGTGAGAGAGAAATATAGCTTTTGAGTTCAACAGAATAAGGGTTAAAGTAAGCATAAGGTCTAATTCACTTGAAAGCAAGGATTTACTTTCAAGTGTTGACACTTGTAAAGCTCCACTCACAGGCTTTCAGCTGAGAATGGAAAAATCAATTAAGATTTGTCTGGTTTTAGGGCAGTTCCACCCATCTGGTCTTCAAATCATTTTAGTCTGATAGCTCCTGTGAGAGCTCAGAAACATGTCATATGTAGCAAAAAGGCCTTCTCTTCTGATCCAACACAGGAAAAAAGTTTGCAAGTACAGATGTGTATCAACATTCATAGGAAGCAGTGGCTGAGACGTTATCCCCATGTCCAAACAGAGTACAGGAGAGTATAAAACCAAGAGCTTTCTTTAAGCACCCTTATCACTTTGTTTCATAGACTCAGTTTTCAACCTTTTTCTTTGAAAATAGTACGTTCATGAGACACTAGCTCAGTATGACTTCCTTGGCTGGGTAAAGATGTTACACATTGAGTGCCACAGAAACTGCCTGGTCCCTGCGACCCTACAGAGCAAGTCTTCAGGGTGAGAGATGGAGCACACCTGGAAACATACCTGAAGAAGCCTACAGCATGAATACCTCATAATACAAGTAATAAAACAGGTTGCCACACTGAGGCAGTGGCTTCCACTGCAGATAAGTTAATGCAAAAGGTTAGGAACGGAGAGAAAGGAAAAGATGTGCACTGCTTCCTTTGGCCTCTGAGACAATGTAAGTACATCTCAGTCCATTAACAGCTCAGAGCGTTGATTTCGGCAGCAGCACTAGGAAAATTTCACTCCCTGACATGCCAATCATAAAAGAAGCTACAGCGAGCTCCCCAGGCTGTAGATGGGCACACTGGCACCCAGGCACAAATGGATAATTTGGCCTTTCTGTATAACTAGTGGTAGAAACAATTTCCAAGACTACTTTAATTCTTATCACCTAGTTTCCTTTCCCAATGCCCTTCCATCCATCTCATCACTGAGGTTGGTCTGGCTGCCTGAGCAGTTTCTAGCATAAGACCCCCATTTCCATCACCACTTCCCTCTTGGAAAGGCAACCTTCATGTCCAGACATGTATGGTCAGAGGGAGAGAAGTGTGCTGATGGCTGTTCTCAGAGTAGGAAATAGCTGTCATCCCAGTGTCTAAGGGAAATGCAGCATATAGCCTCTGTAGGTGCCCTGCAAGAGCTTAAAGCAGTTGGAGACTCCTTCCATGGCACACCTTTGTTCTGAAATGCCCAAGAGATGAGGAAAAGTTGTGAAAAGCCCATCCTTCAAACCTCAGTCATCTTGCCACACCAATTAGGCTCCCTAGAAACATGCCTATGGGAGTTTCTGATGCATTCTTGATATCCAGGAGGCAGGATCACACTCCTGTCTAATAAGACATCATTGACCTATCATAGTGCACTGTAAGTGAGCATCAAAAGGACTGGCCAGAGAAATCATTCACCAATGGGCATAGAGTATTGCAAATTGGAAGGGACCCATAAGGACCGAGTCCAGCTCCAGTGTGTGTGTACTGTCACCATTTGTTGTTCTCTGCCTCAGACCTTGACATTGCCCAGGAGACTGCTGAGGCCAGATAGCATCCTATGAGCTGGAGCAGGTACCACACTGCCCTCTTTCCAGACCTCAGTCTGGAAGTGGTGCCCTTCATTTAAATCAAGCTGATCAAAGCCTGCCACAACCCTGCATTTAAGCCTGAGCTTCACCCATGGGGAAAAGGGAAAGGAGATACAGTAATTCTCTTTAAAGCCCCAGGAGGGAGGGGAACTATTTAAGCACAAAGCCTGAGGACAAATGGGCTATGAATAAATCAAGTTTGGAAACTAGGGAGCTCCTAATCACCAGAGTCAAGGGGAGAACAGCCCAGTGAGTTTGAAGGACACTCAGATTGAGCAACCTGGTTCAAGTTCTGATGACCAAAGATGTCTTTTTGAGGCCTCTGTCTGCAAACAGCAGTCACCCAGGCAAGGAATGAGTGGCCCAGGAAAGAAGTGACTTAGCACGGTCCGAATTATCTTGTTTTATTTAATCCTCTGCACACTGGGATTTACCTACTTATAGAAAGAAAACCTTGCCTGAGGAAATAGAACAAGCAGCAGCCCCTTGTGCAGTTCCCCGCTGCGCTGGCCCCTGAGCACTGCTGATGGGGCTCATTCCTGCACACACTCTGGCGCAGCTCCGGTGCAGGCCAGCTGCACGACATGATACCTTCTCTTTCTGGGAAATTGCTTCTGCCCTGGCAGCCGACAGACTGAGCAGAGCTCTGACACCTCGAAGCCTGCGTAAGGAGACACTTGTTCTGAGAGTTTCCCTTGGGGCTGGTTGCTCACTGCTCCTTGGCTGAGTCCTCCTTCACCCCAAGGAACCTATTGCTCCCCCACGGTCCCATACGGGTGTGGATTCAGGGCAGGAGCACCCAGATCCCTCCTGTGGCACTCCAGGGTTTCAGAGGCATTGGCTCAGGCCCACTGGGTCAGAAAACTGAGAAATTTCCTTGGAGCTGGAAGCATGAAAGCACCGCTGGGTCCTGAGGAGGAGAAAGGACTGTTGTGCACTGAGCTCACTTCCTTCTTCCAGCACCCACTTGAAAGCAGAAGGCTGCTGCTCCACATAGGTTTTGCTGTGGCATCCAGCCTTTGCTTCCAAGCAAAGCTAGTTATAGCATCATTTTTGTAGAGGAAAGCTCCCAAATTCCTCCTCCTGCCTGGTTCATCAGAGTGGGGTTCAACAGAGGGGGTTCTGCAGAGCAGCCCCAATCCACCTGCAGAGCTGAGGTCAGCACATGCACACTCGCAGCCCTAGACTGTCCTCAGTGTGCAAGCTGCTCAACTGAGTCGGCAAAACACCTGTGAAGCAATGCCAGCAAGCACCAGCCAACAGCAGCAGCAAGTGGCCCCTGCCCCATGGACGCTCACAGCCACCAGCATCATCCCCAGCTATCTCAGGGGCTTTAACTTACAGCTGGCTAAAATTAGGGATGCCCGGGCGAGGATAAAAATACAGCCCTAGCTATGTGAAACCTTTAGGTAGGTGGCCAAAGAGCACATCATATGCCTGGCTGGGCTGAGCAGCCGGGTAGCTCTTAAAGGGCCGCAGCACCGTTCTTGGAGTGCTACCTGTGAAAGGACCTCCCTCAGTGACCTTTGGGTGTTCTGTATTTGGGGACTTGCCTTTTCATCAGGAGTGCAGCAACCCCTTAAGAGGGCAGCTCCAGTGGTGGAAAAGGGCAGTAAGATGGGCCATACTTTCTCTCTCTCAGCTCTGCTGCCAGGCCCTGTTGCAGCAGCTACTCAGCAGGCTCCTACCCCTTCTCTGTGGCCATCACAATGTTTCAGGAGCTGTCATTCACCAGCCTGAGTTACAAGATTCAATACTTTTCTGATGGGTATTATGAGGGGATGCAGCATGGCACAAAACAGCATTGAGGAGAGTGATACCCCTCTGCTCTACTACAGACTGTTCAAACAAGGGAGAAGCCAACCACAGTGTAAAGGTATGATTTCTGCAGAAACTTTCAAAGCCTTTGGGGAAATACTCTAGTTTCTTGCCATATCCTCCTGTTGTTTCTAAAAACAAAAATAAGTTTTAAGACATTAAGTCATCCTCATCATCACATCAGCATGTTCTGGCCATCACCAAGCTCTTACAGCTTTAAAGAGCAGAGCAACAGAAAAGTGGAAAGAAAGGTGACTTTCCATATAATCCCATTGCTCTGTTCTTTGTGTTTCTTCAGTTTTGCTCTTCTACCACTGCCTGCTGGGAAACAGCAATTTCCCTGTGCATAGCAGAGGTACTCCCAGAGGCTATCAGAGACCCAGGTGCACCCAGCACCCTACCTTCCAGCCTGGCAGCTGGGGAATGTCAGCCTTGCTGATGGGGGGATCTTGACGGTGAAGTGAGAAGAAAATCCAGGCCAGAAACCTATAACGTCACTCCACGATGAAAGACTGACTATGCTGGGATACCTGTCTCATTCATCTCTATCTGTAACCCTCTCTACTGCATTTGTTCTGACATTTGATGGCAAGACTGACATCAAATGGAAGGTCCATAACAATCACCACCATCTGCAGCTGAACAGGTTTGTTGTCAGACAACCTATCACCTTTACAAGGGTGATGCTGCTGCTGCTGCTGCATAGGATTTCAGAGTCTCCTTAAAGCTTCCCATCACCACAACTCAGTTCAGATAGTTATGGCAGTAGGAAGCTGAGATGCTCTAGCAAGGAGCTGTTTCCTTCTATCACCATTATTCAGATTGCTAGCACCTGCTGACACCACCCAAAATCATAGAATCACAGAATCACAGGCTTAGGTTGGAAGGGATGTTAATCATCATCTAGTTCCAACCCCTGATGAGATGGTGCTTTCTCACTTGTAGGTCATAGAACTGTAGAATGGTCCTCAAGCTTCATTTGGGGCTGGCACTTCTCACCAGTCTCACAGGGCCATGCACCTACTCAAATGAGAATAGGGCTGTTACCTGAGGAATACTCACAACTCCTGTTCCTGAGAATGCACAGGACTCAACTTGTGACCCCGTGGCTAGAAAGAGTGCACTGCAAAGGCTTTGTGCTTACGAGATAAAGGTTGCAAAATGTGCATGGGATACACCTGCTGTCTTTGCTTGTGCTCTAAGCCCTGCCTGCCCTGAGCCTCTTCATGTACCTTAGGAACTGCATAACCAGCTAAGCCCAGTTCTTCCGGGGCAGTTTCTCCCTCCCATCTCCCCATGCAGCTGTTGAAGCTAAATTACCCACTATAGAGGCTGACACAAAGGCAGGGGCTCTGGCTGAATGAGACTTCAAGCAATATGAATTTAAGTGGAGAAGAAGGAGTAGGAGCTGTGTTCTTATATTACAGCCGCCTCTGTTCCGAAGTTCTGAGCCAAAAGGATTGTCAAGATCAGAAACATTATCTGCATTCAAATCCCACTAGCATTATGGAATCAGAAAATACTGTAAGGGGATATTACAGATGCTTGATACTGTAATGAGCTGGGGGCAACCAAGCTGCGTGCCTCTGGCATCCTCTAAATGTTGCTGCCTGATGAAGTTCAAATGTAGATACGGGAATGCGTGCACACCTGGGCACTGCTCACACCCACCTGCCCCACTGGGAAGCAGCAAGCAGGAGTAACATCCAGCCCCACGGAGCTGGCATTTGAAAATGTGACTGTAGCTACAGGCAGCCTGCAAAGGTCTCCTACTTTCCAGCAGTGCCAGTGGAAAGAGCTGTACTGAGTCTCATGTTGCAGAAAGATTTTCCCACTGAGGACTGAAGAGCTCTGTGGATTGGCATGGGCTGTACTGCTCGCTCCTTGTCTCATTATCCTGAAAGCTCCAACAAAGGAGAAAGGCTGCCAGCAGAGTGCACAGTTCCATCATTTGCACACGTACACAAACACACTCTCCTCTGTACACACACTGTTTACATGCACTTCCATCTATTCACATTCATCTTCTGTCTCTCTTCAGAGAGACATCTCACATGCCTATAGCAGAGACTGTGCAGTCTCCCTCTGAGAGGTCTCCAAAAGTCACCTGATGTGGGCCTGGCACCGTGCTCTGGCTGTCCCTGCTGTCCCTGCTGTGGCACAGCCATGCTGTGATTCTGGGTTTTTTTTGCCTCCCAAGCCCTAATGAAGTACATGTTCCCACAGTCTTGCACAAAGAAGCTTCCATCCCATCCCTAATTTTCTAGACACGTCTACTCTTTTCCAGCAAGCTCCCATGCTCACACACTCAACCCTGAAGAGCTGTCTTGCATACATTGCATGTTCACATATGCTACTCCTGATCTAAGCCTCCCTTTTACAAACATCTCTCACTCCTGCCCAGCCACTTGTCTGCAGCAGGTGTCACAGCCTCAGATGATGAAGGCACATTGCTGAACTTCTTCAAACACCCCCAAGAAACTCTAACCGTCTCCTGCACACTAGTCAAGAGCTATAGGGCTCAAACTGCCTGGGCTGGATCTGGCACTTGACTAGCAGATGTAAGTAAGTAGCCTGTAAGGCTGCAGCTAGATGAAGCGTATTTACATGACTGGGCAGTCTCAGCACAGCCAGAGCCTCAAACTTTGAAGGTCTTTGTGCTGGTCTACACAACTGCTTCAGTGCAGGGAGTCACATGTCCCCTAAAGCTTCTGATCCCACAGGCTCCATCCCTTTTCCCAATAAAGGCACCTCCACGCAAGAGGTGCCCATCTCCTTCTGCCATGTTGGACATCAGCTGCTCTAACAAGGCCCAGGTGAGGGGACACCAGACTGATCAGACCAATGCTCTGAAGCTTTATCCATAGATGTGTGAATATAGACCATTGTTCTACCTTATTCAGGCAGTGTCCTCTGTAAGCAAGAGCCCTGACCTGCAGCCTCCCTTTTATTTCCAATTTTCGGTAGAGAGCGAGAGAAGATTAGCAAATCAACGCAATTCCTTTACAACCTACAGCACCTCCTAGAGACAGCAAGCCAGGTATCTGCGGGAGGTTAAGGTAATTGGGTGTTCTTGTTCCCTGATGACATTGTGAAGGGGATATCTGGGTATGCACTGCTGTAGGCACCATCCTTTGGAAAAAGAAGCTGAGATGCTGTGATGGTGGAGAATGTCTTTCTAGGGGGGCTCTGGGACATGCATTTGGTGGCAGGGAGAAGACAACCCTGTCCTTCAAATAAGCGTCACCGCTCTTAGCCTAAGTGAAGTCTCTGAGCCCATATCTTCAGGGTCCCTGCTGTTCTCCCCCAGGATTTTGGGAATCTTCCTCCATGATCCCTGCAATTGCCGGCCATCTGCAGGTGGAGACTATTTATAGCGGGGAGCCAAGAGGACGCATGGCCACGGACACAGCGGCGCTGGGTGACATTCAAACTGGCTCTGAGGTTGAGGGGGTGCTGAAATGGGCCCTGGAGGAGGGCAGTACCATAAATCAGCCCGCCATCTCTCTGGCTGCAGCCTTTCTGCTGCTCCCTCCAGTGAGTGGAGGTGGCCATGCCCTAATAGGGACATCTCAGAGGCCTCCAACTCTTATTCCCTATTCCCAAATTCAGTAGGGTTTTGTGGATGAGAACTGGGGCAGCAGCTGAGATGGGGTATGCTCCCTGTGGCAGGGTGCACTGGAAGGACAGCAAGGAGGCTGTCGGCATCAGAGGCATCTGTGGAGCAGGAGAAGAGGGATGAGGAGGGGGTGTTACAGCTGCTTAAGGGTCTCGAGATGGTGTTACCGCTCCAGAGAGTTCCTGTGGATGAGGACGTTGCCCGCCTGCTTCCCAGGGCCGACACATGTCCACGGTGCCCGGGAGGAATTCGCAGGGTCCCCACCACAGGGCACTTGCAGCGCGTCTCTCCTTTCCAAAGATATCTATTTTCACAAATCAGGCAGGAACTTGATATCACCAAGAGGCCCCTTCATCAAAAATGGTGGGGATGGGGCAGCAGTTTCCAAAGCTGCAAGGTGACAAATACGAGCGTGGCTGGGATTAGCCCTGTTTCCTGAGGAAACAGGGCAGAAGAGAGGACCCAGAGCAGGGGAGCTGGCCAAAGCCAGGACAGGAGATGGGACTTGAGACACTTCAGAGCAGAAGAGATTGAATTGTGTGTTAGCTTGACCATGTTGTCTTAATACTGCGCTGTTACCCTCTGACTGGCCCACAGTTCAATACAAGCTGGGGCATTAAGCACCACTGGATTTGAATTTCCTTCCAGAGGGACAAGACAAGCAATAAAGGATTGATATAGAGAGATACAGGGAGAGCCCAGGACAGAAAGGAGACACAGTGATGGCCAGGAGCACTTCATGGTGTAGCACTGCTATTTTCACAAAGCCTGGGTGCTTTTGCTACTCCATCATACGTAAGCAGTGATACTTTTGCTACCCTCAGTTTTCCAGCCACTGGTGCCTAGCACCAACCACTCCCAGAATTAAAACATCTTCAGTACCTAGACAGTGTCACGGTCCCCTGTACGATATCACAGATGCATGAGGAAGGAGAGAGTTTTTGGTCTGCCAGAGGGTGTAAGTCTTCCTCCCAGCTGTTCCTGCTACTTCGGTGTCACCATTGTGGCTGGGAACTCTCTCCTGATGCCCAAGTGTCAAAGCGCAGTTGGCAGCCCGTGGTATCACCAGCAAACCCAGCGCTGTGACACAGTGGGAAGAAATCCAACCCTTATGACCTCCAGACAGCCTTATCTCAGCAAAGAGGCAACATGTGATGTGTGCCACCCATCGATGCTGCCTGGGAGCAAAATATGGGTCATCTGTGCCTCCTGTGCCATCCTGACAGGGCACAATGTCCTCCAGCATTCCTGCTGCTCATGCTGGACTCTGGTTTTCCCCACAGCTGGCAGCTCAGGTCCTGGAGCCTAGGAGCATCGGCTTTGGGATGGTAGATTCCAAGAAGGATGCCAAACTCGCCAAAAAGCTAGGTAAGTCCCATGTTTATCTCCAGAATAGCTTGGATACCGTGGTGTGAAAACTCCATGCTCTTCCTGCACAGAGACAGCTCTGATACAGTGATGCAGAACCAACACCTATTGAAGCAACAAGTGTCCACAGATGCCATCTGGTTCCTGGAAGGGTGATCCCCAGCCACTAATAGGAACTGCAGCCTTGCAATGGCAACCAGGTGTCACCCCTTCCTGAGTTGCTCCCCAGATATAAGAGGAATCCTCCATCCTCCTGTTTCCACCCCTTGAAACAGCTGCCCTCTAGTAGCTATGTAGTATTTTTTCATATTTTATCCCACAAAGAATATGGAAATACTACGGCATGCAAATACAATGGTACTTAAATACCACACTAGGCTTAACACCAGAGACTTATTTTCTTTCCTAAATTACAGGGTAAGTGTCACAGTATATGTGAAAATAAAGCAGAGAGCTTCTGCTTCTCCAGAAAGCAATACATATCCCTGTCATCATGCACTGCAGGGCTCAGAGCCCCTCATCTTGGAGACTTCATCAAGATGGTGTGGCATCCAGTCCTCAGCTCAGTCATGTGCCAGCCTGCCTTCTGCACCATCTCCAACAAATGCTTCTAACTTTTCCCAAAGCAAGCTAAGCATATGAGAGTTTAAAATTTGCTTTGACTTCTTGGTCATTTTTTACATTCACAGAGTTAAGTCTCCTCTAGGCTCACAAGATCATTAGGATTGTTTCTGACTTGACCAACCAAGTCAACAGGCAACTGCATTTCCCCAGGAGGTGTTGCTAGAATAACCAGCAAGATGCTTCGATGTAAAAAGAGTGATGCTTTTAGTGACCTGTTGATCACATGATATTTCCTGTTTCCTTCTTTCAGGCTTGGTTGAAGAGGGAAGTCTCTATGTCTTTAAGGAGGATCGGTTGATTGAATTTGACGGGGAACTGGCCACAGACGTCTTGGTGGAATTCCTCTTGGATGTAAGCACAGATAAGTTCAGACAAAGCCTCTCAGAGAAGACTTTGCACTCACTTTGCAAAAAAACACAGGTTATCTCTATTTGAAACTCCATCCCTGTTTGCTGCACACCAGCATGCAAATGATGTTGTTTGCCAACTTCCCAAATACTTGACCATGAGTTCCCAGAAAAGCCAGGACCTTTATATGCCATCAACCACTTATGTCTTAAATATATTTTTCTCTCTTTCCTGTTTGTGGAATATTTGGTTGCTCAACCAGGGAGCAAGCAACAGTCGCACATAAATTCCAACTAAAGCAGAGCTTTTCTGGCAGCCTGGTAGTGATGGAGTCCTCATTTATGTGGCTTAAACCCCAACAGCACAACAGCAGGAGGGAGATGTGCACAGTGGAGTGTTACTGGTAAGGGGTGCAGCATAAGCCACCTCACGAGGCTCCATTTGCCATGCTTTGTGGTGCACCACGGATAGAACAAGTTCTGCAAAGAAAGGAGGAGAGTAAGGATTCCTGTTTGTATGTTTTCCACTCAAGGAAAAATGCATAGAAAAGCAGGGAAATAAAAGCAAACACATCAGTGGTACCTGGACAGCCTGATCTCAAACAAACCCAGTGTTTCTCTACTGCACTTCAGGTTATGCAGTGGCATGCCTGCATTCGTTTTCCTAGTGAAGCCACACGCAATTTACACCAGTATTGCTTGGCACATCAAAACAAAACAAAACAAATAAATAGATCAGACCAAAACCTTCCCCCAGCAGTGTCTGGTTAAGAAATAAAGTTTGGACTAAAACTAGGATAAACTAGCTGATTGGTCTTCCAACTTTTTCATCAGAACTGTGATGTGTCTGGGGCCAAAGAACAGATTTAACCCACCATGCACATGTAGACCAGCCAGGAAATTTCACTTCTAGACTTCCCACTGCTCCATTTTTTTGTCACACTCTAGCGTGTTCTTTTAAATATTTTTCCAAAATATCTTAATAATGGTCTCTTCCAGCAAGCTACACTTAAAAACAGGTATGTCCCTCATTCACAGAAGAACACAGTCCTCATACTGCAGTCCTTTTAACCATTCTACCATCTTCACAGCCTCTCCAAAGCCAGCTGCAATCACTACACTTTATCTCCCATCACAGCATCTATTTGGGTCACCCATACTTCTCTCAGCGTTCCTCTGAATGCTTCAGCCTGTGCAGTGAACCTATTAAGTGCTCCTTCTGAAGGTGACCTACGTGTCTCAGTTAGTTTCTCACAGAGAGGCAGAGAGCACCAAACAGGGTTTCCAGCAGCAGATAAATTAGGTGACCTCTTTCTCCCCACTTAAGCAGCTAGTGACACAGTCTGGCAGTTACGGGTTGGTGCAGCAAATTGTTGTGTTATCAAATGCATTTGTCATGGCAGTTGCTAGAAGACCCTGTGGAAATCATAAACAGCAAGCTGGAGCTTCAAGCCTTTGACCAAATTGACGACGAAATCAAACTGATTGGCTACTTCAAAGGAGAAGACTCTGAACGTAAGATGACTGTGTTCCTTGTGGGAGCCTTGGTGAGGGTGCTGGGGGTTATATGTTCTTGTTCATTAACATTAAGGAGACAAGCGGTTGCAGTGCATTAGTCACTGGAGGATGAGGTAGGGTTGCAAAAGTGAGCTTCTGCTTTTGCTGTGCATAAGCCCATTCCTACACCCTTGGGCTTGCTTCACAGGGCTGCTGATTTTAGCCCCTGCTTAATGTAGCATTTTGGGATCTGTAGTGGAGCTGCACGAGGTGTATTCTGTTCACTCTACATGAAACGGTTCTTGTTTGTAAATCCTGAAGGTGTGTAAGAAACACATCTGCTGTATTTTGTAATAATTTATATTTGCCTCCTGTACTGATCAGAATGAGACCAGATGTCTATGAAATCTTTCCTTCATTCCCCTTTTCTCCTTACAGATTACAAGGCATTTGAAGAGGCTGCTGAACACTTCCAACCGTACATCAAGTTCTTTGCCACATTTGACAAAGGGGTAAGCATCCACACACCTCATCATTGGGAGATCATAGACTCCTTTCTGCACAGCTTAAAGCCTTTCCACTGCAAAGGTATAGGCTTTGAAGCAAGAAGTTGAGAGAAAGCTTTCCCTAAAACTGAGTGTGAGGGTTAGAATGGCCATGAGCATCCTATTCTGGGTAACTCTTTTGGTGCAAGAGGGCTGAACCAGATGACATCAGAGGCCTCTTCTAGACTCAACCATGCTGTAATTTTGTGAACTACCGGTCAACAGTGCTCCCACCTTCCTTCAGCTCTGCATCTGCCCCTGGCCCTCCTTGATCTTGAGCTGTCACTTGCACATTCACAGTGGGCATGTCACTGCAAAGATAGATCAAGGCTGGTATGCATAAGCGAGGATTGGGAGTCTTTTGCTCTGTTGTAGCTCATTTCCTCCTTTGCTATTTGAGGCTGTTAACGTCTCAAATGGACAAGATAGGTGTACTCTGGCTTCAGGCTCCTCGTGTGCAACACCTAGACAGAAATGAACTGGAATGGAATAAATGAGAGCTGTTCAAATAGGGGTCATTAAGACATACAAATCAGCAGAAGCATATTGCGCAAGAAGATGTTTATTGCGCAAGCCGTGTTTATCACAAAGCCTGCTCTGCCTGTAATTTCCAAATCCACAACTTATACAGCATTTTCCAGAAGCTCAGAATGTTCCTGGATTTAGTATCTGGCTCTAGCTTCTCATTTTGAGCATTCCTGTAACTTGTAGTATTTCTGTCTGCTTTTGCATTGGCTCTGTTCCAAGATTAAAAGCCATTTCTGTAGTGGGGAGTCAGATTTGGATCTGGTTTTGGGAACCAGCTCCAGCTCCATTAGGCTTGCAGGACAAAGATTCTAGTCTTGCTCTGCCACAGTGCTTGGTACTTAGAAAGAATCAGTGCTTTTTTTTTTTCTTTCTTTCTTTTTTTGCAAGGACATATTCATTCATATTTTGCTGGCCACACTAAGAGTGCACTTTGAGGGAGAGAAAATTGCTTGGCATCAACTCTTGCACCAGCAGAGGCTCTGGATGCCCAGGATGCACCTCAGGCTCATTCAACTGTGACCATTTGAACTCCCACAGGTTGCTAAGAAACTGGGTCTGAAGATGAACGAGGTGGACTTCTATGAACCATTCATGGATGATCCTGTTCACATCCCCGATAAACCTTACACAGAAGAGGAACTGGTTGAATTTGTGAAGGAGCACAAAAGGTATGTAGCAGTCAGGATTCTCCTGGCCATGGTAAGAGGGCAAAGGTGTCCTTCATTGCAGGTTGCCTCTCCAGTTCAGTCCTTCTCAGTAAAAATGAGGATGGCTACCACATATTGGCTGTTTGTTGACCCATTCTTGAGATTTTGGTGAATCTTTCTACTCCCTTATTCCACTTAAAGGGTTAAAAATGTAGGTTGCTCTGAAAGTAATTCCTCCTATTTATTTCTGTGGAAAATATGACAGATGCAAAGAGCACAATAATGCTGTCTGATAGAGCAAATTCTCAGCCACAAAGCACTACTTTTCAACATAATCACCATCATTACTAACTCATTTTCATCAGTGGTGGACAAGAGCCTACATGCCACTCTCACTGAAATCTGTGCTAGTGGAAGTGACCCACTGTTTCACAGCTGCTATCATGGTGTTGTTGCCCATGCAGTTCATCTTTCATTGGCCTCGAAAAGATGGAAGTCAGAAGGTGCCAAATCTGGACTATGCAGTAGGTATGGTAGGACAGTCCAGCCAAGTCTGGCAATTTGCTCCATGGTCTTCAGACTGGTATGTGACCTGGCATTATCGTGTTGCAAGAGAAAAGCTGTATTCTTCTCTAGCTTGAATTTGAAAGTTCAAGCCTTCATCTTAGTCAGTGTCACAGTGTAGTGGTCAGAGTTGATGCTTTGTCTGGGTTCTAGGAAATCTGGCAGGATCACCTCTTTTCTGTTCCAAAAGACAGTTTTTTAATGTCTGAGAAGACATTACTTCATCCACTGAGAGCTGTATCTTGAATTTTTCTTTGATGGGGAATTCACATGTCGCCACTTCATGGACTGCCATTTTGATTCTGGCTTATAGTGTTAGCACCACATCTTGTCACTGGTAAAGATATAATCCAGGAAACCGTAATCTTCAGCCTTGTATTGGTTAAACGGGTCCTGTCAACCTTGCATACAGTGTACTTTCTGTTCCAGTGTGAGAATCTGTGAGACCCATCTGGCACTGCGATATTCCAATGTTTTCACCATCGTTTCTAATGCACTGAGCTGATATTCAGTTCCATACATAGTTCTGTAGCTGCAATCTGCTGATTCATGTGGATGAGCTGATCAAGACACTCTTCATTTCAAGGCATGACAGCTGTACATGGCCATCTGAAACATGGCTTGTCTTTCACATCGCCATTGCTGCTGAAGAAATGCTCCACCTACTGCCTCACTGTGCTGACATCCCCTGTTTGGTGTCCACAAATGTTCTACAAGTGTCAATGAATGTAATTGAGTGCCATTTTTTTCCTGCATGGAGGAATTAAATGACACACTTTTTGCTTCATATGCTATTCCATAGCAGACCCCATTCTGTTACACCACTCCTCTGATGCCATCTGTCACATGGCAAAGATTCAACCTCTACGGCCGTAACACTGACATCTGCTTCCGATGTCATGGGCCAAAATAATAAAATAGGAGGCAGTACTTTCAGAGCAGCCTTTGTATAAGGGAATAACTACCTATGAGGTGCTTTATTAAGTACTGCACTGCCAGACAGCCTTAGGAAGGGACTGTTCTGTCCTGAGATATCTCTGAGCTGGTGTGGCCTCAATTAGAGAGGTTTTGTGTGCCATAACATAGGAGGGACATAAAATTGTTATAGAGTAACCAAAGGAGGACTACAGAGATAGGGAAGGGTCTGGAGGGCAGCATATATGACAAGCAGCTGAGGTCCCGTGGTTTGCTTGGCCTAGAGCAGAGGAGGCTGAAGAAAGGCCTCATGGTGGCCTGCAGCACTGATCTCTGCTCTCTGGTGACAGAGACAGCACTCAAGGGAATAGCATGGAGTTGTGTTGGGAAGTGTCAGGTTGGGGGTTAAGAAAAGGTTCTTCACCAGAAGAGGGTGAAGGCTGCCCAGGGCAGCTCCGAGCTGCCAGAGTTCAAGGAGTAGATTAGAGGGAATCAAGTTGTACCAAGGAAGGTTCGGGTTGGATATTATGAAAAATGTCTTCTCAGAAAGAGGTGATGCATTGGCACAGGCTGCACAGGAAGGTCTTTGAGTCACTGTCATTGGAGGCGTTCAAGAAATGTTTAGATGTGGTACTAAGGGACGTGGTTTAGTGGGCAATATGGAATCACAGAACCACCAATATATTACGTCAATGTTTCCCTCATCCACCAGGTGGGTAACTCCATCATAGAAGGAGATCATGTTGGTCAATATTGATGGGAGGTGGACGGTTGGACTAGATGATCTTGGAGATCTTTTCCAACCATGGCGGTTCTATGATTCTATGACTGTTTGGACATAGGCTTTCAATTTTGGGTAGTGCATTGTGAAGCCAGGAGCGGGATTCAATGATCCTTGGGGATCATTATGGAATATCCTTCCAACTCAGGATATTCTATAATTCTTTTACTTTTGCATCCTTACAAATAAATACAGCACATGACAATCACACAGGCTATCCATTGCTCGTGCAAGCTGCATTTCACCACAGACATCTAAGGAACTTGAAAGGGGCTGAAGAAAAGCAGAATCTTTGAAGTTGCTAGAGCACCCCAAACAGTGGAGATTTGCATTTGTGCACACACAGGGGTTAGAGATAGGGAATGCTGAATGCAAGTCTTGCAAACAGATCTCTGCTTTTTCTGAATTATGAAGGGGTCCTTTATCTTCCATGTACTCTCAGGTCACTTTGCTGACCTCCTGGACTTCCTTCCCATCTTCTCTCTCAAGCTCTTCTGTCAAGTAGCAGCATCAAGAAGATGATTAAACACAGACAGCTAAATACTATAGTCTAGTGAGGCATGCTCTCTATCAGCACAAAATTGCAGTGGAAACACGTGAATGCACTCAAAGATCCTTGTCGCCGAATTTCCTTTCTCTAAGAGCTGCCCCTAGAAAACAGCTAGGCAAAGCATCTGAAACACTAGATACAAGTATGAGATATGCATTCATCCAACATAATCTCGAGTTTCAGTCAAACAGCAGTGAGGACACTTGCTGGGTCAAGAATTGTAGCCCTGTCCTTGTGCTTAGTGTTTTTTTCTTCAAATTCTGCAGTTATTCTTCACTTCATTTCTATTTTGCTGCATAAAGTATCTAAACGTAAGGAGTTCCAAAGCTGAATTGTGTATTGCATCAAAAGAGTATTCCTCTTTGTTCAGTTTATACCAGCTGCCTTATAATTTTACTGTGTGCCTACCAACTGTGCTCTGAGAAACAATGACTAGCCTGGTTCATTCCTTGTGAATGGTAAACATTTTTCACACTCTGTACCAAATCCCTCTTCAGTCACTTATTTTTCAAGACAAATAATTTTCTTTAAGTTAATCTCCACAAAATAGAGGCCATTCCAAACCTTTCTTTACCACTGCCATCTTTTCATGGGACTGTTTTGGTTGTCCTATATCATTTCTGTGATGGGATATTCTGGACAACAAATGCATTCAGTGAGGGGGTATGCACAGTGGAGTTGTCTATTGCTATAATGATATGATGTCTTTTGCTCTTCAGCCATTTCCCAACCATTTGCAACCTCTTTTTGTTTTGTTTTGTTTTTGGAACTGCTGCTTTCTCAGTTTATGACACCTGGGCCCCTTCCCTTAGAGGCAATAATTAATGATAACTAATTTAGAGCCCATTGTTGGACCTGTATAATCAGGGCTGCTTTTCTGCAAATGTGTTACTTCCTATATGTCTATCCATCATGAAGACACTCAGGTCTCTGGAGATGCCTTTGTAACTCCTCTCCGTCAGGCCTGGTGTGGACCATCTGAATAATTGGGCATAATAAGCAAATGCTGTCATCTTCCAATTTCCTACCTTTCTTCAGATAATGTAAGAATACATTATGCTTATGATCCTGCCAAAGCATATGCTGTGAATGTTAACTGGCTCCTCGGAGCCATCAGGAGCCTTTAAAAACCTGAACATCCATTCCCTGTTTCCACTGCTCTGGCAGAGAGACAAACATAAGCAACAGGCTTCACATCTCACAGGATGCCCCCTCATCTTGATGATATGCTGCCACTCACTTTACCAGTTTCTCCAAAAACCTAATGGACCCACTCTTTTTGCAACAACTTGCAGGGCTTCTCTGCCGTGAAGAGCTGTTCTGCTTGGAACCCTGATGCCACAGTCAGCAGAGACTCAAAGGGTCCCTTGTGCTTATCTGCCACAGCCTTGTGTCCCTTTGTTGTTCACTCCTCAGCCAGCCAGACCCTCTGACAAGCTTTCTGCTGCAGATGTGTCTGAAAACATTTACTATTCCTTTTTTTACCCTTTATGAATTGCTTCTCGAAAACAAACTCAAAAAAGCCTACCAGGCTTTGGCTGATTTACATTTTCTTTCCAATGGTTCTTATGATGTATTTTTTCTCGCTAGAGGTTATTCTTTGCTATAACAGAATCTGGGGGATTTTTATGGCAAAGTTAAGCTGGGCTAAAACTGCTAAAAGAGAACAGAGTCCCATAGGAAAACAAGAGTATGAATGTCCTAGGGACAGCAAAACAAAAGTGAATGGCTCATCTTATGCTCTCAGCCTGGATGGAACAATCTGCCATGTGTAGGATTGATACCCCAGCATGTCCCAGCACAGAGTGGCGTTTCATCTTCCCAGGCACAAGGAGTGGCTACAGCAACTCCAGCGAAGCCAAGGGCAGGGTTTTATGACCACACATGAAAGTAGAAGATGACCTACCCTGCCCCAGACTTGCATTCAAAATGTGGTGGCTTGCAGTGTTGAACTGGGACATCAATCAAATGTGGCACAGTGAACTTGCCCATGACAGTGGCAGTGTTGCACGCGATGGTGCTGGATATATCTTCAAAGAGCCTTTCTTTCTTCTTTTCAGAGCCACCTTGCGGAAGCTGCGCCCAGAAGACATGTTTGAGACATGGGTTAGTACACGTGAAGATGAAGCTTTGTGTCCCCTGCTTCCAAACAGAAACAAACCCCCTCTGGCTACCAAACTGCTGCTCCCAAGCCCCAGCCTTTGGCTAAGCAAACAGAGCCACACTTTCCCAGAAGCATAAAGAGTTAATTCCCAAGAAATGGTTATTCCCTCCCAAAAGTAGAAGTTATTCTCAGGTAACCAACTACTCCAGCCAAGATAAGAGGTATCCTGTTGTTGAGAATCTCTGTACTGACCATGGTACATCAATGCAGAGCAATCTTGGCAAGGATCATCTAATGGACATCCTTTAGATGGGGGAGTCACAGAGATTGTACCAAATGAATGACTCATGGAAACTGTACTGGAGCAACAGTACAATTCAAAATGCAAGCGAGGGCAGGCAGTTCAGCTGATTATATAGATTATGGAGTAAATAGCCTGTTGATTGCTCTTATTGAGGTGTGAGCAAGCTGCAAGTCAGCAATTGTGAAGAACTAACCAGCAGCTTGGAGCAGAACACACACACAGAGTTCTCCTGGTCTGTAAATGTAGGGGAAGGGGGAAAGGGTGAAAAATAAAGAAAAATAGTGTATTGCAAATTATTCCTTCACCATGGATGAATAAGACATTAACAGCCATCTAGAGAGCTTTAACTGCCAGCTGAATGTGGAAAACAAAGCTGAACAGATGCTTATAGAAGTTACAGAAGATGCAATCATTCTTCCAAAAATCTCAGTACAGCATTTTTAACAGCATTCGCTATATAACATGAAATGCTGTGGGAGTTAGAAGCACTGAAAACCATGGGAATCTTTAATACAACAAGGCAAGAGGTAATAAACTGTACTGAGAGTTATGAGCCACTTAGGCATGGTAGGTTTTCATTTTGTTTTGAAATACAGATTCTGTGTAGAATATGGCTTCCTAGATCCACTAAGTTCCTCAAAGTTATTTTCACAGGCTTCACTAGGACCCAAATTTCACAGGCAATGATTTTGATTTCATACTGAATACATTCTGAAATAACCTCTAGAGAAGTGTGTGAATTGGCAGTGGTGGGATATTTGTTTAAAAAGCAGCCTGGAAATACAAAATGTTCCTCTGCCACACGGCTTGCATCTGCACCACAACAGGGTGGATTCAGGTCTTACTGCAAGTTCAGGACAGCACCAGTGGCTTCATTGGTGTTACTCCAGTTTAGTTTGCTTCACAGACTGTCAGAATATACATATACACCAGGATAAATGCATATATATTCTGACATATATATGCATTTATCCTGGTGTATATATATATTCTGATCATATATATATTTGTATTTTCCTATCTGACAATGCTGCTGATAAACATGGAGAAAAAGGAATGCTGCAGATTTTGCCAGCTGTAAGTGCTCTGAATCTCAGAGAAAATCTGCCCAGAATACCCCTGTGAAAACATATTCTCCAAAGATGCCTCCAGTGGCCCTACACTAGCTGTTGTTTTTAAAGATAATATTTTCTACTTAATCTTTCAGGTTTTTTTCCCTTTCGGTTTTTGATGGTGGCTTTGTCACCTCTGAGCTCAGAATGGAAAAGAAATTAGCATTTAGATGGGAATTTCTTCTCGCATTAAAACCAATTGAAATCAAATCCGGGACCAGCAGTGGGTGAGGAATGTGAAGCCGTTCTGTGGGAGATGACGTTCATAGCAGGCGGATGACAAAACAGCTGGCGGATCGATTGGCCTTTGCCAATATCATTACCCACTGCTCACACATAGCACAGAGAGAAGCAGCCCGCCAGGCTGTCATTTCTATCTTCCATTCATTTGAACCTCAAACTGAGCCTCCTACTCAATGCCCCTTGCTGTTCATGAAGAGCCTTGTTTAGAGCAGAGACCCTTCACTTCCCACAAGATGCCCAAGTGATCCACATCACCCCCCACAGCATGAGGAAAGCTCCTTTAGTGGACTCAAACAAGCATACTTTAGGGCTGAGCACAGTGAATTCAGGTGACCTAGGGTGAACACAGATTCCCATGCTAGGTGGTTTTCAACCTTCTCAGCAACCAAGGTTTTGACCCACACCATTAGAGAAGCTCTATTGCCTTTGCTATTGGAGTGCCCACCTTACTTTTAGCCCCAGTTTTTCAGCAATGCTGCCCAAATAACCTGTTTTGGTGCCTGCTACCTCCACAACTCAGCCTTACTTCAGCTCTCATTTCTGGTGTCTCAGTGGTGCCTCAGCTAATTTTCTCTTGGAGATTGTGCTGCTTGTTCAAAGTTATCCCAGCACCTCTTGTCTCCAGCAACCACTCAGACTGTCTTCCCTCTGTCCTATCAATAACTGTTTCATTGTTTGCAGGAGGATGACATGGAAGGAATCCATATCGTGGCCTTTGCTGAAGAAGATGACCCAGGTAGGAGGCCATTTTCTTCACTGTATGACTCTTCATCCTCTCAAGAAGGTGTAGGTCCCCTCCTCAGCCTCCAGAATTGCTCCTTCTCATCCCCCCTTACTATCTGCTTTGTTGTCCTCCCACACCCTGATCCTCAGCACAGGGGTTACCATCATTTTCTAACAAGCCCCTGGGACCACCCTCACACTCCTCTGCCAGCTGACTCAAAGCTCTCCCCTGACCAGACCATCCTACACAGGCTGGACGTAAGTACATGGCTGGCTGGAAGAACAGGTGTCATCTCCATCCCAGTCTGGGACCTGGAAGCAATCCATCACTTCTGAATCTCTGCCACAGCTGTCACAAAAGTTGTGCCTAGCACAGACCTCTGGTTTAATTGGTGTGGCAGGTCATATGTTTTCCCATAGCCAGCAAGGAAGCTGGAGCTTGGGCACTAAGATTTGTCCCTAATTCTGAATCTGTCTTGTTGTGTGAATTAAGAATGTGCTGAGGGCTTGTTCTGTCACATCACGCAGGAAAACCGTAGGCATAGCTTCCAGAAAGGCCACAGAATCAGTGATTCTCAATGCCAGCAGCGTGATGAAAAGCTTTGGCCTCTTAAGGGCTGGTGTCTCCTCCCTCGCCACAAGAAAACACTTACATTGTTCCGCTCCATGGAGGGATTATGAGGATTAATTCATGTGTAACTAATTTCAATACCCAGGGAGGTTGGTCCAAATTAAAAGCCTTATTATCAGAAGAAAGAGTGGGGAGACAGCATTTTAATGAGAATTATAAACAACTCCTGTGTTCATAGGGGGTGAAGGAAGTCAGAAACCCCACAAGCGAAAGTGGCTGGGTGTTTGCAGGAGAGGGCTCTAGAGGTTCCTCTGTCTTTTCAGACGGCTTTGAGTTCCTGGAAATCCTGAAGCAGGTTGCCAGGGACAACACTGATAATCCTGACCTGAGCATTGTGTGGATCGACCCTGACGACTTTCCTCTGGTGAGTGGCAGGGGCTGGTTTCCTTCCTTGATTTGGCATGTGGATATAGGCACAGGAGCACACAGGATTAGCCTGGGTGCATGCACAGGATGCAAAGCAAGGGGCACTGCACCATGGGCTGTCACTAGGAGCTGCTCACTTGAGTGATGTCTCAGCAGCATCCCCAGAGACAGCACTTTTCTTTGCTATGAGCAATGGCCAAGCTTTCAGTTTCTCTTCCATTCCTTCCATGGTATTCTGGACTCACTGCCCTTCCAGTTGAATTTATGCAAAGGAATATTGCAAAGATCCTTGTTTGAGTTTTGCTTCTTGCTCCTGCAGCTTATCACTTACTGGGAGAAGACCTTCAATATTGACCTGTTCAGGCCGCAGATTGGGATTGTGAATGTCACAGACGTGAGTAGCATGCATCTGAAAATCCAGTGATTCCATGAATAGAATGCTTGAAAATTATGGGACCCAAAGCAGAAAGTAGGTCTACTGGCATTAGTAAGATTTCTGTTAAGTGCGAGGAAAACAGGCTTTTTTCCTCTGGGAAAAAGCATCAAGACCCCATCATTTCTGTGTGCAGGGAATGAGAGGAAGGTGCTCAGGCTTAGAAGCTACAGAGTGTAGAGTCATAGAATCATAGATTTGTTAACCTTGGAAAAGACCTCTAAGATCATCTAGTCCAACCATCCACCTACCACCAACGCTGCCCACCAAACCATGTCCCTTAGTACAATATCTAAATATTTCTTGAACACCTCCAGGGATGGTAACTCAACTACCTCCCTGGGCAGCCCGTTCCAGCACCTCACCACTCTTTTGGAGAAGGTTTTTCTAATATCCAATCTGAACCACCTCTGGTACAGCTTGAGGCCATTCCCTCCTGTCCTATTACTGTTACCTGGGAGAAGAGGCTGACCCCCACCTCTCGATAACCTCCTTTCAGGGAGTTGTAGAGAGCAATAATGTTTTCCCTCAGCCTCTTCTTCTTGGACTTAACAATCTCAGTTTCCTCAGCCACTCCTCAGAAGATTTGAGCTCCAGACCTCTCATAGCTCTGTTGTCTTTCTCTGGACATCCTCCACAGCCTCAATATTTTGTATTAAGGAGCCTGAAAATGAACATAGTACTCACCAGAGTTGAGTGCAGTGGGACGATCACCTCCCTGCTCCTGCTAGCCACACTGTTTCTGGTACAAGCCAGGATGCCCTTGGCCTTCTTGGTCACCTGGGCACACTGCTGGCTCATTCAGCTGAGTGTCAACTAATGCTCCCAGGCCCGTTTCCTTTGCACAGTCTTCCAGCCACTCTGCCTCAAGCCTGTAGTATTGCCTGGCATTGTTGTGACCAAAGTGTGGGACCTGGCACTTCTTGGTTTCGTTGAATTTAATCCTATTGGCCTCAGCCCATCGATTTAGCCTGTGCCCAAGACAGTTCTCAACCTCCACATCTCCCACTAGTCTTTCTCAGTTTGTGAGAACAGAGAACAGTGTTGAACAGCAGGTCTATGGGGGTACCTACCCCGGTAGGCTCTCTTACTTCTGTGTACGGCCTCTCTTACCGGCTGTGTCAGGAAACTATCTTCCACACACTCCAGGAACCTCTTAGATTGCTTCATCTGGGCTGTGTTGTACGTATCAGGGAAGTTGAAGTCCCCCAGAAGAACAAGGGCAGATGATTTCACAACTTCTGCCAGCTGCTCCTAGAATGCCTTGTCTGTCTCTCCATCCTGTTAGGCAGCCTGTAACAGACCCCCACTAGTATATCAGCCTTGTTGGCTGTTCTCTTCATCCTTAAACGTAGAGGCTTGACCTGAGCATTGCCTGTCCCAAGCTCAACAGCACTAAAACATTCTCTAGCACAGACAATCAAGCCATTGCCCCTCCTTCCTTGCCTATCCCTTCTGAAGAGCTTATAGCCATCCTCCGCAGAACTCCAGTCCTAGGAGAGATCCCACCTTGTGTCATTAATGGCAACTCAGTCATAGTTTGCCTGTGGCACAATGGCTTCCAGCTCCTCCTGTTACTCATGCTACATGCACTGGTGTAGATGTACTTCAGCTGAGCTGTTTGCCTGGCCCCCAACCCCAAGCAGATGCAGTGCTGGCTGGATGTGTCTGGTGTTTTAGGGCAGCATTTGTCAGAGTATTAGGCAGAGAGAGAGAAAAGGGAAGAGGACCAAGATGGTTTCTGTCACCTGCAATCATGAGAGAGAGGAACAGACAAGCTAGAAATAGAGCCCCAAGTCTTCCAGTCTTTTGCTCTTATTACTAGCTTATGGTGTCTATTATATTTATTGCAGTTGGCTACATTTAAGTCATGTCAAAGCAACATTAAACAACTATCAATGGGCATTCATAAAAGTAGGACTGTCAGTAACAAGGGAATAATGTAAAAAGCAGCATCAGGCAGGAACATATGCCTTATTATCTGGCAGTCACTAAGAGACCTGTAGAAACTCATACATTATCTAGATTTGATATAGTAAATATTTCAGGTTGTCGATTATTGTATTTGCAGATTTTATTTCATTCCTCTTAAGTCTGTTTTCTATTCCTCAAGAGAGAGATTTAAGAAAGTTCTAGGTTGGCTAGTGATATCTAACACAAACATTGAGCTCATTTTGCTATTTCAGTGTTACATCACTGCTTTCAGTGGAGTTACACAGGTACAAAGTAGGGCTTACACAGCCAAGTATAAATAAACACTCCTGTTGGCTTCAGTGGACATAACCTCTGTGACCCTCTCACTTCTCTAAAAACTTACCAGTACAAACACAAAGCTCCCAGAGGCCCACACTGGCTTGTCTCATTGTGGCTCAGAACTCACACCATGACATGCTTCAGAACATTGCTGCTGCTTCTGCACAGAATCTTCTTGATGGTCCCACTCCCCCTACCCTTATCTGAGATATCCCTTCTTGCCACACAAATGGTCCTGTGCTCTGGAACAGGATCATTTACATGAAGTAAGAGCTGCATGCCTCTCTGTGGTCCTTTTTTGTTGTTGTTGTTTCAGTTTTGGTGTTTTAGAAGGAAAATGTAGCAGATACAGAGCGTAAGAAAGACACAGACCTGTTGGAACAAGTCCAGAGGAAGCCACCTTGTTTAGAGAGCTGGAGTGCCTCTCCTGTGAAGAGAGGCTGAAAGACATGAGGTTGTTCAGACCATAGAGAAAGCTCTGGGGGGACTTCATTGAGGCCTTCCAATTCCTAAAGAGAGCCTATAGGAAAAAGGAGGAGAGACTCTTTGGAAGGGAGTGTAGTGAGAGGACAAGGGGTAATAACTTCAAACTGAAAGAGAGTGGGTTTAGATTAAACATAAGGAGGAAATTCTTCACTATGGGAGTGGTGAGGCACTGAACAGGCTGCCCAGAGAAGCTGTGGATGCCCCATCCACAGAGGTGTTCAAGGCCAGTTTGGATGGGGACCTGGGCAGCCTGAGCTGGTGAATAGCAACTCTGCCCATGGTAGGGTTTTGGAACTGAGTGGTCTTTAAGATTCCTTCCAACCCAAATTATTCCGTGACTCTCTGATTCTAAATACGGTATGGCTTTTTAAGAAGCCAGATATAAAGAGAATAAATAAAGAGAATTAAGTACCACTGACAAAGAAGTGGTGTGTGTAGCTATCATCTGACGTATGGAAAGTTCTTGCTTCTGCAAAATGAAACACTGATAGAAAGAACCTCACAGCACCTCTGTGAAACAGGAGGCTGATCTTGTTTACAGAGAGAAAACAAAGAAGGAAAAGGAGCTTATCAAGGCATTTACTCAAGGAACCTATAGGAAAACAGAGAGACAAATCTAAGCTGTGTTTTCTGTCTCTGGCTAATAGCTGCAATTTAGACAGCACCTTCTAACTGCATTTTAAACAACATCATCTTGTTACTCACCCTCACCTCTCCAGTTTATGGAAGTAATGTAGTGTAGGACTAGGAACAGGGCAGCAGGCTCACATCAAACACACAACAAACAGCACCAAAGGCTCCTGTAGACACCTCAAACAGTCCTGCTTCTCATAGTCAGAACCAATAACACTTCATGGGGAGGGTGGTATTCCCAACATTCGGGTAGAGTGGTATTGTGGCTGCTCCTGCCCATGTGCTGTAGTAGGGAGGGAGCTAATGCCACCTCCAACCCTGCATCCCTCATATGGTCCAGTCCTTACCACAACATTAGCAACAAATCTAATCTCTTCCCGTGTGACTGAGGGTGGCTAATCCCTGTCACCTGTCTCCACAGGCTGATAGCGTCTGGATGGAGATCAGGGACGACGATGACCTGCCCACAGCCGAGGAGCTGGAGGACTGGATAGAGGATGTGCTTTCTGGGAAGATAAATACTGAAGATGATGATGATGACGACGACGATGATGATGACGACGATGACGATGATGATGATGACGATGATGATGACGACGATGACGACGACGACGATGATGATGACTAACTGTGACTCTGTACAGTTTGACTTGTGGAGGCCGAGAGGCCTCCCCCTGTGGCAGGTCCCTTCATCAGAAGACCTGTGTTTGAGCGTCAGCAAGCACCGCCTGCTCCTCCTTTCCCCCTTGCCCCGCTCCCCCTGCCCCTGCTGGGACTCCCGGCCTGATTCTCAGAGGTGCTGAGCCACCAGGACTGCTATCTTGGTGGGTGGCACCAGCAGGTGCCCAGCACCACTGTAAATCATGCCTCCATAGAAAGGACAATAGGAATCTGTAGGGAACCTGCCCCAGTGCCCAGTGCAGGAGGAAAGCACCTGCATGCTCACTGCCAGAAGGACACAGGGAGCCAGTTTGTATTTTCCATGCTCATCAGCCCATCATGTACATCCAAAGACCAAATCTCACTCGAAACAGAGGGAAGGTCACTGTAAAGTTTAGTCCTTTCATTAAACAAAATGCCCTTTGCAGCTACTCTGCCAAGACGACTGGATCCTGAAAGTTCTGCTATTGGAGTGTAAAGCTACTTGTTAGCATACTAGGAGCAGCAAAACATTTGAGGGGGGGAAGACAGTTTTAGGAACGCTAGTTAGTGTTCCTAAAATAATTTTTAGTGATTCCATAAAGTGACAGTATATTTGTATCTGACAGAGGATGCAGAAGCCAACACCACAGTCCCTGTTTGACATGCTTTCTTCAAGGAAAAAGTAAGTGCAGGTGGTTTTAGATGGGACAGCACAGCTTGCAACTTCTTGAGCTTGGAAGTTTCTGAATGCTGGAAAGGCTGCTGCAGGTCTGAGTCCAGACTCTTAAGGATGAAGATCACTGCACTGAGCCTGACTGTTGGTTCTTAATCTTGGGGAAACACTGGAGCTGACCTCAAACCAGTTCCAAACATCTGCAGCTGAGGTGGTGAATGTGAGATAGCACACTTCTGCCAATAGAAACTTTCATAGGGGCTCACCCTGAAGCCTTCCTATTCCCCATGACCTTCCAGCTTTAGGTGACTTTTAATCAAAATTCCATGTAGCATCTTTTCCCATGACCAAGGTGTTAGGAGGGAACATATCCATCCAACCATACTAGATGCTGGATTAAGTGAGTTGGGCAATGAGCAATGAAAGCATTCAAGCTGGTCAACTTCTACATATTCAGCTGCAAATTCAATCCCTGCTTAGAGACTTGGATGTTCCATGGTAGCCTGTGAGAAACCTCTTCCACACTGAGGTGGAGCTCATGGCATCAGCTTGCAGCAAAGGGGGCCATGAGGTGAAGGGCCAGTGACTGAGTCCCAGTGAGTGCCGCTCCATCCATGTGCAGGTCACTTCAACAGCATTAGATCTCCCTGCTTTCCCATGCCAGCAGATTTCAATTGTCTTAGCTTCTTAGGTTTGACAATAGTGCAATGAATGGAGAGCTTGGAGATGCTTTATCTTTATAAATACTTTATAAATATGTTTTCCAGTAATTCAGACTTGGTAGCGGAGGTGGGATGTACATGTCCTCTCTTGAAACAGTCAAAAAACATTGTTCTGGTCTTTCTTAAGAAAACTGGCTTATGTCAGAGATAAGTGATGTTAGTGGAAATAATAGTGCAAGGAACAAGAGATTCAGTGCACGCTGTATGAAAATGAATCAGCCTGATGAGAAACAAGGTTTACACACCATATATTTCCTTCATTGGATAAGCTGCAAAGCAAGATTTTATAGATTTCTTTTTCTCCTTTACGTTGGTCAGTCTCTTTGTCTCTCTCTCTCCCTCTATACTTGAGCTGAAATAGAAATTTGAAGTTACTAGTATAAATTGGCTGAAGTACTGATCTACTTCTGTGTGTGCCATGTCCCCTCAGTGGGAGGCGCCAGCATGAAAAACACTCAGCTGGATGTCTACATACCTCTGAGAATGAATGCTGTGCCTACGTGGTAGATGGCTATAGGCCATGCTAGCTTCACACTGAGCATCTGACACTCAACTGGCACTTTTCAGGCACTATCTATTAGCATGATAGGAGAGCTACGTCCTCATGTTGGGTATTATCTGTGTTAGCCCTTTCTTATTTCTTTATGATGTATAAGCACTTTCTGGAAGACTTGAACCAAGCGTGTTTGGGGAGATCATCTGGGTGTTTACACCAGCGAGCACAGCGGTGAACAGCTCAGCCCCAATCCAAAGGATCTGGTGGAGACTTTGGGAAGGCTTGAAATGCAGTGTGCTGTCAGACTGGAGGTCCTCTCTCCAGATCAGAAAGGTGACCAGTGCTATCCCTCTGCTCTGCCCTTTCAGCTATTTCAGCCGGGAGAGAGGGAACAAGCTGAACTCAAAGACTCATTTACGCACATTAGTAAAGAGCAAGAACAGGCTAAACTGGCAGTTTAGTAGTCTCTTAGTCTGTGATTAAGGGACAAACTCTGCTTATGTGGCTCACCTGAGAATAGTACTTGCTTATCTTTACCTTGGAGATATTCCCAGGAGGAAAGCATGCGAGATTTCACTCTGTATATTATAACTTCCTCAGCAGCTCTGCAGCCCCAGATCAGTCATTGCTAAGTCCTGCCACTCTCGATAAACGTGAAGAATAAACCAAGACTTGCTCTACTGCCTTTCCCAGCCAGCACTGCCCCTGGACACCCCAACTGCTTGGATACTTTTCTTGTAATACCACTGCTCCCAGACATATTTCTAGTCTGATACGCCTCTGTCCATATGCTCCAACGGACATAAATCAGGCAGAAGAAATAGACCCTGCAAATAGCATTGCAGATGTGTTCAGGTGCACAGGTGGTGGTTAACCTTATACAGATACTAGAAAGACCGAGCTCACACTGCAGCCAGTAGGCTGGTGTTGGTGATTTATGGAGAATTCCCCCTGTGTTATGAGAGAAAGGGCTGATCATATGGCTGCCACTCCTCAGTGGGGCCAGCACAGTTCTTGAAGTGGACTGCCCTTCTCTCTTCCCTCAGTCCCACCTTATGGTTTCCTTTAGTTCTCTTTGACCACAAAGGGGATCATTTTGTCTCCAGCTTTTACTTACAAAGCCAGAAGTGGCTAGTCTCTTCTTTTGGGATAAACCCATCAAAAATTAACAGGTGTTGCAAAAGGGGAAGGATTGCAGCAACGAAGAACAGCAGGTGGCCAAGGCGCTCTCATTTACCCACAGCACCCAGGTTCACAGGGGCTGAATGAGATACAGCTCCTCGTGAAGGAGCTGAAAGTTTGAATTTGAGTGTCTTCCTTCCAGGGACAGGTAAGATACCTGTGTGTTGTGGGTTACAGCTGGTGAGACAGGGAGAAACTCTGCACAAAACCACTGAAATAGTTTAATTTCCCAGTACACTACTGGTGTGGATCCATACTCATACCTGCATACCTTACTCTTCTCCATCTTATGACAGTTACATCCAGAGAACTTGGAGGTGCAGTGGGCCACACTCAGTGTTTCTGCAGGTATGTCTATTGGATGAGGGCAAAACAGAGTTCATCATCTTCATGTGTATTAAGACCAATTTAATTGGAATGTGAGATTACCACTTCAGTGAAAATACGTATTAGATCTATCAGAAGCACAGAGGAGGAAGCTCCTGCCGTTGCAGCAGGCCTAAGGACATCGCTGGAGAGACTCCGTGAACCAGAACTATGTCTGAGCTAATGTCAATTCCTTGGGAAAGTTTCTGAAGGAGAAGACAAGGGTGGCACAGTGAAGTCACAGAGTGCTTCATATTTTCATGGTCAGCAGTTCTGCTGGTTTTTCTGAGAATAAGGGTGGTCTCCCATGCTGGCAAATTGGACACCTAGGCTGTTTCCCATCCTGAAGAGGTAGATATTGGCTGCTTCTCTGTGTCTGTCCACACATCATACATCAGAAATGATTCAGGGATTCATTACCAGGGCCAAACAAAAAACATTGCCTTTTATTCTCAATTAATTAAACAGACAGGAACATATCAATTTCTGGCTGCTGAAGTCTTACAGTCCTGTGAAAATGACTCAGGATTACATCTGGATCTCTCTCTGCCTCAGCAAAACTTCAGGGAAGCCCCTTATAGGGCTAGTCACACACCAATGCCTGGACTTAGGGACAACCAGTGAACAGGCAACAAAGAACCAAGAAAGGGCAATTATCCTGGGTTAATCTGGCTGTGCCAGTAGGACTGAGTCCTATCTGAGACCCAAGACTTGTTACGCACTGTGCTGCAGCATCTCCCGCTTATTCCCCAGTTCCCTCAAGACTGGTACCCCTGACACCCAACCTAGGCCAGCCCAGATCCAGGGGAACAACCCTTACCAGGTCTACAAGGTGCTAAACTGTTAAACTAATGAATAAATAAAAATTATTCTGCTACTCTGCCTGAGCATCAGATGAGTGGCAAAGCTTCAGGCATAAGAAATAAGCCTCAAGCAGAAGAAAAAAGAGTTAAACAAACAGACTTTTGACAGAGTAATTATCCCATACTTTAGCAGCAGTCAGAAAGCCAACCACCCACCTAAGAAGAGCAGCAGCCATCCTGACTGCGCCCTTCATTGGCCGTGGGTGGCAAACGTCTCGAACCATGGCCATGGGCAACCTCCTGCTCTGCTTGGGCTGGGAGGAGAACCTGCCTGCCTGTGCAACAAGAAACATGGGTAAAAATAAAACTATGCATGACCAGTGAGATTGGCCTGGAGTGGGATTTTGCTCTAAAATTCAAACCAGTGTGCCAAAGCCCACTCCTGTTAGTGACAAAGGAAAAGGAGTTATTGAATGACAGAAGTAACCAAGCGTTGGAAGAACAGTTTAGCTCCTGCAGAATGAAATCACTGAAGGAATTTGCAATGCTTCCCAGTCTAGTTACTGAATTACTAAGCCAGTTTCTCCAACTACTTTCAAAGCAAAATTATAATTAACCGTAGGATCTGGTATTATGAGTACTCAAGAATGAGCTTTTACAGAATAGAAGCTAAAAGATTTACAGATCTGTTTCACATCTGTGATGCAGACTGAATCAGCTCCTTCTTGTTCCCTGTTTCAAAGCATGCTCATAGCATCTGACGTGTGCTAAAAGAAGGTCCAAAGAGCTAAAAGTTCTAAGTGTCTCTTAAAGTTCCACAGAGGCTGAATCAACTGTATTTTATCAAGAACTCCCTTCTCTTCACTTTTATGGAGTTATTATTCATGTAATCTTTTCGAGTATTAAAAAGAAGGACTGCAGAAGTCAAAGTATTTAAAAGCCTGATTTTCACCTCTGGAAAAATCAGGCACAAAATGTTAAAATTCAAAGAGAAGCTTTATGTCTAGAGAAATCTATGGTGTGTCTGATTTTGAAGCCTTTGTACATTCATATTCCTAAGGATGCTGGAGGGAAAGAACATACCCTGTCTTCTAAGGTCTCTCCCATCAACTTCTCACTGCCTCCTCCTCGTCTTACTGTTTCTCTTGAGGCTTTATTCCTTCTTCTGTACTAGGATACATAGTGTGGTGGCCACACTGAGCTATCCTAAATACTCATACACAAGTTATCTCCTTTCTTTCTCTCCTAAAGCTGCCCACGCAACTTACAGGGACCAATTCTCCCTTCATCTGGGCCTTGGTCCCACCAGCACAAAACCTCTCTGCTCCTCCCGCAAGCGGGACCACAGGCTGCAGGAGGCAACACTGCTTCCCTGAGTTATTTGCATCAAGCCAAGTCATGCACAGAAGTGATCTCCTTCACTCATTTGGCTCTTCATTCTGTGGGGGGAAGGAAGATCAGCTCTGGGTTTTGGAGGTGTCTGGCAGTTTTGCAGTGGACTCCAACCTGATCACTGACTCCTGTATAAACGTTGGTGTGAAAAAGAAAGGCTTCTCCAACTGCATTTTGGAAGGACACAGGGAAACGGAGAGGAGAATGGAAAACAGTTTTATTTCTGTTGGAGGTACTCTCTGGTACAAGCTAGCAGCAGGGCTGTAAAATGTGTAACAACACTTCAAAGCAACCAGGGTAACCTTATTCATAGTGATTTATGCATGTGCAATCACTGCACTAAACCACCCGTACCTCCACCTGGTCCCTGCAGCACGTGGGTTCTCACGTGAAAAGGGGATGGACACCCCTGACCCCACGGATTATTTGTCAGGCCGGAAAGAACTGTAACCTAAGCCCATCACCATCCCAGTCCAACATAAACTCAGGAGCAGTGTTGAAAGACAAATCAAAAGCACCGCTTGGACAACTCCCTCCATGCCTTCCTGTCCCACACACTGTTGCAGCACACGCAGACAGAGATCCCCCTCCTCTAGCATCATGCCCTGCCCAGAGTTCAGGGCCTGCCTGGCTGCTCTGGCTCTCCCTGGGAGGCCTCAGCTCAGTCTCTCTCCACACTTTCCCGGGGTTCAGATCTAGGGCAGGAGCAGCAGAGCCGATGCATAGAACCTGTTTTGAGATTGGAAGCTCTGCTCATCACTGCAGCTAGATGTTTCATCAAGCTGTTTATTTAGCTAACGTTATCACGACTTGAGGCACTGCTAGTGTTGCATGCAAGGCTCTGGAGCCAGCAAAGAGATGAATCCCTTTCTTTAACCCATGTGTTACACACAGACCACACCTTTGCCCCATTTCTCCCCAGTGAATTCTCCGAAGGCAAAGTTCCCTCAGCACACGTAACCATGAGGCCTGGTCCCACCACCTACTACACAGTCAGCAGACCTCCTCATGTCCTAGGCCACACTTCAGGCACAGCCTTGCTCAGCATCAGACACTTTACTTCAGCAGGCATTGCTGTGCTGTCTCGGGGCAGCCAAAGCCTTCAGGGCACTGCAAAAGGAGTTCCTCCTTCCTAAACAACTCCAGTACCTCCCTCAGGAGCAAGGCGCTCACCTCATGGGCAGCACAGCCAGCTCATCCACGCGCTGTTCCCAGTCACTGCCTCCTTCCCCATCTTGTCAGGAGTTTGTGGGGGCACAAACACAGCAGTGTGCCTGGGGCTCCCTCACACCTCAAGGACCCTCGTGACTCCAGTGAAAGATTTGGCCAACCCAGAGCAGCACCCTCAGCTCTAATTTCTGCTGAGCTTCATACCGCAGCCCCTTATGATTCAGATACCTGAGCTCTGGGCGAAAGCCAGGGGAACTGGTCCCTCTGGCAAAGCCTGTTTCTACCTTCAGTTTCCACAACCCATAGCTAGAGAGAGAAAGCACAGAGACCAACAGCACAAGAAGGACGTGAAGCTGTTGGAAGGGGTCCAGAAGAGGCCACGAGGATGCTCAGAGGGCTCAAGTACCTCCTCTGTGAGGAGAGGCTGGTTCAGCCTAGAGAAAAGAGGAACTTTTTAATAAGAGCACGTAGCGATGGGTAAAAGGGGAATGGTTTAAAACTAAAAGAGGAGAGATTTCGATGTTAGGAGAAAATCCTTTACTCAGAAGGTGATGAGGCACTGGGAACAGGCTGCCCAGAGAAGGTGCAGACAGTGCAGGGCAGGACAGTGTTGCTGGGCCCCACCAGCAGGATGAAGGGACATGGATCAAAAGCAGAAATCAATGGAGAACAGGAGGCAGCACACCCCACCCCACCCTTCCTTCTTCCTTCTGGGCCCAAAGCCCAAACACCTTCCTCTCCCTCCAAGCACAGAATTACTTGTTGGGATGTTTCTCTCCACCAGCGTTTGTATTTTTAGCACTTATCTCAACAATTGCTACACTGTGTTTTTCACCGCTCCACAGCATCCTGTGGATTTTTCCAACAGCTCATAGAGAAGAGCTGCTTTGCGTGGTGAAGCGGTGAGAGCCCATGGGAGGGGCTGTCCTAAAGAGCAAGGCACCAAGGGCCTACAAGACATGGTCTTTCAAAGCTCTCGGCACCATGAGGATGGGAACAGCTGCGCCCACAGAGTGATTTCAAGGCAAGAAGCCCTTAAGTCATTTTTAGCAGAGCACACATCCATGGAGCAGGCTCACATCCACTGAAACAAGGAGGCTTTGCCTCAACACTCCTCCTCCCCACCAGATCCTAATAAAGGATTCAGCCACAAATCCTACACTTCATAATATATGAGCAAAGAATACAGCAGGCAGAAAAACCTGTTCCAGCCCCGGCCCCCCCACCGCACACCCTCACCAGCTGTATTTGCTCTCCATCCTTGGAGATTTCAGGTGTTCAAAGCAGTCACCTACCAGTCTCACTTCAAGAGTGATAAATGAGTTTGCATTTTACTATGGCAGGGTGGATCAGAAAGGTCTGAAAGGAAGGTGACACAAGGCAGCCTCAAATAGGTTAACCCACATGTTTGCAGGGCCCCTCCCAGCCACAACTTATGAATGCCTGGAGGCCAGAGCCCCTTTTCTTCTTCTTTTTTTTTTTTTGTGTGTGTCTGAAAAGATAAGAGGAAAGAGTGGGACAATCAAATCTGGTTTCAGTTTATTTCCAGAATTTTACTGTACAAAATATGCAAAGTGTAAAACGGTTTTATGTTTCAGTTTAAAAACAACAAAAACCCATCCAGCTATAACTGAAGAGAACCCAGCTTGGAACAGAACGACTTACTAGACAAAACCCACAGTGCATTAATGTCACAGACACCAGGAATTTGCTTATTTAAGTCCATGATTAGAAAAGAACTGAAAGACCATGTACCACTGCAGTTAAAGTCACATGTGCAAAAAGGAGGGGGGGAAAAAAAAAAAAAAAAAAAAAAAAGAAATGCTGGTTAGTGTCTGTTAATTAGAAAACCTTGGCAAAACCCACCTTACTATACACAGTATGTGTAGAAAAGGAGTATTACACAGTGATCAAAAAGGGTGCAAGAAGAGAGCTGGCTCCCATCCCCTACCCCAAGACACAATAACGCTGAATCAAAGAAACAGGCACAGAAGAGTGTAAGATCCCTTCACAGCTGGGTCTGTGCGGGCAGCAAGCCGCAGCATCCCCGTGTGCAGACAAGAGATGCTCCCAAGCCCTGTCAGCACTGGTGGAAACTGCCAAGGGAAGTCGCTGTGGGGTAGCAGAGCACACCCACAGCATCATGCACTGCCCATGGGGCTGCACTGCAGCACATGGATCAGCACACGCTGCCTCTTGGAGGGAAACAGACAGGCAGATAAACTGGTGATGGGGGGGGACCCATCTGGAGTAAACTCAATGAGATCCACACCAGCTGTCGGAAACAGCAACTTTTGGTCACCATCTACCTGAGGCAGCAGCCCACGCACATAAGGATGCATGTTCCTAAACGAGACTTCAAGGCTCAAAAAAAGCCCTCTCTTTTAGGAGATCGCTTAAAAAAAAAAAATAAACCAGAACAATCTGATCCCAAGAGTGCTTCCTTCTTCACAATTCAAACACTGAACCACCAAGCTTGGCTCAAGGCTTTAGACAAGTACAATGCATACACCTATAAAGAGAGAAGCACATCCACGCACAAGCTGAATGAGAAAACAGACATCTGTACAAACATCTCAAAACACCTCTTGGACGGCAGGGCAGAGCTGAGCAGAGCCTGGGGCCAGACAGCAGCATTCTTTAATAGACTGCAAGATTTTTCATTTACCTTTTTAAAAAAAGAGAAGATTGAAAAGTTTCTGTGAGCAGATGAAATTGGCCTGAGTAGGTTTCCACATTTTGCATAGTATAGATCTTTCCAGTTTCTTCACTAACGAGCGTTGGAACATGCACATCTCAAACAAGACTTTTACAAGCTACTTCTGCACGGCCAGTTTTAGAAACTGCTTCTCCACAGCTTCTGGCATGCTTAGAAACAGTGGAATCCCTACACTTTGTGTGGAGCATCCCAAAGCAAAAGAAGAAAAGCTCTTTGCGGGTTCCAATTTGTTCAGCTCTCTCCCAGACTTGTGTCCTACCCCAAGCTGTCTCAGGCTCCAAGGCCAGCACCTCACATCCCACCCGGTATTTGCTCCTCCTCAGCAGGAAACTCAATTGAACACAGCCAGTAAGGTGGAGTGACTGGATCTGCTGGCATGAAGACTTCAGAGGTAGCAGAACACCAGAGGAAAAACTGAAATCTGTCTCCAAGATGCTGCTCCAGAGTGGATTTCTCCTGCTGCCTTGAAAGAGCCAAGCACAACCCCAAAGCAGGGTATACTCTGGAGCTGACCTTGCTCTGCCACTCTTCCATGCAGAGTACACCTTCAGCAGATACTCTGCTGCATGCAGGGTGTGTGTTTGCCAAGGTCTACTACCCTGTGCTCTTAGAAGCTGCGAGAAATCCTAACTTTCCACTCTTCGGCCATGAAAGAGAGTCAGCCTTTGTGAAAACCCACAGTCACTTCCATTTTCCTTGAAGCAGCTGAAAGTCTTTGTTGCATCTGGTTTAGGAAGATCTCAGCATGGTTTTGGATTTAGGCTGTAACAAATATGAGTCTTTAAACTGTCTGAGCAGCATACTTGAGAATCACACATGGAAAAGAGGAGTGGGCCAACACAGCACTCTACTGAATGGTGCAGCATAAGGTCCTCCTCTGAGGGGCATGGGCTCAGCCTTCACTACAAACAGGGTTATCTCAAAAACCACTCATTTCTAAAAATCACTTCTCAATTAGATAAGAGCATACAAGCTTGGGTGACAGGAGGGAGATTAACACACAAGGAGATGGTGCAGAATAGGAGGCATTTGGAGAGAAGCAGCCTGTGCTTGGCTGGCAAACTGTACAAGCCTTATTTACGCTCAACTCTTGGCAAGCTTTCCAGGAGTAAGGACTGCAGGATTTGGATTCAGAGCTTTGTTCCCTGTGACTCAATTCTTACTCATTAGCTGGCTAGAAACAGAATTAAACAAACCAGTCTGCTCTCACTGCTTAGGATTTTCACAAAGAGCCTGAGTTCTTACAGACTCCACAGATCCATATGTGGATTTCAAAGCACTTCGTGATGCACTGAGTTTAAGCCCACAACAGCCCACTGAGGTAGGTATGATCGTGGTCCCTTGATTTTGCATGGAGAGGGGAAACAAGCCCCTAAAGAGAGAGCTGGAGAAATAAAAAATCATTAAAAAAACCTGGGAATACCCAGGAGTTCAGATTCCCTTATAGACTGTTCTCAGCTCGGAACAGGTTGCAACTCTGCAGTAAGCAGCCTGTTTGAGAGGTGAAGCTCTCTCCTTCAGATTTTATCAAGCAAAGCATTCACCTCAACACTGGGAAGAGTGCTTAACGCAGGAGCTGACAGCGGAGAAGGTAGCACAGATTAGGAAGCAGATCCAGAGTGAGCATGCCTTGCTTCCACCTGGCTTTCCATGTGCTTAAGGATTCAATGCAACTAAGGATTAAGACATGAGTTTCCTGAGCAGACACTGTCAGACAGGCCAATCGTCGGGGAGAGGAAATCCTGGGAAAGGAAGGTTTTATGGAGCAGTGCCCTAACCAAGGTGCTCCCATGTGTAGGGCACACCCAAGCCCCCGGCACAGCAGTTCTCTCTCTGGCTGCACACATCCAAGCTGGTTCAGCCATAAGCAGAAGTGCTTTGTAGTGCCCATGCTACTCCCAGTCTCTCCCGCCCTGGCTGGTAATGTACATCATAAAAAACAAATACATACACCTTCAGGAGAGATACGTGTGAGATACTGTATGCTCCATCACCTTTTTTGTTTTGTTTTTAAGGAGGGAATAAATCTGTGTTTTTCCAAACTAAAATACTGCAAAGGCCACAGTCAGTAAAAAAATCCCTGTACAGACACAGACTGCAAGGAAGTCTGACCTAGAAACAAACTCAGGCGTTGAGTTTAGACAAGGAAAACTCCACCTACTTCTCATCCTTGAAGAGGCATAGATAGGCTTGGTCTCATCACGCACGTTTTGTTTCTTCACAACCAATTCTGACACATCACACAGAGACCACAGGATGGAGGTGAGTATTACACATTCAGACGAAAGCTGCCAGCAGCGGGAGGCCACACAGACCATGGGTTATACTTGGCTGGGGGAAATCTCCACCTGGGACCCTCCCTCACCAGGGAGCTCAGGTGGCTGGTAGCTCCCTCAAACCCAAGAGGACCAGCTGGTGCTGCTGGACATGTGGCTCCTTCTCAACTACCGCTGCTGGAGCAGGGAAGCAGCCCAGTGGACTGATGATGGAGCCCAAGGAAGGCCTGGAGTAGGCAAAAGAGGCTGTAGGAAGCTATCATGGGCCACCACAGAAGATAAAGCAGTGAATGGCATTGGGTGTACCTCACTAGCAGGGCCCTTTGCAGTAAGAGATCTCCATGGAAGGCAAGTTGGCTCATGCTAGATACAGATCTTCTCATGGCAAAAGACTGGGCAGGATGAATCCAGCATTTCCACTTGAATCTGTCACCACAGATCAGGGCCTCTAGGAGGGGCCCACCTGAAGACGAGTCACCGCCAGGCCCAGAGGTGGCTCTGGAGTCACACAATGCTCATAACTAGCATCCAGACAGGCTCATCTTATGAAGAAACCTTTCAAATTAAGAGCTAAGCACCTCTCACAAGAGCAAAGAAGCAGCAGGCCATCCTGGCACTGAGAACGGAGAGACCCCCACAGCAGAAAAAGGCCAAAAAAGGTAGGCAGGTTTTCAGCATTCAGACCGTTTGGTATTTCCCAGCTTTGTTGAAGGCAGGGAAGGATGCACTGCAGCATTTCAACATCACGGCAGTTCTTCAAAGCAAGAGGGGGGCAGTAGAGCCAGCCCTTTCCTGGCTCCACTCTTCGAGGAGGGAAGCGTTTTTGCTCGTCTGTTTTCCAGACACACTGAACCCCTTGGATATGGAGGGATACATTCCTGCATGCTTTCTTCTTCCCCTCTGCAGGGCTGCAGACGTAGCAGTGTCTGTGATGCATCTGAGAAGGAGCCAGCTACTTACCCACCCTGTGCAAATGTGCAGCCCCCGCAGGTGTGAGAGGAAGAAGGGTAAGGCAGACCCCGAGGGCACTGGGGTAGAGAAACACGTTTGGAAAGCAGACTGGGGAGCTTTGGAGAGCCTGGCAAAGGAGAGGGACAAACACTGAGACAAAAGAGGCAAAAGTGGCATGCAGAACTGTTTCCACTAACAAGCATTGCTAAAAAGAATTTTGGAAGAGCAGCAAGATGGGCTGATCCAGGATGACACAAGCAACTTCACAGAGACAGAAACAGACTGCAAAACCATCCCACTTTGTTCACACAGATCCAGCACTGATAAGAAAACACACAGAAAGTAGGAAAAAAAAAATAAACAGATCTTCAGTCTTACTTATTATGTAGCTGACACAAGGAAACCTCTCACACTCTCTCACTTCCACATGAAAAGAAACTGTAAGTTCTCTCTGTACAAGCAGACTTCTGTAGTGGAGAGGTGAGCAGCCTGTTTTCAGGAGAAACAGGTAGCAAAAGCACACACACAGAGTGTAAGGCAGCATTCCAACAGAAATACAGACATTGCAACTGTGCAGAGAAAGAGAGCGTGAGATTCACAATATGCCTGGAAAGGGGAAAAAAAATTCTGTTCTGTCTCCAAGGCTGAGCTAACCAAGCCAAGTCACCCTGTTGCCTCTTAAGATATTCCTTTCTAGATAAGATATCCCAGCTCCCTCCACCCCTTTCCAAATAAAGTGCAGATGGTCAAATATTACTGGTCCATCATCTGCCAGTTTCAGTCAGCATTGGGGAAATAAAACCCAAAAGCAGAATAGTGAAAAAAAAAAAAAAAAATTCCAAACAACCCATCCTCAAAATCCCTTAGACTGAAGTCTCGGACTGTAAGCGAAGGACAAATTTATGAGATTTAGGGTCTATGAACTCTTCAGAGAGTTTGATGAAGGGAATTTTCTTCACATTAGCAACAAGGCTGAAGTCCAAGCACTTGAGGACAAAAACAATTCCATCTTGCAACCCACTTGTGACTGCTTCCTCGCTAACGAGTGTCCACTGCTTGGAGAACCAGCGATCCCTGTCGTACTGGAGGGTTGGGCCAGGGCTGAGGTAACGCTCCAGGAATGCCTAGTAAGAAAGTGAACACATTAGCACCGGGGAAACAGCAGCCCCATGACTCTGTCTGCTTCCACGCTCTCTTTCTTTCTCTAGATACAGCTCTGTGAGCATTGGCTTGCAATGCAGGAAGTTATTTCAGCTTCTGGGCTTCAGGAGACATCTGTTCCCCCCTCCCTTGCTATCTTAATGGCAGCAGAACCACCCCCTTGCACCTCTGAGGAAGATGCCATGTGGATCCCAGTGAAAGGTCCACCTTTGTTTCTTCACAGCATTTCCACACTCAGCACAGAAAGTCCTGGGTAAATTCCCAAGAGTGAATTATTGCATTTTTGTCCTTGGGTTGTGTTCTCCAGCAAGGTGGTTGTAGGATGCTATTAGGGAGGAAGGAGGACACCGAGGACCACGTGACCCATCTCCCTCATCATTCAGTCCCTCCCTGCATTTGCAGTTCAGCAGTCAGGGTGTGAAGCAACAAAATGACATCTGACCAGGCAGACCACGAGTTAAAAACACTGTCAGACAGGGATTTAGGCTATAAATAGCAGCAGTCCAAAATGCAGCAGCGTGGAAGAGATAAAAAGAAGAAAAATGTCATTTGCAAGTTGCTATCTCCATCAGTCAGCCAGCTGGGAAAACTGCCCGTGACTCAGGGCCACCACCTTGGACACTTCTTTGATACTGACTCCAGTGCTGAACTGGATATCAAAACAAGCAGCTAATTATCTCATGGGTACTTTCAGCTGAAAAGAAAAAGGTGCTTCAGAGGAAACACCACTTCCTGATGCAATCTACAGAGTGCTGACTGCATTACAGAGAGCAGATATAAAAACCTCCACTCGCTTTCCCCAGCAATTCCTTGCCCTGTGCACGCACACGTGCTGTCCCTTTATCCTTCCCACCCTGCACTAGGGTTAAAGAGCACGTTACCTTTGGTGTCATGTTATTTGTGATGCAGAAGGACAAGTGTTGCAGGATGCTCTCCATGCTGTGGTACTGCTGCTGGCGGGTGGTACGAAGGTACTTCTGCAGAGCTCTTGCCATGGACGGGAAGATCGCCTGGGCTGCTTCTCGAGAGTCCATCATCTCTCCTGGAGCTTTTTGCTGTTCCTCTGCCTGGAGGCGTTTGATATGAGTGAAGGCCTCCTCTACTGCAACCACAAGCCTGCAGAAAGAAAACCAGCACAGCAAGAGTCACAACACAAGAGGTAGAATGGGTCTGTAGTTAAGGCAGAGCCTGGGAGTCAGGATTTGCAAGCTCCAGTTCCTATCTCTACCACTGACTCACTGTCTGCCATACAAGTTACATAAAATCCACTCCGCTGACGATCTGTGAGGTAAGACAGTGAGGCTCTCCCTTTCTTGCCCAAGCCATCCAGAAACTGAGGGTCATAAACCAGGATTAAGGCTTTAAAAGCCTGACTGTCGTACTTGGTTCTGCCAACACAGCATAAACATCAGTTACATGACTTAACAAGACACAGCTGCCCTTGTGTTTTAAGGCATATCTTTGGAAACGGCCATTCCAGCATGCAGTGCAGCAGCTTGATGTCAGGAAGAGGGTGGCTATAAACTAGCATGACCCAGGATGCAGAGTGCTGTAAGACTGTGCTCACCAGCTGCGGCCTGCTCTGATTTACACCAACTGGGAGCAGACCTTGCATTTCAGGATGACTGCCCTGTAACTCTCCACTGAACAATGATGAGGTCCCCATCTACCCTCCTAACACTGCAGCCAAAGACATCCTCTGCAAAGCATTCCTGTGTTGGCACAGGTGAGTAAACACCGAGAACGCACCATAAAAAGGCAAACATGCCAAATGACACTTGCAAGCCCAGCAGAATTTAACTAGTCAGAGACTATGCTGCTAATGGGGAAAAAGCAACAGTAATGGAAGAGCCACCTGACAAAATTATTTTGCCGCTCTACACAGGATGTGTTTCACACTCAAGTCACCAATTACTGTGACCTTTATGCCATTACCCAATGTACAGCAAAGCTAGGAGAAGCTGCCTCAGGACAAGCAGTGGTACAGAACACTGCATTCAGGCTGTATACAAAGAACAGCACAAGAATCCCTGACCCCTGTAAGTTTTGTTTAATTTGACTTGGGGAACAGTGGAAATCAGTTTCTAATCTCTTTGTGTCCTTTTGTTGCAGCTCTGACCTTCCTTCTTTGTAACATCTGGCATGCTCTTCTAGTGACTGATGGTTTTGCTCTGACTAAGCAGCTGTTCTAACCAGCCTCATCAAGAAAGAGAGACATGCACACATTAGAATGCTATATTGCATAGAAAAGAAAATTTAAGATCCTATTACCCCATGGCTGGAAGACAGCCTGACCAACTGCAGCTACAGAGCATAGGTCAGACCAAATCAGGCTAGAGGGACACTGTGCCAGCACTTTCCCAATGAAATATAAGCTGCCAAAATAAAACACAATACAAGCCAGCTCCATCCAGTTATGGCACATTCCTTCCAAACACAGGGGTGCCTGTCTGTACGCAGCTCCCCTCAAAACGTTAGGTGTGTTAACTACAAATAGTAATTAGGTTCTCAAGCAAACAAAGGCACAAACTCTCTGGGATCACCTCACCAAAATGTTAACTCCACAGACTAAGTGTGACTACAGAAAACACCTATTTATTTCCAAAATAAAACAGAGGCAGTCCTGGTCATGCCTTTCCCCTCCAATTCATTACTAGGAAAGACAGGCAAACTGCCCCTTTTAGTTGCCTGTAAAAACATATTCTTTCCTCTCCCACAAAGAGGTAATACCAACTGTTCCACCAGCTCTGCCCTTGAATTACTTGAGCCAAGATGACAAGCCTGAGCACAGGGGAAATAATGGGATTTCCTACAGCAAGTAACTATGGATTTGTCAAGCACTGGACTGTTCCCTAATCCGTGACATCACATTAGCTTATCTGGCACAATATACACAAGCTCTGCTTATGTATTTTCTTCAGATAACTCTAGTTTTCAAGCTGTCACTGTCCCTTGTGCATCTGGGTTTCATATGTTCGCGTACCGCGACAGATTTACAGCCACCCCCCAGCCCTTAATCAAAAATCCCTCTTCTCTGAACAGGCTCAGCAAGTCTATCATGACTGAGCCTCTAAAAAGCATCAGCTGAGCTGCACTGAGGATCACCCCTGGGGAAAGGACACCTTTACCTTGCACGACGCTTTTTGACTCGGCGCTCGTGGTCGGCCTCTTCGTAGTAGAGCTCATTGTGGCTAGAGTCCCTGCGCCGGGCTGCAGCTGCGATCATGGCACGGGACTGCCCTGAGGCGTTGTTCCCTGGGCCTTCCGCAAGAGGAGACAAGAAGGCGGGCATTACTGTCACAGAAGTGAGCTGGGAAAGAGCAGTACCACAAAGCATCTGCCACAGGTGTGCCACAACTCTGCCCCTACCCCGTCTACACAGCTGGGGCTATAAACGCTTTCCCAGCCTTCATGAGCTCTGTAGAAACCCCGCTGGACAGCACGTGCTTGGAGAGGAGCTTTCTTCCTAGCTCCAAGGATGACAGTGGAAAAAGAAGTTAGTAGGGATCTCACACAAAGACAGGTAAGATACGCATGCCAAAGATGCAACTTACCATCCATTATATGTGCTTTCAGTTTGACAGCAAGAACAGCTGCAACGCCCCACATTTCAGCAACAAGACAGTGTGAGAACAGAAGAAACATGGCGTTGGAAAGAGGAGAAAGACAAACACAAGAACATCAAGAGACGTAGATATGAATGAATGAAAACCAAAATTCAGGCAGTTACACATGGAAAAGAAAAGCAGGATACAGAGACAACATAACCACCTTCAGACAAAGTTTTGCAGAAGGGTAGATGCTTTCTGAGCAACAGGTGTGCTACAGGTTAGGCTGGGGTCTGTGCATGCAGCAACTCCAGAGCAGCATCTGCTATCAGAGCTTCTATTACTTCTATTCCCTGAACAGGTAATCTATGACCTGCTCTTGAACACTCCAGCAAATGAAAGAGGAGTTTACAAGACCTGAAGTAGTGACCATACAGTGCAGGAACGGCCTAGGAAGCTCCCAGCTCTGGCTGTTTGGCAGAGATGTGGTAGAAAGGGAGAAAATGTTACTCTCGATGAGTGTACCAACTCTTCTACCCAATAGAGGATAAAGAACGGAAGCCTAAGACAGTCTCCAAACCACTGAGAGCTGTTTCTCCAACTGCTCTTACCTGGCAGTGACTAAGGCCCATCAATTGCACAGACATGCTTAAATTATTCTGCTTATGCAAAGGCAGCTTTTATTTATTTTTCTTAAAAATCACAAACAACATTTCCAAGACAGAAGCCTGAAGCTCAACAGTAGGAAGACCCATCATTTAAACAGATGGCTCCTAAACTTCAAACTTTGTTTCACAGACTTGAAATGGAAAATACTACTCAAGGAAGACACTGGTTCCCAAATTTGGGTTAGAATTATTACAAGCCTTTTTGACTATGCCTGGTGATGGAAATTCAGGTTTTGAAGGTAAGCCTCCCCACTCTGTATAAGATTACAGCAAGATGTTTTTCCTTCCTGGCTGCTACAACATCAAATACAAAAGCTGCCAACAAATTAAGCTGCTTAATAGCGTTACTGTTTTTTCACACAGAGGGTGTAAAAGGCTGTCAAGACGCCAAGGCGAGCTGCAGCCAGAACTACACTCCTCTTTGTAAAGAGGATGGGAATGATTCTGAAGAATATGCCTCTAAGCCTGAGATTTCCACATCTACAAAGGCAGAAGTGTTTCACAAGGAACAGACCAGGGATCCTGTACTGCCCCAAAATGGAAAGTGCAAGTTTTAAGGCCCTACCAGGCTCATCAGACTGCCGTTAAGAAGGCCTGGCCAGCCATATCTGGAGCTCATTTCTGGTTCCTTATATTTCAACTAGTTTCGGAGTTGCTAACTCACAAAACTTCTAATGCTGTAACTGTACTGACAGTTTTTCCCCCAAGCTTGAGGTACCCCAGTAACTGCTACAGAATCAGGCACCCTGCTATTTCTTAAAGAGATGCTGCACCAGAAGCAAGCTGGTAATGGGAACAGCATATCCTGCAGTACGGTTTGAATGGTGCACAGACACTGGGATCTGGCAGCTCTGAATTTCCAAACACAGGGCCTCACTGAGAATGAGCAACTGGAATGCAAGATCTCACTCCTAGAAAAGTGCAGAACAAGTTGTGTTACTTCTCTCTTACTGAATTAATTCTTTCCCGCCTCCAAGCTTCTTCACTCCAGGAAGCAGAGGACACGGAAGAAGCCTGCCCCTCTGCCCCCCTCCTGCTCCCTTTCACCTATCCTCTGCCAGAAATGAGAGATCTCACTGTAAAGATCTTAAACCTACAGTTGATTATATGGACTCTGCAGTGCTGCATCAGGTTTGGGGAAAAACTAAGAAAAAGGCTTTGAAACTTCTAGAGCTACCAAGAATACAAAAATTAAAAAAAAAAACAACAAAATAAATAAAAGACATCATAGCCTTGTTAAGGCAAAGGAAAAACCCAAGACATGTGGCTGCATTGACTGATGTTCACATTTCAGTATCTACAGCACACACAAAGCCACCTAGACCAGCTAAGTCCTTTCAGTTCCTTCCTGCTCTCAAAGCCTTTCAATACAAACCTATTTATATGCAGGACTTAGCACATCTTGTCATGGGATTTCAGCCGTGCCTCACTGAAGAAGCTGCCCCATGCAACTTCCATCAAAGCTCTTCCATCAGAGAAGTGCACACTTTTATGAAGGCTGAGATGGCTGGGCACAGCCTGCTTATCAAGCCTAGCTTTTACTGACAGAGCTTCAGAGTGCCAAATGATTAAGTCCAGTTTTCACTGCTTTAAGTGCCCTCATGGATCCACTCAGCCATCCTCCCACACATACCCTCAAAGCCCAAGAGCCTGAAACAAGTTTGCAGAACAGTAAGGCTCCATGGGGATAGTTATCTGTCTTGGCATTTTCCTGCAAACTGCTGAGCATCACGATGACTTGGAAGCACAGCCAAGCATAAGACATGTACAGCTAATTTACTGCTAAGGCTGCAAGCCTGATGAACATTTCTTTCCCTGTCAACTGCTGCTTACACAGTTGCTCCTCCCCGCATTGGTATGAACCTCCTCAGCTTTCCTGAAGGCTGCCCACAGCATCTGTGCAGTGAATGACTGGGGAACAGATTTAGGTTAAAAGTTGCGTTTATTGTACTAGCACAACCAAGGAGATGACCTAAGGGTGACAAGAAGCAGAGGCTGCCCAAACCAAGCAGCGGTGCCAAGAAACTCTGTCAAGCCACGTAATCATTAAGCCTGACCCAAAACTTGGCTGTTTTCACCTGGCAAAAACAAAAGCCTTTTTGTGGGCTAAACACATCTGTAAAGTCATCTGGAATCAGCAACCCCAGCACCCTTCGGAAAACTTCCAGCAAGAGACAAGGATTTGGCAAAGCAAAAAGGTGAGAATGCGTGCAAACAAAGCATAAGGCCAACACAGCCCTTCCCTATCCCACCCGTTCTCAGAGACTACATTTCACCTCACCTACCATCAACATTGTAGACTTTCAGGCCAGCCATGTGTTTGGCAGCACGGGATTTGGAGGCTGTTAACAGCGCTGGGTTGTAGACGGGGAAATCTCTGTAGTAATTTTCCAGAACCACCAATGCAGCTCGCTGGATGCTAGAGGAAAAAGAACAGGAGAAGATAAACTTGCAGAATGCAATAAGGACTTTTATTTCTTTTTAAAATACTCAGGCTCTCCACAGGACCTAAAAACTTGTCTGGGATGCTAGTAATGTCTCTCCATGCCTCAACAGGAGGACGATAGGAAAGCCCTGAGCAAGGGCAGAGTGTCAATGATGTGCCAGGCCACCTGCAGCACGGCAAAATGCAGACAGTGCTCAGCTCCCTGGCATGCCCAGGCCAGGGATCAGCGTGTCCTGCTGGCTTTGTGTGGCCAGCCTGCACAGAGGGACCAGCTCAGTGCAGATGCTTTTCCATTTGAGTCATTTCCAGCCGCACCTTGCAGCTTCTCAGATCTCCTCCATCCAAGCTTTGACAAGAGCCCAATCCTACCAGCTCTCGCAGCATGATAAGATCATTGCCTTAGGAGCACAGCTACCTGAGAATGAATTATCCCAGCAGCGCCTGTTAAATCCCAACTAAGGGACAGAATCGAGGCAGCATCACACTTCATTTCATTTGGAACCCACAAAAATTAAAAGGGAACTGCCAACATATTTGTTGGCAGTTATTTGTGAAGTTCACACTTACCAACTAAGCCTGTCATAAGGAAAGCAACCAAGTACTCTCACACATGTTACAACATAGAGGGAAAAAAAAAAAAAAAAAAAAAAAAAAGAAGAATAGTAATGTGGGAAAACAGACACGAACAAATTAAAACCTACATTCAATTCTCATCACTGCCACTGATTCAACGTGTGCTCCCCGAGGAGCAATTTAATTTTCCCGTGCCTTGTGCTAATATTAACTCCTACATCACACCCCAGTAATTCAACTCCCACACACTACCTCTGTCACTCTCACCATCTCGTTGCCCATCTCCCACCCAGCAGCGAATGAAGTAGAGATGCAGCCCATCTACAAGATGCTGGGGAAGACAAACAAATCCAGACTTGCTCAGTGTGTACCTTCCTCCCTTATTGTTATGGTACAGCGTCATCTGTTTTGTTAGCTGTACACTTTTAAGATGATCAGTTGAGGTTTTAAAGCAAATTCCACCTTTAGGACAGATGCATAACACCCCACCACACTAACTACAGTATCCTTGGGAGCTTTATTCTCCAAATACCAGTTCTAAATATCATATCAGATACGTTAAAAGCAATTTCATTTAAGCACTCGGCTAACGATATGTAATGAAGGCCACTGTTTAATCAGGGAAATAATATTCCTTTAACACAGACCTGCAGATGGACAGCCCCCACCCACAGCCAGTTTATTTCTGCCTGCCAAACTCCCGATTCCTACCGTGGATTTACTGCAGCTCCGAAACAAAATTTCACAAAATAAATCATAGCTGCAGCATATATTTTCCCTTCTGCCTGTACTTAAACACGACTGAGTTTTTCCACGTCTGCTTCCCAGGAAGAAAGGTGAAATTTGATGAGCTTTGTCGCAAAATGTAACATTTAGAAACAAGATGATAAAAACAAGAACAGTTATGCCTTGGCAGTGCAGGGCTCTGGTCTCAGACAGCATTGGGACATCAGTGGCAGCAGTGGAAATGTCTGGGAGGTGCTCCACTGGCCAGCTGGCTCTGCTAGGGCTTGGGAGAGCATGATGCACCTTAATGCACACACATTTTCCCTGAGCTCCACAGATGCTGTTATCATGACACCAGTTGTTCCTACCCCTCAGTGACTTACCTAGCCCTCTGATTCACTGACACACATGCACCCATAATCCAAACACGATCAAGCTGTTACATTGCAAAACTCAGCCGTTGCTGCCCCAAATATTAAAGCCCTGTTATTTTCTACTGATGCAGTTTCTTAAATTTCTATTTAGGAAATCTCTGGCTCCCATGCAATTCATCACAGGCCCACCAGGTGAGGGGGGCAGCTGGGCTGGGACTCTTCAAACTCTTTTTTAAAGAAAAGAAGAAGTAAAGAGAAGGTGCTGCAGCTGAGAAAATTAGAAGGGTGACCATAATTAGCCAGGGTGAGGGGAAGGCTGAATCAGAGCCTTCTGGGCAGCGTTGCTTAACCTTTTCACCCACATCAAGGGGAAACCTCACCCTGCTGCAAGTGGGAGCTGCAGAGCAGCAAGCAGCCCTACAAGCAACATGGCCATCCCTGGCATAGCAGAGGGACCCAGCTCACTTGGGCACCCCAGCAGCCCCCAGAAACAAGCTAAGGAAGCCTCGGGCCTCCTGCAAAATGCAGCTCTTTGGGATTTTCCACAGCACGCCAGACCCTCTCCTGCCACAGCAAACAAGGTGCTTCAGTGGCAGCCTCCTTCCCACCCACCCACCAGTTCCTCCAGGAATGGGAACTGACAGCTGGCCCACAGCCCGCACTCGGATGCCTTTCCCTGCAGAAGTGTCTCAGGAGGAGCTCAGCACCATATCCACCCACTGCATCCATTCACTCTGTACTTCAGCAGATGAAGGCCTTCTGCATGCACAATTTCAAAAGAATGGGGAGAGGTGGGAGGAAAAGGAACAGAAAGTTTCAATACCAGACTGTCCATTTAGGGAAGGCCAAAGCAAGGACCTTCCTTATGTCCTGCAAAGAGTATCTGGCAGCCAAATGTAATTCAGGCATAGCAACAAAATACCAGAGCCCAAAAAAGCAGATCAGGATGTGAAAAGCACTTTCAGGCAACAGAAACCTGCGACACAGAAAGGACCTGTTGCACAGGACCACAGCCTTGTAAAGGCAGCATCAATAAAACCCTACTTTCGTTGCTTTGTACTTTGTGCAGTTTGAGGGGGCGTTGAAATAATTTGTTTTTATTATCTTTATTCTTTTCCTCCTGAAGAAGGCCATGTCACAGCATGCTGCCAGCAGGGAAAGCAAACAAGCAGATCCGGCAGCAGTGCTGCGTACCTCAGCAGCATTTGGCAGCAGAGAGAGGCCGAGTCCTTAACAAACAGCAATGAATTAACTTCTGTGAGATCTCCAAGGAAATGGAGGAGGGGACTGTGTGACACAAAAGCACAACAACCACAACAACTGCCAGCGTTTCCCTGTCAAAAGATAAGTCATGAGCAACCTGCTTGAGTGCTTGTTGCTACACGGGATTTTGGTATCTGAGGTCTCAACACTGTGTCGCTCACTCAGAGGCCGTTTTAGCTTTGTATTTGCCTTCCCTGACATAGCTACACCAACACTGAAACTGCTTTTAGAGGATTTCCAGGCAAATGAGCCAGTGCTATACTGAGAGCAGAAGGAAGCCTGCTCACATCATTGGAATACCAGCTTAGAATCTGCTGCTTCCTGGAAAAATGGTGCTGAGTCTGCTGTAGTGGTGGGAAGATGGAAGTAAGGGGAGTGGTGAAAAAAAGAGATTAAAGTCACACCTCTATGCTCGAAGTTGCCATCAGACACAAAAAGACTGCAGTGGTGTCACTGATGGGGTTTTTAGAAGCTTTGCGCTTTGCTTTCTGAGCTAGGAAGGCAGCTTGCCATGGCTCTGTTACCCACTGAAGGCACAGGGGCTCCTCACAGTGTTGCAGCCGATACAGATCTAAACACACACCTAGAGAGAACTAAGATGTTTGCTACCAGAGCATGAACTTCCTTACCCTGCCACAGAGACAAAACCCATAGGATCAGAGCTTAGGGTGAGCTAAGCATCCAAAATCCACAGGGAGAATCAGAGATTGGTGCTGTACTAATTGAGGACTGAGCAAGCCCAGGGTTACTTCACTAAATGGCTCCCAACACAGACTCATCTCCTCCAAACAATGTTTTTTTAAGCGCTGCAAAACAGACACACAGCATCAAAACAAGCTAAGGACTTGCATGCTAAACACGTGCCACAGTTGGGAAGCTCTGGCACCTCAACAAGAAGCTGAGCAAGAACTGCAGAGAGCAACCCACTATGCATAGCCGGCTTTGCCTTACAGGCTGCCTCCAGCCCACAGCTGCATCAGGTCCATCTACAGCAAGTTGCTGAAGTCTCCTTACTCCCTCTGGGATGAGATGCCAAGCAGAGATGCCAAGACAAGGAACTCCTTCAGCAGCTGCACCAAGCAAGCCAAGCAGAAAAATACCTTTTGATCACCATAACTACAGTGGCATTTCAGCCTAGTATAGCTGGGAGAACAAGACCGCAGCCCCTAGGAACAGGAAAACCACATTCTCTTGTCAGGCAACCACAACTGAAGTCTCCACTGGGCTCAGGCAGGAGGCAGGCAGGCACAGCTCTCCCCCCCCCAAGGAGCAGGCATCGAGCTACCAGGACACAGTTTGTTTTAGATGTGAGCAAACAGCCAGTTTGTGTAGAGTGCATGCAAGCATAAACACAGCACAGAGAGCTTGTCCCACAGCCTTCCACCTGGATGAGAGCAGGACAGCAAGTTGTTGTTTTCTTCATGGGGCTTTTTGGGGTTGTTTTTTCTTTCCCCTCTTCATCACCAGCCAAGCCAAACCATCCAGCACAAAGGAAAAAGGAAAGGACCACTGCCAGTCTACTACAAATCCTGCTCTTATGTTGTAACCTTTTTATTCGGAAAAGCAGCTGTGAGCATGGAAATGGGAATTTTTAAAACACAGCCTTTTATAGAAGGGCATGATCAAACTTTTTAGAAAAAGAGTCTGCTCCTTTAAATGATATGACCCAAACGAGCTCCTTATTTAATACCTCCCTAAAGAGCCCTATAAAAGTATTCCCAGGCCAATGCTCAGAAGATGCTGCTACAGAAGTACGGAGTGCTAAGTTTGAGCAAGCAGCTATAAAAACCCAGTAAACCCACAGGCATGCACTCTCCCACTGCAATCTCCTTCTCAGAGGCTTTCTAGCCTGATATTTCAGCACGTTAATTGGTCTTTAGAACACAAGCATTTTTCCCCAGTCACCTTTACTGGCAAGTTTCAAAAGGTCCAGTAAGATGGTTTACTGGGAAAAGCAAGACACTGTGCTGGGGTGAGAGCGCTAGCACTACACCTCTTCCTTTCCTCAGTAACACAGCAAGCACATCACAGGACACAGTGACAAGGAAGGCACAGTCACAAGGATACCTGTTAGCCCTGTTTTGACATTCAGTGAACATAAAAGATAAGCTGCAAAAACCTTACACGGGTTTTAAAAACAAAGGAGGGCCTAAAGCACAAGAGCAGCCTCCAATGGGATGCAGCAAACACTTTTTCCATGAAAAAGGAAAGGCTGAGGACCTTGATGAGTCCAAAATCGTGCTGGGGTTCACTGCCTGCAATTTTAGGATGCCTGATGGCGTGGGGTCAGCTCAGATAACCAGGAGGTCTGTCCTTCTAGGCTCCTTACAGAAGAGCAAAGGGCAGTCTGTCAGTATGTGGCAAAGGTAAGTTGCAGTGCTTACCTCAGCCTGGCCATGAGCTTGCGTCAAGAGGTCCTGCAGGGCCACATGTGAAAGGGCACCTTGTGAAGGGCTAAGCTCCTCCCACAGCAGCCAGCTGCCAGGAATGTGGGCTGAAAGGCAAACCACTCTCATCCTCCTTGCTAAGGTCTCTCCGAAGGGAGAACGGTGTGCCTGGGGGCCTTCAAGCACTCCCTCAACATGCAAAACCACACGGTATAGCCCACAGACAACAGCAGTGTTCAGGCTGCCCTTTTTAAGACACCAACAGCCTCACGAGATACCTAACAACTCTCAAGCTGGATTCTTCCATCCCCTTTGATCAGATGAAGAGCATTCAGACAGATGAAGGCACTACCTTTGCATCTCAAACCCAGTTCCATGCCCACAGATGCTAACGGTGGCTGAATTGGATCCTGACAACAGCAGCACAGGGATCACAGCTCCAGCTGAGAATTGGTTTTTGAGCATGCTGCCAACACAACATGCAGCTGGTTTCCATGCCACAGTTTTGCAGAGCGGTGGGATGTCCTCAAGGGAGCTAGTGAGAATACAGACTTGCTTATTTAGGGGAAAAAGAGAAACAGCTACTGGCTGCTCGCATCAACGCAAAACCAAAGCTGTGAAGTGAAAGGCTTCCTTTATCTATTGATCAAACTGTAAGGTTGGGAAGGAGGGTAGAGAGAAAGGAGTGTGGAGGACAACTTCAGTGAAAAGATGACTAGAGGAAGCTGCTGCTGAGCTGTCCCTGCATAGTAGCACTGATACGGGTTAGGATAAACAGAGATACAGAATGGCTACTGGCTTCTCCAGCTGCAGCTCAAGTAGCTCCCCTTGTCCATACCCAATTCTACAAAGGCTGGTGACCAATCTACAGACACTGTTGAAGTTGATCTTAGAGTTTAAATGTAGAGAACACAATCCCAACAGCTCTCCTCTGCCCCATCTCATAACTTCCACCAACTCAAGTCTTTGCACACCTTCGGCACCAGGATAATTAAGAAGACTGAAGAAGTTGAGCTGGACTAAATGATCCACAAACACAAACTACAGAGCCATATAGATAACACAGAGGTATAAATACCAGCTCAGCCATTCAGCTTGCTGTGCAACTAGACAAGGTTTCATTGGGAAGGCAAAGGGAGAATCAGACGCTTGACAGGACAATTTCTTGCAGCAGCATCAGTTTAAGCAACAATATGAAACTATGATCAAGCATTTCATAGAATCATTAAGGTTGGAAAAGAACCCTCAGATCATCTAGCCTAACCATCAGTCCATCCCCACCCTGCCCACTAAGCCACATCCCTCAATGCCACATCTACATGTTTCTTGAACACCTCCAGGGACGGTGACTGCACCACCTCCCTGGGCAGCAATGCCAGTGCCTCACCGCTCTGAGAAGACATTTTTCCTAATATCCAACCTGAACCTCCCCTGGTACAATTTAAGGTGCCTCTCATCCTAATATTTATTCAACAGAAGGGTGAAATGTGTTATTTGATATTCGTAAGTAATCTAGCACAGAACTGCCAGTACCAAACTCTGTTTGCATGAGCTTCTCCACTGTGCTCTTACCTCAGAAACTGTAAGCAAGAGTTTGTCTTTTAATAAACAAAAAATCCACCATATGCAGAACTCCCCCGAATTCTTAAACCTTCATTTCATTCAAATATAATTTTAGCACAAAACATAACTACGGTTTTAAAAAAAGAAAAGTAATTATCTCCTCTTTCCTCTTCACACACATCGGGCTGTATTAGGTAATAGCATCAGCTGTTGAGTTCACAGTTCATCTTTGAAAAACATAGATAAAGTGTTTGAGGGAAGCTTGACCTCTTTTAAAAGTGTGTACACACGTGAAGTTGCTCTTAGGACTGCAGGAGTTCAGAATAAGTCCTAAGGCACAGGGGGATGTGGTCCTGGTCCCTTAGCTGTTTGTGCATTTTAAAAAATCAGCTGAAGTGAAGCATCGCCTTCTGAATAGATAAGCTGGCAATAATACCAAGAACTCCCTCTGCCTCAACACTGGAATAGTCACTACATGCAGACACAGAGTGTCCACTCCTAGAGCACCCAGAAACCTTGCAGCAACCGCACAAAGCGCCCTAAGATTACTGCTTCCAGTCCCTGGTACCGATGTATCTGCAGCAGTGATGTGCCTCCTCTTGCCATACGCATATATGCTAGAGCCTGAGCCTCTAAAAAGATAATTAAGAATGCAGGAACCATCACGTACAGCAAGAAGTTTGTAAGAGACACATTTTCAGTAGATAATTTAAAGCTTGACTATTATGACGTGAAAGGCCAGAGCTTACAGACATCTTGCATACACTATACAGGAACTCTTCAAGTTACATTAATAGTTACAAAGTACTTTTTTTTTCTTTCTTTCTTTTTAATGAAAGCTAAGAAATGCAATTTAAATTCCAAGGAAAGAACAGAAAGAAAGCATTCAAAGGTTCTTTGGCAGCAAAACCAGCATAGCAGTGGGACTTTAAGGTTAGATGGAGAGGCCTGCCCGGACACCAGCAAAGCCCTACACATAAAGGAGCGCCTGATCCAACCCACAGCTGTGCCCAAGCAAAGCTTCTCATTTTAAAGCCAGCAGCACCGAAAGATTCTGCAAGTGCTGCTGAGGCTGTGGGAACATGATCCACGCTTTCAGGCTGAGCATCTCCAACCCACACCCAAAAAGGATGCACATTACCCTTCACTAACCTTTGACTTTTAGGGAACACAAACCAGCCAGCAGCCTTCACGTTGCAGTGAAGCTCCTTCCTTACATGACAGGAGCCTGTCTGCCAGAATGGCTCTCCCAAAAGCTTCAGCCAAAGACTCAACTTGATCTAAATGGTGCAATAAAATTTAAGCGTAGAGATACACTTAAATAGCTGACTGCTGGGAGGGGAATGAAGTTATAAGTGAAAATACTGCCCTCAGATTTGTGGCCAAAAAAATCTTCAGTTACCACCCAACTCCTTATTAACTCTTCCCTATTCCTTCAGGGTAGGTAGTTTCCAGTTTTCTTAAACATTATTTGGTTTCTGCTGTATGAGAACTGTAAATTCTTAATTTCTTACACTTGAAACTCAAAGATGCCTCCTCCTTTCCCCCTAAGGACATACTCCTTTGCAGAATACTTGTATTTCACCATTCACCACAAAAACTGGCTGTTAAAGATTGTGGGGGAGGATTCTTATTTTTTTTCTTCAGCATTTGAAGATAAAAGCATCTTCATGGCCACAAAATTTGTTCAGCAGCTTAGAGAGACCATCTGTCTCTGTGGGTGGTACACACCGGCGACTTGGAGGGCAGAGACAGCAGGGGGAAAGAAATTACATGGCAAATGCCTTAAGTACAGGGCAGACTGGAGAGCCTGCTGTTGTACTGCTGGATGCTGGTTGTTTAGAAAGACAAACCAACAACAAAAAAAAAGTCCCCACAGATGAAACCAGTGGCATTTCCTCCTCACCACCCCTTTCAGAAAGGACAAACCCAGCAACTCCCCATTACCAGCAACTCATACTGTACTACCGTACTGGCTGTACTGGCCAGGGGAATTAATAATTGACTGCGGGCCCTCTGCTTACAAGTATGCTCGTAAACTTTTTAAAGTATTAACTATTCAAAAAATGTGAGAGCACTCCAGGGTGTAGCAATCACCCCAGAGCTACCAGCCACTGCTGCTTGGTGCATTCACAGGAACAGAACACAATCCTTACGTAGGCTGTAGTTCACCGTGCCCAACTCCAAACTCCTCTTGGAGAAAGATGCAGCACAGCTTGTGTGCACGGGTAGTGTAAATGCAGATTGGTTTGTCCTGAAAAGCACAGCCCAGGAGTTTGTGAGGGTTCATGTTTATGTTGTTATTTTATTGGCACACCTGGGGCTTGTGAAATACAACTCTGTATTACTGCAGCACCTCACATAAGGCTCCCCACACGCACAGTGGAGGGATGCACAGAAAAGCAAGCAAGGCAGCCAAGATCAAACAAGAAGAGAAGGACAGGCAAGATGACTGTGGGCCCTTCAGTCTCTTGAGCTGTCATCTTTATCAACGTTAAGAACATCTCCATGTGTAAAGCTATATATAAAGCCTTCTGAAAAGTGTACACAGAGACAAGAGGCTAGGAAAGCATGCTCCTTTCAAGAAAAACAGAGCCCTATCAGACTTCACCACATCAGAAGTTCCCAGATGAGCAGTGCACACAGTCAGAGATACTGACAGTCTATTCCAGATTTCCAACCCCATATCTAATGAGAAGCATCTGGCACTATTGGAACCTGCTGTTCACTACTGTCACAAATAAACATCCTTTTAATGAGGTGTTACTCTGACCCAAGTAAGAAGTCCTTGCCGATCTCTGGCAACACACCCCACACACCATCAGACAGACCCTCATAAAACAGAGGCACCACTGCTATAACTCATCCCCAGCATCAAAGCAGGCTTCCATCTGCTCTGCAGGGAACAGCAGGCAGTATTACAGAGACTGAGGGAAAATTTGCTTCTGCAGTTCTACCAGTACCCTCACAGTAACAGCAAACAGGCAATCCGCTCTTGGTGGCACCATTCTCCCTGAAGGCAAGTTCCTCAAGTCCAGGAATGGAAGCGTAGAGATTCAGCCCAGCTTTGGAGAAAAAAGGCTGGGCTAAAACCCATAAAAAAGTGGTTGTAAACACCCAGTTATGTGAAATGCTGCTAGGGACACTGGCTTGGAGGTCATGTCTGACACCTCTCTTTGTCAGCGCTAAAGAAGCCGCTCTGGAGCACAGTTAGGTTTCTTCAGTAACTTCACACTTGAGGATGCAATTAACGCCCATTTAGCGAGAACTTCTTGGGAGGAGAGAGTACTTAAGGCTGGTGCTCATCTGGCTGGGTGAAAGGGGAGGAGAGAGACACTCAAACAACTGCTCATCAGGGTGCTTTGCTGGAATTCAGGACTGAGAAAATGTACTGAGAAAGGAGGCTGATTTCACACTAGCTAGAGAGCGTGGATGTCCAATCCTTTGGTTTGCCTGGGCCGTATTGAGTGAAGAGGAACCGTCTTGAGTTACATCTACGAAGGCAGGACAGAAAGTAATGCCTTGTAATTATTTCCATGGAAACTACAACCGATAAAAGAACACAATAACGCAATTTAATAGAGCAAGTTCTCAGCCTCAAAATACTATTTTTCAACACAGTCACAATCATTAGCTATGCATTTTCACCAGCAATGAACAAGAGCCTGCAGCCACATTCATAACAATCTGCACAGTGGAGGTGCCCCAATACTGACACCTACCACTCACCACCACTGCACTCACATCCACTGCTTGGTCTCCATAAATGTTCAGCAAGCATCAATGAATGTCACTGGGGGCCATTTTTCCCCATGGAGGAATTCAGTGACACCCCTTTGCTTCATATGCACTCCCATGTCAGATGCCATTCTGACAGACTGTCCCTCTGCTGCCATCTGTCACACAGCAACAACATGCAAGGGAGTATTGGTGGGAACCTCTACTGCCATACAACCAACATCCACCTCTGATGTTGTGGGTCAACACAACAACATATCAGGCATTTTTTTCAGAGCCCCTCTCATTTAATATATAATTAATGTATATAAGTAACAATTTAAATAACTTTTGTTAATGCTTTTTTTAAAATTAAAACACGCACAAAAGAGCAACAAAAACGTAGGATATTTGACCCTGTTTCTATGAAACTAACACATCAGTCTGCTTCAGTGCACCAGTGTGTGGTTGGTGCGGAGGGGCCAGGCTGAGCAGCTTGGCAGGAAGAACTGCTGCCATGATGGTGCAGGGAAGGGACGCGCTGCACTACGCTCTGGGCCAAGGCTGCACATGGCCCACTGGCTGCAGGTTGGACATGCCTGGGCTAGAGGCTCTGGTGACAGAACTGTTTTGCAAAGTAGCTCATTTGTGTAACACGCTGCTGTAGGGAGCTCTTGTAATCAAGGCAGTGGCACAGTTAATCAGATGTTTTGTTACAGAGAAAGATACACATTCACCTCAATCTCTCATCACAGTTTTATCACTATGGATAACGGCAAGGGTTGAAAGAGAAACGAGGGCCAGTTAGAGTAATTCCTCCAGTCCCTGGGAAGGCAGGTCCAGCAAACCATGGGCAGGGTGGAAGGAAGGAGTGTGTAAGCCCAGACAGCGTCCAGCTAGTTTTATCACAGCAGACACGGCACTGCTTTGCAGTCATACTTTTGACCACCCAGCTGGAAACAGAAATAGCCTGCAAGTCCATGGGATCAATCACAATCAGAATGATCAATTTAATGAGATGCACATTAGGAAGCTTCTTCACCAGAATGCAACAGGGTTTTAGCAGCTTTTGCCTCAGGCAGGATGCCATCCAGCCTCCTAAGCTCATGGTTAAGCTGATACATTTATCCATGCCGAAAAAAACAGAAACAAAAGATGTAATGGAAACTTTCCTTCCTTCTAGAAGGTAAAGAGATTTAGGACGGCACAACCACAAGAGAAGCACTGATACAACTCCAGGAAAGTGCTCTCTATACAGCTGAAATGCTGACCAGGTTTTACTAATGAGAAGAATTTCACCCTTGATAAGGGGGACAACACCTAGCTGCTGCAAAATAAGACGTGCAAAAGTGAATTGCTGCATGAAGAAGCTTCTTCCCAGACCTTAATCCCCTATATACTACCTTACTAGGGAAAACTGCCCTGGTAGCACAAAGGGATGCACACACAGATCTGTTAGATCCGTAAATACTGAGCCTAGAAATCACTTTTGTAATCAGTAGGTTCAACAGATACAAGAACGCCAACCTTAGATCAAGAGAAGCATCAGTTTCCACCACACAATTCTCTTTTCAGCTTTGTTTTGTACTGAACATAAGGGTTCAAGCACCACCTATGGAACAGCTGCTCCTCTGCCTCAGTTCAGCCAAGAGACAGACTCCCCTTCCAAAAAACACTTATGCATCTATTTTGTTTTGTGAGCCTGTACAAGCCACAAGATTTCTCAATAAGATACGGTTAAATCCTGCAGGGAAGGTGCAGGCTCTTCAGAGACATACACCTGTTTCAAGGAAGCATCTGCTCTCTTCTTGTATTTTCAAACCACAACTCAGCAAATAGTCATCCAAATACATATGGTAAACACAAGGACGAACAACACTCTAGCAGACATTTTCTACTACTTCTCAGTACTAAGCTTCTTTTGATTATATGGAAGGAACATCAACCAGCTCATACCAGCCTGCAAAAGCTGTGTCCTGACTCAAGCTGTATGGAAGGCTCATAACCAACCTCCCTTCTTGTCAGTTCAGAACAAACTATCATGGCCAAGCTCTTCATATTAATACTGCAGGGAGCAGAAAAACCCACTCACAGACATTTCTAACCTCAGAAAACAAAAACTACAACAGAGCCACATTCTGTCTATGTGTAGGATCAATAATTACCATGCATGTTCGAAGTAATTCACTTTCCTGAGTTGTCTAGACCAGCAAAGCTCTAGGGTGGGGAAAGACTATTTACTGGAGAGAAAAGGACTGCATCCAGCACGTGAACGTGAAGAGGAGGGTTTTCTCCAGGAACACCCTATCTACACTATTTTTGAGCCATCCAGAAGGAACTGAATTATGGATGACAGATGTCATCCACGTCCCAATAACAGCAAAGCGATCAGCCTTTCAACAGGAAAGTTATCTACTGTTACTCTTCCCTACCTTTGTTTCTTTTGTTCTTGCTTCCAAAATTCTCACCAGCATCCCCACCCCATCTCTCCTTCATTTTCCAAGGCTTTACTTTCCCATATCTGCTCTCCCTGCCCACCTCTTTGTCCATCCATACCCTCATAAAGCACTTCCCTCACATGCCAACCCCTCCTACTAGGAGCAGCAGAGCAGTCAGTAAGTCGAGACTTGGCACTCAGTTCACAGGGACTCCAATTTAACTTTTACCTCCCCTCACCAAACCCTGAGTCACTGCCAAAGGGAATGCTCATTTTGGCAGCTAAAGTCTCCCAAAAGAAAAGCTGTAGCCAAAGCGCTGGAGGTGGGACCAAGCCAGTCTATTAATAGGTTAATTACAATATGAGTTTGGGGAACTACTCCCAAATATGCTTACCCTCCTGGACCCAGGGCCCTCAGGGGTGGAATGGAACATCAAACTCAGCATATTCAACTTCTTAACTGCAGTTGGAGCCAAGGAGTGTGGAAAATTCAGTCCATACTCTACCTAGCAAAAACCATAGTTTTACAAAAGAGCAGCTAAGCTGTTGTTTTCTTCCTTTCTCTCCCAGACAGTTTCTTCACATTTAGCGGCTCTCTGACACAGAGAAGAGGCAGAATTTGAAAGCCTGCACCTTTGACTGAAAAGGCACCAACAGTTTTTTGCCAGGGAAACAATTCAGGACTACTCAACCATGCAAAACTGCACAAGATGTCCCAAGAGTCTTCTCAGTACCAGCCTCTGGAGCCCGTTGGACTGCTGAGGATGGAAAACTCCATGGACCAAGACTCTGAGATGCTTGGGTGCACAAAGAGGACTAAAGAACAGACCAAGGCAACATTTTGATTTCAGAAGGCAATCAGATTACTACACCTGCTGAAGCATGCTTGCTCCTTGCAGGCAGCAGGCCACAACCTATATATGACCCCTTTAAAAGGGTTGGGATGAGGCAAGCATACACAAGAGTAAACAGAAGGAGCCCACTGGGAGCAACAAGCAGCATACACACACTCCATCATAGCCATGACTATCTCTCCAGTACACCCACAAGGCTGCTTCTTCAGTTCTCCTAAACATACTGCCTTGGTGCATCTCAACCATCAGACCTCGCGTTGCAGGAGAGTAAACCAGCCTCTATGACATTTCATGGACAAGCACGTAAGAGACTTCACGGACACTTTACAAGATTATGCTACAAGGGTGTTTCAGTTGCCAAATTTCTCTTGTTCTGCATGAACACCTTGCTATCCTAAGCTGTTAGAAGATGGAAACAGGAATTTCAATCATTTCTTACAGTGCTTATCATACTGGGGTCATGCTCCATATAAAGTCCAGCTGCTTGTGCCATCTGCACACGAATAACTCTCCTCTCTTGCATTCTGCAAAAGAGAGAGATGAAGGGAGAATGTGTTCTTCCTTGTCTGTGAGACACTTGGCTTCTAATCAGATCTTCCCTCTTTCCCAAAGTCTTACCTCTACATTAGCAAGGATGTTAAAAACAACAGGCTCAAAAACATGTTACACAGCTGCCAGAAACTCAGGAAAAAGCAGCACTAGCTTCCCATTCTTAAACATGCTTGGCAAGACTCTCCTCTCTAACACAAGATGCTGCTGAAGCATCTCCGTTTTGCATAGTTTGGATTCAGTGTGCCAAACAAAACTGCAAGCAGCTTGCCAACAAATGAGAAATTATTAATTTTTTCATACATCACAGATTTTACTAGTCCTTGCTGCCCTCGCATCACCTAAGGCATTCCAAAACCTTTCTGTAAAGAGAAAACTGCTGCAAAGAGAACGCTGTTTCTAATGCTAGTGCTATTAAGGCCTGGATTCTCAAGCAAATTCTTTGTCTACAAAGTCACAGTTACCCGTATGGTGTGATGTGATAGAAAGCAGAGGTCTTAAGCTACAGCAAGTGAGGATCTGCTTAGATGTGATAGCAGTAGGCACGGAAATATGAAATTGCTTACCTTCAGACGGTCTGTAAGGTCCTCAGATAAGCAGGGATCTCCAGATGAGATCCCTCACCTCCACTGCCAACTGTTAGCTGAGGTCTGGGAAAGGGTGGATCCTGGCTCCATCCCTTCTGGTCACTCAGGTGCACCGCATGCGCCTGAGTTCCCTGAGTTGGCCCTGCCTGCCTACCAGGTACTCAATTGCTGGTTCATACCATGACATAGCATTTCCACTACACATGGTTAAAGACAGACAGGTAGACTTTGGCAGAAGAAGGATCTTAATTCCTCTGAACACAAATTAACAATCAACTACCGTGCAAACCCTCAAGCCAAACCTGCACTTGGTGTTTATACATAGGCATACACACACAAATACTGAAGGTTCTGTGCACAGTTCACTTCTGAGAATTGTGAGAATTGTCATGGCATTCTCAAGGCACAAAGCCACAGTACAAGGGAGCTCTTTGATAGCTCCCTCCATTTCCCACCACTTTTAGATTAAAAAGATGCCCTGGATCTGCCACCCACCACAGAGGAATTTGCAAGTTTTATAACAAATAAATAAATGAAAAAAGAAAATCAGCAGAGATTGCTCTGTTTTTTAAACTCCAAAGCTGACCTTTGGGTAAAGCAACTGGAATGCTTCTATTACAAAAAAGGGACTCTTGCCTCACATTTTACAAAGGAGAACTAGTAGTGTCCAGACCTGGTTCACATAGGAAACCACAGGCCTTTCTGTTAAGCCAGGATCAGCATCCAGGAGTCAACTCCCAGACTTGAGCTTCAACCACTAAATCTGCTTCAAAGCAATTCCATTGCTAAGCTAATAACTGGAGACTGTTCCTACATCCACTTAAACCAGCAGACACTAATCTCTCCATCTGCAATAAATATGCATGCCATAGGGGTCTGGACAAGATAAGTGGAGCAGATATTTAAGCACTCATATGGTCTGGGGAATCAGCTTCAGAGCTGATAGGGCACAGGAATGAAGAAATTTCTAGACATCTTCACATGACACAGGAACTAAGGAGACAGATACTCATTCTTTCTTGTATCTCTGTGGAGAGAAGCATTAACCCCAGGAGAAAGGCTGAAGCAAGCATGCGTAATACCTGCAGACTGCCCTCAAACACTCCTAGATGCATCTGACCCATCAAACTGGTCAACAACAATGACAAAAAGAGCAGGTAGCATCATGAATCAGGACCAAACCAGGTGCAGTACCACAAGAAAATAAAAAAAAAAAGCACAAACAAACAAACAGCCTGTATCTACATGTGTCCCAGTACTCATTAAAAATTTTGTTCTTCAGTGTTCAAGCTGCTGGAAAGTTGTGGCTGCACTAAGGCTGCTTCAGAAGAAGTCTCCCCGCAAGCCAGTGCAAAAACAAAGTCAGCTGACTTTTCTGAGCTGCTGACCTCAGAAAAGAAGGGGAGTTGCAGGCCACTGAAAGCATCCCATAGTGTAGCTTCATGCCTCACCCTTCAAGGGAGCCCCTACTTGTCACAAAAGCAGGTGCCAGAGCTCCAACACCTGAAAGCAAACATTTCAACCAGTCACCAACACCTCACTCAGGATCTGAATGGCAGTGCTAAGTCTAACGCAAGGAATGTTTATTCAGGTTTCTTCCACAAGTCCTGGCTGCACAGGGGAGGACAGACAAGATGTGTTCTGCATTTTAGCACATTAAGTTGCTGAACCTTTTCTTACTTATTTCCTTCAGCCCCTGCCACGTGAATGCAAGGAACCTGCTGGCCAGTCAGGAGGCTCTGAAGAGTGATGTTCTGATGTGTTGTCAGAGGGCATCCGGCCCATGCAACCACAGAGCACAAACAACCCTCAGCTACATGAGGAAGCCTCTCCTCTCCACTCCAGCAAGGAGGCCGAGAAGGCCTTTAAATAAGCACCTCACTGGGCTTAGCCTAGTGACCAGCTTAATGTTGAGCTATCAGCTCTTTTCATTCTCTGACTCAAGGGATGTTTATTCAGGTTTCTGAAGCAAGGACAGCCCAATCCAATTTGGTAGCATCTAAGGGACTAGGATTCCTCTGGGGGAAAATTCAGAAACAAATGACACCATATAAACAAGTGCAGTTGGTGCTTCCTGCTGTGGCACAGCCACGTTTATCTACACCACTGGACTCCAGTGGCTTGTACCTACCTCAAGTGCCCCAAGCTGTAGTATCGCGATTCTCCATCTGTTGAACGAACAACCTTGACAGTAAACATGGGCTGCAGCTGCCGTAGCTCTAGCAGGACAATGGCCAGGTAGTGAATGAAGAGCAGCGCATCCACCAGAGACACTGCATACTGCACTATTCCTTGGTAGTTGGTGTCCTTTGAGTCCAAGATGCGAACGCCATAAAAAAGCCAGTAGGAAAACACAAACAGGAAGATGAGGACCAACAAGAGGGCCCGGAACACAAACACCCTTGGCATGTCTGCCTTGGGCTGGCGGAAAAACAGAGCCCAGGTCCCAATCAGAAGAATGAGCAGTTTAAATGCCACAGAGATGAACAGTCCCTCACAGACAGTACCACATGGCTCCAGATCATCCCGCCACAAGATCTGGGGCAACAGAATGAAGGCGATGGGGGTAAGGAAGACGAGGAGTCCGAGAACAGCTGCCACTGTTAAACCAAGGTAACGTTTGCAGTCCAACTCAACACTGTCCTCCAGATCCTTACTGATCCTGGCTATGTCCTCCTGGGAAATGCTGTGCTCAGAGGTACCTGTGATTGCTGTTGTGGTCTCACCCCAGTTGTCATCCTATGAGAGGAAGAGAGAAACAACAACAACAGTGAAACAATTGGGTTATTTCTTCCAGGTCTTCTATTTTTCTTGCCTGGAAAAAGCTTATAATGTGAGACTTGAATCTTCTATGTAAAAGCAACACCTTCAAAATATTGAAGGATCAACTCTGAAAATTAATAAGATTCAGCCCAAATCAGTGTCTATAAATGCTGAGTGGTAAAAACACGTAACTGTAGAGCAGGTAGCTCAACTTTCTTTGCCACTCAATATATCTCAGAAATTCTTTTTCCAGTACACCTAAGTGTGTAATCACACACAATTAGTACTTAAGTACTAATAATACAACATAACTCTTGGAAACTGTAGTAATCATCAGGTCCTACACAGAAAACAAGGACTAGCACTCTGCAGGCCCATGTAGTGGGCTGTAGTGCAAGTGCATCACAGAATCACCTGGAAGGAAAAAGTCCATTTCAGTGTTTCAAGCCAACCGCAGTCATTACACAATCATAAACAAGTTCACACATTGTTTTTCCATCTGTAAGAGAAGCAATTACACTTCTAGCAAGTTATTCTACCTTTTCTTTTATTCTCCTCTACAGTAGCATTGTCCTCAGTGGCTAATATATTTGAATAAAAGTTAAATTTGAAAAAAATCACACGTAGCCATTGAAAATATTTTCTGGTATGATGCTTTAAATTTACTATACTGCAAATATAATCAAGCTTCAGATTGCAAAAGGCATTCAGAAAGCCTAATTTCTTTCCCTGCTAATTTCAAAGGACTTCTGCAGGCTAATATAATACTTCCATCCTGTGATGCCTTCAATTGCTACTTCTTGGTACTGGCACAGCCAAAGAGCTGTACTGACAGACGTGGGTTTGGGATTTGACTCACAGTTGCTGTTGAAGTGACTCATACCTGAGAAGACTCCTGGTACTTCTCACAAATAGGTACCAAACAACGTCAGTGCACGTTTTGCTGCTTGGCACCCAACACCTTTGTAGCTCAAGGCTCATTCAGAAGTGCATATTTTGCTTTTGCTCTCACCCTCCCAAATCTTTCTTTCTGCAGCTTCGGTCATATATAGGATAGGATAGGATATATAGGATTTACACCTTCTCCCAGACTTTGGCAATTACATATGCTGAGCTAAGCACTTTGTTTTAAAGAAACAGACATCATTTTATACACAAGACACAATACTTATAGACATGAGCGCTGCAGGAACATAAGACTAGGGGTTTCCTACTTACCACTTGAATATAAAGCATTATTCACCTCTATAAAAGCTACAGGAAAGAGTCTTCAAGAACCTTTGGGAGAGCAGAGGACAGAAGCAGCAAGACTGCTGTGAACAACTTTGGTATTTTAACTTCCAATGCACTTCAACACCTCCCTGCCTACAGGAGTAGGGTTTTGAGATAGACCAACCACAAACAAACAGTAACGCAAAGTAATCTAAGGGCTTTTTGAGTCACTCCTCATCAAAGCAGAGAAGAGATACCTGTACAGTAAGATTTCCTGAAAGGAGTATAATCTTGTCTCATTTTCCTTTTTGCCCATGTCTCCAGTAAAACAATCTAAGCATTTCAAGTATTTTATGCTTATGTACGAAATAGCTCTGCATGATTTCATCCTTTTGATTGACTGAGAAGCTGTGCAGAACAGAGAAGGGACAGAAACACCAAAGTGGCTTAAGGCTACAGCTCAGAAGAAAACAGGCAATTCTAGTCCCAGTTTACAACTTCAAACAGTTCCTCCCATTCTAAATGGCACAAATATCAAAATCATGCAGTTACATGGAAATATAAGTCTAAATCTCAAATGGTACAAGGTTGCTGAATCCAATCCAGGGCACTCTGCTTCCCAGGAGAAAAGTCTTGCTCATGTATCTATTCAATTTCCTTTGACTTTAAAACGCATTGAGGAGGTCTGCATGAAAACAAAGGCCTATAAATTTTCCAGAATGTTTACATGTACTCAAAGTAATAGCTGGGACTCTTGAAAAAAAATATTTGATTACAAATACTAAATGGAAGTACATGTAAGGGCTACCATATGCAACCTGAATAGAAAATTGGCAATTTTGTTTTGAAAGAATGAAGTTAGAGCCCCATAGCCAAAAACAAACACACCAAAAATGCAACCCAGGAAGTAAGGAAACATCCTGAATTCTTTGTCTTGCAAAATCAGTCATTCTTTGCTAATGAATACGCACCTTCACATTAACTGCTAGCGCAAAGAGTGTTGGATCCATCCTAGATACAGCCTAAAATAAGCACTCTTCTTATTTATTAATAATGATATATTAGTTTCAGTGAATTTGGAGGGTTTTTCCCCTAAATTCCTAGCTATTTTGCACTACCTTTATACTTCTTGCCTCCTTTTCTTATTAGGGGATACTGGCCCTAACATTTGACACTACGATCCCGTGCAAATCCTGTTTAAAGACAAAAGTGTACACACAGGTGAAAGGCTTGACCTGAATATTGCACAGTGAGATGATGGAAACACATGTTTCTATAGAGCTTGGCAGATAACACTCTGGAAACAGAAGCAAATCAGTGCCCCAGGGGTAAGTCATGTCAGCACTGGTGCTGTCAAAAGCAATGCTCTCAGGAAAGACAAAACTGATGAGACCTTAGTGTAATGCATGAATAAACAGTAGCCATAGGTCATGGTAGTGTACTGACAGCATGTAAGCAACATGCCTCTTCCTATTCACATGAGACAAAGTCATAGGCTCTGTTCCAAAAATCAAACTCCACATTTATTTCTCTGCCTCCTTACCTGGCCCTCCTCTGTTCGAGAGGCGTCATTCCCGAGCAGCGGTTCTGCAGGAGGTGTCTGGATAGTGACGGACTTCTCCGACCGACTGCCATCTTTGCTTCGTGGTGATTTGTGCCTGTCCCGACTCCTTTTCCAAATAGAGCAAGGGAAGAAGAAAGTTACTAACGAGTTTCTGGAGCACAGCTTGGAACCTTTAATTTACTTGCAGCAGGTGCCCTAAGAATTTGGTTTTAGTCATGCTTGCTCACCCCTTGATCAACACTGATGTAATTTGCAATAGAACAAGCTTCAGGAGAGGAAGAAAGTGACCTTGTCCAAAACAGCACACAGCCCTGTGGCTGGGGCAGTTTAACTTGTCAGTTACTGAAGAGAGTCACCACAGGGACATAGGCACATCCCTACTATCTCAACTCTTCTTAAAATGGCAGTGCTGGGCTTAAAAGGGAAGCTTGCATTCCCTCAACAGCTGAGAATGCCATTTGGGACTAATTGATCTACACAGCTATACACCTCTGATAGGGTGTCCCTGGGGACACGCAAAGGTAACACAAGGAAACCTCAGTTCCTACAGATTGTAATCTTGTCAGCTGGGACCTCAACACTGTAGGACAATTGGTGATGTTTATTTGCATTCCCAGCTAACTTCTCACAAAGAGAGCAAAAACATCAATGGCAGCAGAGCAGTACTCACTGTCAGAGTACCTTTGTAGACCCCATGGCTTCTAATATGAGAATGCCCCAAAATGAATTAAGCCTGATCAACCTGCTTGACAGTACTTCCCTCCCATTTCATACCTGGACAGGGCGGTGACCTTTGCACCATAGACCCTCATGTACTCAGACACTGGTTAAAGCCCAGGAGTGACCAGGGTCCCAGCACTGGGTTGTGGTAATCCCAAAAAAGGTTTCATAGGATGAAACTTCCTTCTGTTTGCAATAGGAGGCTCTAGAATTTGGTATGCTGTTTTGAAAACCTGTAAGACATCTTTCCACACTGCATTCTGAACTTCAAAGAGCAATCCACACTGGGGCATGGATTGGTGATGTTAAAGGAAAAGGTATTGGACAAAGGGAAGAAAGACAAATGAGATGTTTTACTCAAGAACTGGACTGCCAGCAAACAGGCTATTTCATGGAAGAATTCTTTTTCCAACCATGAGGGATAACTGCTTATGAAATGCAAAGTTATTTTGGACCAACTCAGTTCTAAGTTACAAAGACCATAAATGGAACCAGTTTTGCTTGTAAAGCTAATGATGAAGATTAAAAAAAAAAAAAACAAAAGAAGAAAAAAGGAAAAGAAAAAAGGAAACGAAAAAAGAAGAACAAGCATACTTTCCAAGTAATTAGATGTCTTAGAGTAAGAGGTTTTTTGATGGCACTGAACTACCAAAACAGAAAGAGGACTCGCTATTCAAGTTCACAAAAGCCTGCCTTCAAATCCAATCAACGCTGATAAAGGACTTGTTGTGGACTCAAGCACCACTTAAGTTCTATTAGAAAAAAACACCACCAACAAAGAGAAGTCAGGAGGATGGGGAGGGGGAGAAAGGAAGCCTTATTGTTACACAATAAAGAAATGGTATCAGAATAGAAACAAGTGGCAAGTATCAGCTTAGGAAGTCTGACACATCTCCCCAGAGACTCTATTCACCCCTCACACGTTAAAGCAAAGTCAAGTGATTTTTTTCCTTCGCATGGCGCTTCTCCAATTTTTCCAGCCACATGCAACCCCAGCATACCAGCAACAGTTTGAATGTCATTAAAATAATGGCATAATTGCTTCCTATCTTGTCTCTGGGTTCCTCTGGAGAACTCTCGGCATGCATCGCCTCTAGAGCTGTAGCCCCGTTGATTACATCCTGGCTTACGTTTTTGGTTTTTTTCTTCTTTTTCCACAGGACACATCCTAGCTTAAAGCAGCAAGTAATCAAAAATAAATATTTTCTTACCCTTGTCTGTGGGCTTTTTTGGAGTGACCTGAGTAGTGGGAGTATCCCGAATACGTCGATTCTGTATCCATTGCAGCAGACATGGGGTCCACAAGGATTTTGTTTAGAAGACGAGTTCTCGGTGCTCCTGAGGTGGAGTCCGTGATAAAAGTGCTTTCCTGAGTACTCTTTGCTTCCCAGTCATTAGTGAGGCTTGGTCCTTGGGGAGCAAGCGCTCTTCACTTGCAAGTCCTTCCAGAGGCAGGAGGAGGGGAGCTCTGCTCCTCACGATCGGCCTAGGAAAAACAAATAGGCACGCTAAGCAAAGCAAAACAGCACTCACGCTGTGTTAATTCCCTCACCCCCATCCACTCGGCCACATGTCATTAGCTCATCACACTGTGCCCAATTTACAACCTCACCCCATCTCTGTTTCTGAACTGCACTGGAGACACACAGCCATTTGCAGAGCTTTAAATAAGCTGGTAGAAATCTAGTCCATTTATCCAAAAATCTGAAACAGCTTCAGTCACTTGCAGAAGACCTTTGAGCCTTGGTGAAGACTGGGCATCCTGGACACAGACACTCACCCCTAGAAAAGATACTGGGCTTGACTTCCACATCCCCATAACACACATCCCGAATACCAGCAGTATAGTCTGCTGCTCCTGAGGGAAGGGACGGGGGTGTGTGTGACTATCCCAGCAGAAATGCTGCGAACGATCAGACCACCGTGTCTGAACCTGCTTTGTTTTCATAGCCGCAAGGTGTGCCCATTTTACAAGCATTTGCTACTACACAATCGATGGCACGGCGAGTGCCTCCATTCCTTTGCCACCTTTGCCTCCGAAGCTAATTTGGGCCTTGAAGAACTAAATTTTACTACAAGTTATAGCTATATATACACATACTAATCGCACCAGGGAGAGTTGATTAGAGATCGTAACTGGCTTATATGGGCCAACATTTCTTGTGGCACATCTCCACTTGGAACAGAAGCTTAAATCCTATCTGCAAAGGGCAGAAGAAAGCTGTCTGTTTTGGGATGGGAACACAGTAATAACAGAACAGCCTCTAATAGTTACACGCCAAGAACTTTGAACCCTGTGGGGAAAAAAAAAATAAAGGCAGACATCCAGTTACTTCCCAACTCTGTATTCTGCATTTGCCAAGAAGGAGACAGAAGAAGAACACAGAAGAATTAGGGAAGAATTAATTCCCCCCAGCCATGGGGAATTAAGCACAGTGGCACAGTGCAGGGTTTGACATGGAGCAGCACTCTCCCATGCTTCCTGCCAGACCACTGCCCTGAGCCAACACTGGCAGGACAGAGGGCTATAGGCATGTGGAAGTATGAGCAGGCAAAAGACTGCTTTAAATAAAATTAAATCCCTCCATTTCTCTCTGCTCACAACGCTTTTTAAAGCTGTTAGCAATAGAAGAGTCAACAACTGCTTTCCATCTTCTACCTTCCCAGAGAAGAAGAGCAACAGAAACCAAGCCTAATACTAGGCCAGCTTCCCTTTCCAGCCACAGAATTCCTGCACCAACACCTCCAGAAAAGCTCATGAGCAAGCAGAGAGCCCTCTGCAATGCACAAACCCTGCTTAAGAACCAAGTCCAGGCTCCGCAGGCTTCCTTGGCCCACAGCATGATGTGGAGCTGCAGGCATTTACCCGAAGCTTGAGCTCACCAGGGCTCCCAGGAAGGAAGTGTTGGAGAACCTCAGCACACATGAATTCCTAGGCTGTAAGGGAACATCGTGCCTCAAAAAGCTCCTCAAAGGAAGCACAGAATTTAGAAGGACAAACAAGAATGGAAACATAACGCCTGGTTTTGGAAGGGGAGAATGACGAATTTAGACTGTACAGGCACAACAAAAAACAAAGCCAAGGCACGGCACAGTTTGAAATACAGCATCATGACTGTAACAGGAACTAAAATCCCCCAGCCAGGGAGACATGATGCACACAGCCTGGAACTTACGGCTCCAGCAACAGAACAGGACTCAGAAAAGCTGTTTTTTAGCTCTACCCAGCTAGGCCACCTCCTTAAAATCCCTGCTTCCATGCTCCAAAAAGCAGTGTTATACCAACAGAGATGAGCACTAAAGGACCTTGTGAGCACCAATACCCTCACAAGCACAAGAGGTGTTAACAAATGTTATGGGATTAACCCACTCACTGTGGCATTACTAGAGGGAGAGAGAGCAACCAAGTTCACAAACATGGCAAAGCCATAGAGGAACCTGTGAAGGAAGTTTCAACACACGTGATTGCTTATCTTTTCTCCCCCCAAATCCCAGGCAGAAGACTCAGAGCTAGAGATGTCAGAGAATATTTCAGCAGATAGAAACTGCTGTGAAAAAATGCCCAGGCTTCCTAGACAGGAACCACAAGCATGCAGTTCCAGTTTGGCAGTGGGGGAAGCAAGGCAGCACTGGGCATGGGAAGCAGCCTCACAGTAAGACTAACATGGGAGCACTGAGGCAGGCTGGATCATGCCAACTTTCATTTTCTCTGTAAACAAGACCAACGGTTTTGACATAGCTCTGTGAAAAGTCAACAACCAGGCCACCAAAAAACGTTAAGCCTCCTGGACTGCAGTCAAAAGCAATGTGATGAACTCAGGAACTCGGCACCACCTCCTGCTCCAGCTGCAGGATGTACTGGGGGCTGAACAGCTCTTCCCACCACGGCAACTGGGAATAAAACAAACCTACCCAACCTCCGCTGGAAAAAGCAGAAGATGCCTGGCTTTGTCTGGTGCTCAATTGAGGCTGACCTTCGGAAGGCTTCCTAGATTTGTTCATCAGAAGATAGCCTAGATTGCAAGCCCAGTCCAGCTAGAATGAAGCAAAGAATCTAAGGTGGAGGTGCACAGTCTGCAGAGAAAATCAATCCAGGTACACTTTTTGCAGTCAAACAAGCAGGGCACCTACTTCCTGGACTACATTGTGGCAGGAATGGGGTTAGCCTTATCCCAAGAAAGCTTCTGGGATTGCTGGGAAGGAGGTGGGGGGCCCCCATCAGTTGGGGCCTCATCCCTCCAGAAACAAGTGCGAATGAGAAGCACAATCCAGTTAATTCAAACAGCTTCACAAGAGATCACTACACCTCCTGCAGAAGGCATGGTCTGTTTGCAGAGCACCTGGCCCCGTGTGAAACAAAGCTCCTTTGGCTTCAGGGTACAGCTGCACTGTACTTGGGTTTTGACAGGAAAGACGGTGTAAGTAGCTCCCACCTCCACACCACAGTTCACCACTCTCAGTTGTGTCAACACAATTCTCAGAGAGCAAACACCACCACTGTAAGGAAGGAAAAAAAAAATAGTAGTAATCTCCCCTCCCTACTTTGCCACACTTTTGTCTTGGGTCCTTTCTGTGACCCAGTTCATAGTACAGCACCAAAGAGCAAAACCAACCCCGCGATGGAAAGTGGCAGAGGCAAACACCTAGAGGGTGGATAGGATCTCTCCTGTGTGCAAACAAGCGTGTTGTGCAAGCGCACACTTTGCTGCCAGTAGTAGGGCTGAGACTCTCACTTTGCCTTTCCCTCACTCACAGATGAAAGAAGGAAGCTGCTGATTTCATCTTACTGTGAACTCCTTGATGGAAACAATGCTAAGGAGGCCTCAGAGGAGATTTGGGGACCCCAGTCAGTCTGGCAAGAAGCATGGCCGAATCCTGCACCACAGGGGAGAAATGTAGTTACCCCAAGTATTGAAGAGATCACTATAATTATAGTTCTTACACAGCTATGCAACTCGCTGTAACTCCCTCTTTTCATTTGCACATAAATCTACCGAAAAAAGTTCTTTTGAATTGCTATTTTCCATGCTGGGAGCCCAATTCCATTTCCAGTGAAGTTTGCTTTGTGATCGTCTTCAAGGCAGCACAATTTGGCTCCCGGCCTGAGGGAAATTTAAAGGAGCAAGTTACATCTTTAAATCAAAGAGGGAAAACGCAAACAAGAGCTTTTTTTTTTTTTTTTTTTTTCATCCCATGCTTTCCCAATGGATTTCCCCCTGTGGAGCTGAGGCAAACGATTCTATCCCAGCCTAGCTTGGAAACTTTTGCCTGTGCAATTTTATTCTTACCCAGTTCAGATCTTGCAACCTATTGGAGTCAACTTACCCATTTGTGCATGGAGTTTCAAATATCCAGAAGTGTCATATGGAGTTTACATATATCCAGAAGCAGCCACCAGTGCCCACAAGTACGTGTGCACCTTTGGTTCAGCACACTGCAGGCCTCACTCCTACAGTAGCCTAAAGAGCAAAGGATGCCTGCTAGTGATTGCGATGAGCTTTACAGATTTAAACATGCAGAACCCCAAGAGCCATGCTAAGGGACAGCATCAGGCTTCAGGAGCAGAAATAATTAAAAGATTGCTGGACAGTCAGGAAACATTCCAGAGGCAGCATTGACTCGGCAGTTACAACACATTCCTGTTATTCACCTCAAAAAAACGACGTAATTCACTGCATTCAACTGCACACATAGAAAGATCTATGAGCAATGCCACAGGAACCTCTTGCTTTTGAATTTCCTGAGTGGGCCCCAGTCCAGCAGTGTGACCTGTAAGCACAAGAGTTCACCCACACTGATCTACTTGCAGAGCCAAGGCTCTCCATTAGGTTTAACTGCCAACAAGCTCTTGGAAGTTATTGTTTTGGAAAAAGTTTTTCCAAAAGCTTATATACTTCTGCATGTCATTAAATACGTTTCAATCTAGCCTTGAAGTAGGTAAACCAGAGCCTTTGCTCAATGGTGGTGGCTCCTGATTTGCAAGCCCCTCATCCTAAAAATAAATGTTTAGCAGTCAGCAAATCTAAGCCCTCTAGCGATGTGTTCTCTTTTCTTCACTGCTCACATGCTCCTTAGAAACAGTTCACAGACCCCCGGGAATTCCCAGCCCCTGGGCTGAAAGCCATTAGTCCATGACATGGATATTTCAAAAAGAAAAGAAAAGCCACTTAATTTATTGGAGTGATCCACCTGCATGTTTAATCATAATGCAGACTCGAAAATTTAGTGTTCTCATGATCATGTTCTCAATCGAGAACAAAAATGCCTGAACAAAACCAGCACCGTGGGAGCAGTGTTTCCAAGCACACCACCTCAACATACAGCTGATCCACAACTTGGGAAGCTCCATGCAGGACCCATCAGTCAAGCCCTTCCCAGGAGGATGCCCTATGCCCACTGTAAGAACCACATCTGTGCTGCCCAAGTTTGTGAAGCACACAAGCAGCATCCAAGTCATCAATCATGCAAATTATACCTTAGTTGCTAATTTGTCAGAGTAGTACAAGGAGTGCAAGCTTTCCCATCTCCCACGTTAATGGACCTTCAAAAGCACTTCTCAATCCCAGGACCGTGTTTTCTTGTTATTCCAGAGCATCTGAGATTGCACATATGCAGGAACTCAATTTTCAACACTGGTACCTATAACCCCACAGCCTTGCTGAAACAAACAGGGCAAATCTGCCTTGAAGCTTGTGCTTCAGACTGCCTACCAGAACAGATGGTACCCGCATCTCATTTAGAAAGTTTACTTGTATCCACAGCAGTTAGATACCAGGATAAAATTAAAGGCTATAAATTATAAAGGTTTCTCTATCAAAAGCATACCCTCTCCTTTAGGATATCCACATCTTCTTGAATTGTCTATTTGGATTTTAAAGAATATGTCTAAAGACCCTAAACAAACCCTCAGGACGGAGGCTCCCTCTGATGCTCTCCTTCTGCTCAATCCATAACAGATACCAGTAGACTCGGCAAGAACAAAGCGCACTGGCCCCTGAGAAAACAACCAGTTTTTCAACCTAAATCAGGTAGCTGATGATGAATTAAAACTCCTGAGGTAGTTCTGAAAATGGTTTACTTACTCTTTCTGCCAAACCTTCACAATGACTGCTTCCAGCAGTGTCACGGTTCTCTGCTCAAGACCGTCTCTCGAGCTCCGACACAGCACAAAGGGCCACATGATCCCTAAGAGCACGGTGACATTTTTGATACCATTCTCAGCTCTGGTTGTCAGAGGGGCGGATGGAAGGAAGGCCACCAAAGTAGCAAGACGCTCAGTTCTGCAGGATAACCGCAGTCACAGAGGCTGTGTTTCACTTGTGTGGTTCTGTGGCAGCAAGCCCTGCCAGGTACACGTATCCATAATACAACAAGAACACTGCCGCTGCTAACTAAAACCAAAAGGACAGTAGCAACCACAAGGAGTTCTGTGTTTGGGTGAGCGCCAGCAGGCACAGTTCAAGCGCCTGAGCCCGTTCCAAAGCCAACGACTGCAGGGCAGCTAGCTGGGTGCCCGGGAGGCTGGCACAAGGCTGGAAGCCCTTCCAACACCGCGTGTGGCTCATGCAGAGCATTCTGTGGGGAGGCTTTCTGCAAGGCTCCATTCACCATTTATTTTTCGAAATTAGTAACGAGTTGACCATTAAACTAGCGCTGGTCTCAGAGCTGCGGCCAAACTCCCGCGGGGAAGAATAGCCAAGCACGCTGAAGGCCAAACTCTGCAAACATCACATCGTTTGGGAATGCTCCGCAACTCTTCCGAAAGCCGGGACAGCCCAGCGACCTCACAGCACGCACTCCGCAGCGCACAGACTTCAAGGAATGAATGCAGTGTTCGGTGTCACTTCACGCATTCACTTTTTATGGCTGGAAAAATCCGCGGCCAACGCGTTACGGACAAACGCGGAGCCGAAGCGACTCGCTCGTAACCCCGCAGATCCTCCGCATAAGGCACGGGGGTGTTTTCCACGGCGGCCACCCGACGCAGCGAATAGCTTTGCCCTCTGTTGGGCGCGCTCAGCTCCGCACCGCGAATCGGCAGCGCCGGGGCGCGGGGAAGAATCTCCGCTCAGCTCCCAAGCAGCAGATCCCCAGCCGCGAATCCGCCGACCAGACATCACCGCTCCGTTGCTCGCCATGAGCGCAGGCACCCAGCCGCCCACTCGCCGGGCAGCGCGGCCGTGCCGCTCCCGTACCCCGCCAGCGGCTCTCCCAGCGGGCAGCTCCGGCGAGAAGCGCGGCGAACGGGGCCGCCCAGCCGAGCCCGTGGCTCTCACCCCCCGGGCCTCCCCGTCGGGCTCGCGGCCGCCCGCCCCACCGCCCAGCCCCGGAGACGCAGACGGCCGCCGGGATCCTCTCCCGCCCGGCGGCGGAGTCGCGGCGGCAGGAGGGCGCGGACCCCACGCGGGCACGCAAACACGCGGAGCGACCAACCTGCCTGCCGCCGCCCCATGCCGCTCAGCCGGCACCGACCCGCCGCCGTGCCCCGCCGCCTTCCCCCGGCGGCGGCCGCAGTCGCCGCCGCTTTCCGCTTCCTGTGCCCGGCACCGCCCCGTCCCTCCCCCGGCTCCAGCCGCGCGGCCCGGCCCTGCCGGCGGGGTGCGCCCGGTCCCGGCTGTACCGCGCTGGGAGTGGCCGCCCCGCCGCGAGCCTCCCCCTCCGGGGCCCGGCCTCGCCCCTCACCTGTCGTCGGCGCGGCACGGAGAGCCGTCCCTCCGCTCGCCCTCCAAACCTGCGGCCCCGTGTTTCTCTCCCTCCCTGGCGAGAGGCTGCTGTCTGCGCTCCTTGCTCGGAGAGATCTGCGGTGAGGGAAGGCACCCCAGCGCTGGAGGCCTAACCCACCGTGCCTCCCAACCTCACCTTTTCTGTGCCTGCATGGTGCTCCTTTCTCTAGGACAGCCCGTTTGAAAAAAGGTCTGGGGCCATACAATGAACTCACAGGTGAGAATCATAGAATGGCCTGTGTTGAAAAGGACCACAATGATCATCTAGTTTCAATCCCCCTGCTCTGTGCAGGGTCACCAACCAGCAGACCAGGCTGCCCAGAGCCACATCCAGCCTGGCCTTGAATGCCTCCAGGGATGGGGCATCCACAGCCTCCTTGGGCAACCTGTTCAGTGTGTCACCACCTCTGTGTGAAAAACTTCCTCCTAATGTCTAACCTAAACCTCTTCTGTGAGAATGCACAGAAGAAAGCCAGACCTCCTAGATTCCAGTCCTGCAACTTGAATTACTCAAGAGCAATGCAGCCAGTGAAAGGAATGAACGCAGATAGCACTGGAGTTACTGCTGTCAGATAGTTTCCGCAGCACATTACTGTGTGTTCCAGCACATGACAGAGCTGGAAGAGACTGCTATCAAGTGATGGTGTCCATCTTATGTTCTGTATCAACTCGTGCCCAAACCTGCCTGAGGCACCAGTGCCCTGCTGCATTCCTCCCAACTGCCCAGTGCTATGTCTGGTGATGTGCTGACAGTTGGCCTGAATCTTGAAAGTCTTTTCCAACCTTAACGATTCTGATTCTGTGACATCACACTGGGCCCAGCACTGATCCCTTTGCTCCACAACTGCACCAAGGCAAAGAAGGGATGTGCTGATGGGCCCAGAGGCAGATAGTGAGGTGCTGCTACATGCTTATCTTTCATCATGTTTAGACCACTGAAACATGAGGAAGCATTTGGCAAGAGTCAACCTACTTGTGTGGTAGGACCATAGTTAAGGGATTTGTAAAATGCTGTGCTCATGTACATTATGTTTTTCAGGATACCCTGATCTAGCTGTGGGTGTCTGGGTTCAGTATCAGGGAGTTCAACTTGATGATCTTTAAAGGTCCTTCTGATTCTATGGCTGGTACTACTTTGTGGCATGCATTTGGAACAGATGAAGAGTCAAGACCCTGATAGGACACCAGGCCTGTTTCATGATGCCGCACACAGAAAAGGGAATACCTCTTAATTTCCTCCAAAATTGTCTCCTTACCCCTATATAAATATATGCACACACATCATAGAATCACCAAGGTTGGAAAAGACCCCTCAGGTCATCTAGTCCAATCACCAACCCACCCCACCATGCCCACTAACTGTGTCTCTCAGTGTCTCATCTACATGGTTCCTGAACACCTCCAAGGTGACTGCACCACCTCCCTGGGCAGCTGTGCCTCTGCCTCACCACAGCTTCTGACAAGACATTTTTCCCAATATCCAACCTGAACCTCCCTTGACATGAGTGAATGCGCGTGCTACAACTTCAAGTTCACTGAAGTAGGCAAGGAAAGCTTTGCACTTACTTCAGTGAATAAATTAATAAAATAAGCAGTCAGGAAATAAACAGACTTTCTCAGGTCTTCCAAACAGCAGCTTCTGGCTTCCCTGAACACTCATTTGATTGTTTTATTTTCCCTTAGAAGCATGACTAATATTCTTATTTTTAGAGGAAAAAATATTTTAATTCTACTAATCTTGTTACTGCATTCTGGTTTTTGCTCTGAAAAACTTACATTGGACAGCAGACCAAGGAGAAGCGTATTTTTGGTCACGTGTGTAGAACACAAGTGATCTTGGATCTGCTTGAATAGTCACTTTCTGTAACACAGACATTATCCCTTCTTATAACAAACCCCTTCGTGTTTTGAGTCATTCTGTCTTAAATTTTAGTTTTCCGATCATAGTTCATGGCCAGCCAGCTATCCCGTCAAATTACCTAACTAAACCTCCATGTATTCTTCTAAAATCATCTGTTCTAAAGTGGTGGGAGTTTTCACATAACTTTAATTGTTAGGTTACACTTTTAGATCATATCTTTGCTAAAAATGTTTGCTTCTTTTTTCTCCCTCCATTGATCATTAGATTCACTTGGTTTTAAATACACCTGACTATTTATCATTACATTTTTCTACTGATCATTTTTGTGAGCTGGATTCTGCCTTGTTTGGAGACACATAGAATATTTTTGTTAAGATACTGAGGCTGGAACTGATGTAGATTTTCCTGTCACCATGGAAACTAGTCTTTGTTTTCCCCAAATCCAAACTCCACCTTCCCCAGCACACAGTGAGGTACTCAGTAACAACAACAAAAAAAAATAAATAAAAATCACAGATCCGCATCCATCTGTAAAACTTGGCCTGTTTCTGCACTTTCTTACTGCTTACTGCATAGGATGAAAAGACCATTCTCAAGTTGGAGGCCACAGAGCTTCCTCACCTAAACTAGAATTTGTGTGCACAATGCTCTGAGAGAATAAGAGGCAGGGACTCGTCTCAAGTAAGAAACATAAGCACAAGCTGGGCTAGTTTGAGTTACTGCTCAGTCTTACATGGCATCAGCTTGACCCTCCAGCATGGGATGAAGAGAGCTGGATGCCCCTTCACAGGTCCTCTGGGATGATACTGCTTGTGTAGCCCATTCAAACAGTGACCTCCCTCCATGCCAGAGACCTCCATCTACCAGCATACATCTGAAGCCTGAGTAAATGTGCAACAACAGATATGCACGTGAAGCCATAGTTCAGCTTTTATGCTGCAGAAAATCTTGTTTAGAGGAAGAGGAAGGCCAGGGGGACATAAGTACAAAGAAACACCTTCCTTCCTTTTTGGGTGGTTGCTATTTAGAAAGGGAAAATGCGTAGCACTGCACAGCTGAAGAAACAGCATGACATTTATTTTGCATAGCAACTAGCAAAAAAGCTACAGAGCCCTTCATGGAATTCATCATCCAAAATACACAATTTCTGCCCAAATAAAAAGAAATGGTGGTGGGTAGCAAACTAGGAAAGCTTCATTTGGCAGAAATCCTACAAAACACAGTTCAGGATTCAGCTGAAATCTTATTTCAGATTCGAGGCAGTTGGAGGTAGGACCTTCCTTTGGCTTCTGTAAACTTTAATGTTCAAAAAAGAAAAAAACAATCCCCTCCAGAAGCATATCCTAGGTAAATTCAAAAGGAAAAAAAAGGTAAATTACTGGCCAAGAAGAATAGAAGGGGAAAAGAGGATGTCTGTTGACTGACTTATCTCTAAGTTAGAGGGCTAGAATCTGCTCTGCACCATCCCCTGCATGTGACACGATCCTTTCAGCCCCCTGTGGGCATTAACTTAGAGGGTAAGGGATATTAATAAGCAAGAAATCGTGCCCTCCTCTCCATAATATCTCTGTCAGATGTGCTAAAGGGGTGGGGACACAGGACAGGAGCAGAGTCCCAACTTCTATGAGAAGGAAGCCATAAGGTCTCAACTAGGAATACCTGGCTGTAGTTGCAGTATAGGTTATGCTCAGTGCTTACAAACTTCGGTCACGTGTAACTGCATGGTGGCCAGAGAACCCGTAGCTGGGCTAAGATTGGGTCACAATTGTGCACGTAGCTGCAGAACAAATCTGCACAATCTGGAACACTCGGGAATTAAACCTTTTTAAGGGCAATAAATATGAAGGAAATCAAGAGGTAGAGGTACAGAGCTTGAGTCTTCAGACCGAAATTACACATTAAGCGTTCATTGAAGCTGACCAAGAGAAAAGCATAACTGACACACTCATTCTGGCAAGGAGTTCATATTTTTCCAGGCAGGAGATCGTGGCCCTGCTCTCTGAAAAGAGGCCCGAGAGCAACGTGTGCTGCTGCAGCTGATTAACAGTGCCACCAGCCGGCCAGCTGGAAGAGTGCCAGCTCATCTAAGGAATAAAACATCATGTACATCTATTCACCACCACCTTTCACCCCAGGAACGCTGCACAGTCAGACTCTGCTCCCACAAGCCCTTTGCCAAATACAACAAGCATTATTCCTCTGAGAAGCCAAAGAAAAGGTCTTACACCCACAGCGAGGCTTTGCAGCAGTAGTTTCAGCGGGGTCAAAGAAGGTAATGAATCACTTCAGCTTTCCTGGTACAGCTAACAGCACGCAACAGAAAGTCCAGTTTGGGAAGGCTCCTTCTAGCACGGAGAACATCAGTCAGCAAGATGAACCGTGCTAAGTGTCAGGCTTGATATTAAGTAAACAGATATTGCTACAGAGTGTAGATTCAACAAGTGAAGAGCGTGTTGGCAATTAGATGTTTAAAGACATACTTTCCATTGCTTGTGAGGTGACTTCCTTTTGGAAGCTGAGCTTACCAATGAATTAAAGTTTGGCAATTCACTGTCTTTCTTTATGGACAAAACACCTGCTATAAGAGCTACTCTTGTTGGGTTGTACCCTACACACTAAAGGCAACAGTGCCAATAGCACAAAAAAAAAAAAAAAAAAAAAAACAAAAAACCAAACAACTCAGAAAAGATCTTTGCAATAAAGGTAACATCAAAAAATCTGCACTAAGATTTTCTTTAGTTGGATCAAAGGGTGATGGTACCTTTCACACAGCATTCTGGCCAACAAATGAAAAAATACAACAGCTGCAGCAGTCAAAGAACTGTGTAATGCAAAAGCAGTTGTGGGAAGGCTGTCATTTATAAAACCAGTCTCAAATTTCAGCAGCCTTGCAAGCCTTTGCCAAGAATTCTGGTCAGGATTCTGCTAGGTCGTAAGTGCATCATTATGTGGTTAAATTTTATATTTGAACAAATGCAAGTCAATTGGGCTTCTGGGGAACTGGAACAATATGTAACAGTTTACACTGTGCAGGTGTCATATGGTGTCATTAATTTCCTTTCATTAATTCCTTTTAAAAGACATCTTAACTTTCTTTCCACTGAGAGGCTTGTGTGCATTTAGACAGTACAAGGAAACCATTAAAAGCTGGTGAAGAAAAATATACTGTGATGTATATAGGGATGAAATATATGAAATCCCTATGAAATATAGGGATGAAATCTGAAAGAGGTGAAAAGGTCAAATGATCACAGAATCACAGAATCACAGAATCACAAGGTTGGAAACGACCTGCAAGATCATCTAGTCCAACCACCCTCCCATTCCTATCAGTACCACAAGCACTAAACCATCTCTCGTAGCTCCTCATCCAGGCGCCTCTTGAACACTACCAGGGACGGAGACTCCACCACCTCCCTCGGCAGCCATTCCAGTGCCTGACCACCCTTTGAGAGAAAAAGTTTCTCCTAATATCCAACCTAAACATCCTCTGGTATAACTTCTGGCCGTTCCCTCAGGTCCTACTATTTGCCTGGGAGAAGAGGCCAGACCCTTTTGCACCACAACCTCCCTTCAGGAAGTTGTAGAGTGCAGTGAGGTCTCCCCTGAGCCTCCTCTTCTCCAGACTGAACAATCCCAGCTCCTTCAGCCGCTCCTCATAAGACTTGTTGCTCCAGACCCCTCACCAGTTTCGTTGCCCTTCTCTGGACATGTTCCAGGGCCTCAATGTCTTTCTTGTAGTGAGGGGCCCAAAACTGAACACAGTACTCGAGGTATGATGATGCCATGTTGGCTCTTTTGTGATCAGTACTGAATGAGGAGTCAGAACACTCCACGATTTTTCTGCTTTTATAACTCAGTACGTTTGAAACCTTTACTTGAAAAGGTTCGGAGCTGCTTAGTGGGAGCTCCCATGGAGCTGCACATTTACATAGCAGGGAAATATCTGAGCTGTTGGATGGCCAGAACGGAAGATTCTCAGATCTCAAACTTTTCTGCTGAAGAGGCAGATTCTTTGAATTTGTCTGGAGTTCAGGAACTTGAAATACAATGTCTACATAACTCCTCGTTGAGGCAGTTTTGGATTGGTTGTGGGAAAATGATTGTGCAAACTGATGTCTGAAAACATCATTCAAAGGCTGATGCTGGGTAGGGTCATTGTAGATGCTAGTTTAGTGAGTTTCTTTTACGTTTTTATAGCAGGCAGATTCTGGTACAACATTTTACAGAATACTTAAGAACTTTGGATTTAAGGCATGGGAAGAGTCTCTGTATCAGGTGACAAAAATTGCTTTTTCTTACTAAAGATATGGCAGTGTGGCTTTTAAACTTTGTAGCTTCCTTATGGAGATGGATCAGCTAACAATCCCTTACTTTCTGTCTTGAGGTTGTTCCAGTGTTTTGAAAGCTTTCTTAATGCAAATTAAATTAAGCTTAAACTATGTGCAAGTATTTATATCTAAAATTGTGATAGACAGTACAGTTCCGAGGTCTGTAGGAACAGAAGAGCTGTAAACAAATGAAGAATGCAATTTTGTCTAGTGCCTGAATGAAGTCTAAAGAGCGTTTTCGTCTGAACCATTCAGCTACAGATTGCTAATTCCCTTGCAAGGCCTCCACCTCTTACCCTGCCATTGCACTTCAGGGTTGCGTTCGAACCTAGTCCTCTCCTAGGGTTCTCTGCTTAGTGTTACCATGGATGTTTTGATTCAGATTCAAAGCTTTCCTTTTCCTCCTCATTCTGCACTCAAGCTAAACAGGCAAAGTTCTTTCACCATCAAATTGCTTCTTGCCATTTTTGCTTTAAGGAGAGCTAGTGTGATCCTTCTTACTCATAGCCAAATTTTAAGTGGACAATTAATGATTATTTCCATGCTTAGCCAGTCTCTTTAATTCATTCCGAGGTATGATACTGTTTTTTACATGTTCCCAATCCTCTGATTGGTCCAAAGGGTTGCGTGTGTGCTTTCTACCATGCAAATATCATTGGGTGTAAACACAAATATGTGCCTACTTATGTAAGAAATGAATGCTTTTCTGAAGATGAATGAGCTGCTAACTAGTGATACTGCATTCCAAGCCCCAGAAATAAAATAATGTAAGAGATAACTAGTGACCATAGATGAAAGTTTAATTTTCCATCTTCAAAACAGATTTAGGATCGTGCCAGCATCCTTGTCCCAAGTTTCTTTGAACTCTGAAGCAGTGTAATTCCATTTTAGAGCCATTGACAATACATAAATGTTATGACCAATAAAAGCAGAGAGGTACAGAGATAAGAAAAGGCTGTGTAAGATATGTTTCTGAAGTGGATGCATACTGAAGACTGTCTACGTGAAGTTAAAACGATCCTTGGGTTTTGTGCATGTTTCTCAGTAAAATTTTGTGTCTTCATGGCTTTCAGGCTGTTACTGATGAAGATGGTTGTGAAGCAGACCCTCTATTTCTGGGGAAGTAGTATCTAATAAAAGAAGTGTCAAGGAAATGCTTTGGAATGCTAGATCTTCCACCCAGAGATTTACAAAGCAAGGAGGCAGAATGCACCTAGAAGGCAGTATACTTTTGTCTCTCTTTCAGATTTTCAGTTTCACAGCATTGCTGACAGCAGCACTACAGAAAAGCATGTTTTTGCAGAGAATTGACAAAAAAGATAAATATGTTTCCTCACCTGTAAGGCAAAAGGAGTGAGCTGTTTGGTTACGAGAGTCTGTCCCAAAACACACCAACTCCACCAAGTTCAGCCAAAGAATCAAGATATAGTTTGCTTGGAACACTGTAATGTATTTTTTTCCAACCTCCTCAGTTTTGCTACTTTCTGAGTCACTTCCATTATTCTGAAATTTCAGTTATTTCCATCACACGTGATGTATGCAGCTCAAGCTGATGGCTGTCAATAAAAAATTAGCCTCTAGTTTCAAAAAAATTCTGAGAGACATACTGAATCACTTTAATCTATCTTTAGTGCCTAAAGCAGTATGTCCTTACCATATAACGAGTACCTGGATGATAGTGAAGTCAGATAAATCGAGTTTTCAGCTGGATCGTGGCATCTGTTTCTTGCCTCATTTCCTTGCTTTTTACCCACCAAGATATTTAGGGGATCACTCCAGAATCAGATTATGAACCAAATCAAACTTATTATGAAAGGATACACGAGTGTGGGGATACCCCGTGCTGCCAAGTACTTGTGGATGAGCCGTTCAGTACCATACCAGTTGAAATCTTTTGTTGCATACCCAATACGTGGAAAGTGCACTGTTGCTGAGAAGTGAAGAAAGACACTCTTTAGGACAAGATACTCTTACAGAAAGCAGTCTAGATAAGGAGTTCAAGCCACCCAACAAGACCAGAAGGAATAATTCGAAACGCAACATATCCATGGAAATCTCAATCTTACTTCACTTCAGAAAAAAATAATAATAAAGGTGGAAATTGATCATCACACATGTATTTATGGAGTCACTGTTCCGCCACACAACCACTTACCATTCCTTTTCTTAGCTGCTGAATAAATCTTCTTCAGGCCCTTTTCCAAAGCAGACAGCTTAATGCCGGACAAGTTGTTGGACCGATCCCGGTGCTGAGCTACAATCAAGGCCAACTAAGGAGAAAACACACAAAAAAATGAAATGGAGTCTAAATACAGTGCTAAGAGACACAGCAATAGTTGCTGGAAAACTGCATTATTAACAATTAGCTTTAATAAACTCTAAATAAAACTCTCATCTTTTCCTCTAATGGCAATTCAGCCTTTTTCAGTATTCAGGGACATTATTATTGGGAAAAAAGACATTAAGTTCACTAAACACAGTTTCAAAATCATGTAAGGAGAGCAATTCAAAATGGATCTTCTCATTCTCACCAAGTCTTGTCCTTTTCTCCTGGATTTTTTATCATCAATGGGAAATAATAGGGTCCCTCCTAACTGCAGGTCTGCCCAGAAAATAAGAACATAAGAAAAACAAAAATAAATAAATCAGTCCTGAAGAGTCAGTAGTGAAATCTCTGCTGTGTTCACTCACTATCATGTTCTGTGTTATTCTTCTTGTCTGTCTCTTCATAATGGATTCAACAGTCAGAGCCCAAGGAAACAAGACAGACATAAACCCACCCCAACACACAGAGACACACTGCCCAGTTAAAAACCACAGACAGAAAGAAAGACACTGAAACAAGAATAAACCAGAAGGTTAAAAAAAAACCAACAGGTCCTTCTACAGCAAGATGGGCATTCTTATCAGCTGCAGGTAGCTCAAAACTGCTAACACTTGTTCAGGAGAAGATTAATGTTTGGAGAGAATAAAAATTACAACTGGACACTGACTCAGATGTCTTTCATCCTTCTTAAAGCACTCTGACAAAGATGATGGGCCCTACCTTCTATGAGGAAAAATAACATGTGAATGGTGATTTTTTTCTATTTTTTGACAACTTGCAGAATTGATCAGATCAACTAACTCCTATGCAGAGTTCCCAGACTCCCAGCAAGTCAAGTCAAACTGCTTGAAGAGCTAAGGATACAAATATCTAGAGAAAGAGCTAAAAAACACAACTACAAGGGTATTTAGATTCCTCACTCCAGCAACATCATGGGGATTGAAACTCTTAAGCATCTTCGCCTAGGGTCATGTTTTAATCTCTTACCTACCTTTCATCTTCCCTGCCATCTCATATATTCTTCTTGGCTGATCAGAACGACTCACCAGAGCTGTAAACAAACCACCCCTTCCCCAGCGACCAGAGTCATCTAGAATGCAATGACAGATCAGTTTTTTAGAAATTGACATTGAAGACCATCCCAGAAAGAAAAGGGGCCTACTCTGGCCAAATGCAATGAATCACCATCAAAAACAGATATGAGAACCACAGGTGAATTGAAGTGAACCAGCTTGCAAGGGACTATCCTAAAGGATCAACCTCAGCCACTGAGGAAAAACAAACTTGTCACAATTCCCTGAAAAGACTGCAATAAGAATTCCTTCTGCCTGCCCACTGTGGATATTCAACCAAGTATTTATCATAGTAATGAGCACATAAAAATGTCAGTACTCTCATACCCAGAGAGAACACGCACATATTACGTCCCCAGATTGGCGTTTTGGGCTTCCCACAACTAGATGTTTGTTATTTGTGGGCTTTCCTTGTCACTTGGCATAAAAACTCGTGGTTAAAGTGGAAATGCCGAGTTTAACATAAGCCAAAGCAGCTTATAAGATTCTGCTATGGCCTTGGTAAGAGCTTCAACACTGATTCTGAAAGAACTCTGCAACCTGAATTTCTCTCCCTCACCTTCAGTGTCTTGACAGAGGTCCTAAAACTAGCAACAAGCTTAGAACCTCTGTACTGTCATTGCGGAGAGACAAGCACCTCTCATGGAGTGCAGTTCTAACCTCAGCCTCTGAAATAGTCCATCTCTCTCTGCTGACTGCATAAGGGAGGCGATTTTCAATATCTCAGTTCAGCCCTTACAGCTTACATGGGATGAATATAAGGCCTTCACCTTCAGAGGCACTGTCCCCACTTGTTCACAGAAGTACAGTTTCTAGACATATCTTTCAAGAGGCTCACCCAGAAACACAGACCCATATATCTCTTCCTAACACTTGTGTGGGTTATACATTGTGAAGTAGAGTCTGTACTGCCTCTACATCACTCAAGATCAAGTCAGACTCAAAATGATTTCAGTCTGGTATGGAGTTAAAAAGTACCAAGCTAGGATGTACTGCTCAGGCCTTCGCCCACCCCACTTTACAACAGTTCTGTTGTCATAAGTCCTACCTAGGCAGTGGACAATAATGGCATCCTCCTCTTCTGCTTTGGGGTGGGTGACATCTCCCATGACGTACTTGATACAGTTTAGGTCCACATCTCTGTAATCCAAATCTACATTCAGCTCAGCCTCTCCCTCCTCAAACTCTTCCTCAGACTCACTTTCCTCTGAAGGGAGACACGTAGATGTGTAATGATTTGACTCCCACCAAGCCATCCTGAAACAAGAGAAGAAATTCAATGAAAATAAGCAAAGATGGGGGGGGAGGGGTTCTACACCCTGTTTTAAATGACTACAGCAAAACACTGGAGATCCTGATCTGCATTCCCTCTGCTGCCCTCCTTTATTTTAGATAAGAACCAAGATTACCCCAGCTGGTATCTGTGATTTTAAGTGCCGTGTGTTGGTGTGATAAAATGATTGTAGGCATAGAAAAAGTAAGTATACAACAAAGCGGAAGGAGTTATTCACAGTGGTGAAAAGGAAAAATAGATAGGAAAGAAGAAGAAGTTAGTTAATATGCATGCCAAAGAGTTACTGATAGTGGAATGAGACACAGGAACCAAGTCTGACACTTCAGATGTAGTTAAGTTGCCCCAAAAGCTCACTGTACACTCAGATATGAGGTTCTCATTCAGGCCAGTCTTGATGAGTTAAATTAGATGTGAAGTATTCAGAAATACGCTGATGAATATGAAGCTAACTCTCTCAAGAGGTTGATCTGCAGCCATTTTGTCATCTTCTCCTCCCCTCACTCTCAGCCCCACCTTCCAGAGTGGATACAGAGCACATTTCTAGAGCACCCTGTAACAGACACCAATTTAAAAGTAGTTGATGCAGTATAAGCCATACTTTTTCATGTGCTCTGCCTCTGCTTTTGCCTTTCTCCTTTCCTCCATAAGCCTTGCTCTCTTTGCAGCTGCTTCTTGACGCTTCTTCCTCCTAGTCTCCAGCTCCTCTGCACTCAACAAGTGTTTCCTCCTTGTTGACTGGTCCCTGAGGCCTGTAAGAAGAGTCTAGAGAAAGAAAGCTGCAATTCAGAAACAAAATGCTTATCTCAAGCACATGTCTGGTGCCAACTTTATGCTGCACAGAATGGCCCGGGTTGGAAGGGACCTCAAGGATTGTGAATCTCCAATTGCCCCGCCACAGGCAGGGTCACCAACCTCCCCATTTAATACCAGACCAGGCTGCCCAGGGCCCCATCCAACCTGGCCTTGAACACCTCCAGGGACGGGGCATCCACAACCTCTCTGGGCAGCCTGTTCCAGCACCTCACCACTCTCATAGTAAAGAACTTCCTCCTGCATTCCTTTCCCATTTGTCTACTTGCCCACAGCTCTTAACCATCAGATCCTAGATGTCAAACAAATGGGTGGTTTTGTGATCTAAGTTTATATTAGTGCCCAGCATTCCATCTATGATCTGTTGCCAGAATCGCTGAATTGTCCAACCCTCAGATTCAAGAGCCAACCTTACTACAATGGCATCTGAATCTTTGAACATGTTTTTTTTTTTTTTTTTTGTGAGCTGCAAGTAAAGAGAGGAAACTGTCAGCTTCATTTTCTGCAAGCAGTTAAGAGCATCATATGCTTTGTCCTGTCTTTTGCCTTACATTTGCTTTGTTTCGGAGAGCTCTCCCTTCTTTACTGGTCTCTTCGGTCAAGGCTTTCTGAAGATCCAAAAGCTGATCAAATGCTTTTTTATCTTCTCTGCTGGGTTCTTTTGAATAATCTTTGCCTTCATACACATACATGTGATCTTCAAAAAAAATTTACAAGTATAAAAAGGAATTGAAAGCCACTAACACTTGAAATATACAGCAAGACCAAAAACAATTAGGCTTCTCTGTTACACTGTTCTACCCTCAGCAGAAAAAGACATTTACTGCCTTATGTATGACCAGAGTCAACATAATGTTAAAAGAACAGAATCAAGATTTGCTTCCTCAGACAAAAGCTTCAGTCACAGATCTGTATTTAAGTGCTATAGTGTACTCAAAGCAGAAAGTCAGTCTGTCTCATGGTACTACAAGAAAGTATCCTTAAAATTTACTCATATAATAGAAAACTAATCACAATTAAGGTACATTTTTATGGGAAAGTAGAATAATAAAGACAAAATAGGTTTGTTCTAGCTGTTCAGATTCAATGGCTCTGCTTTTCTAATCTCATATTTTGAGTTTTAAGGTCATTTTAACTTGTGTTTTTCGTGGCCAATAATCTTTTGTATGGAGACAGATACAAAAGAGTTATTATATACTTTTTCCTTAAGTTATTGTTATCTCTGTATGTCCATAATTCTATCTTAATGACTCTCCATGAGAATAATAGCAGCTGCCATTTGAGTATTTCTTCTTTTGTGAGGTCTCAAAATATGTGAAACACATTAAGGAATTCAGACCCGCTGGCCAACAAGCCGGACACATGCTGTTATCAACATTTCAGGCAAACAAGGTTGCAAAAAGAAGAAAAAGACCAATTTAAGCTCAGAAATTGAGATCATGGACAGCCCAGTTTTCTTGTTACCTGAAAAATACCACCCTTCCCTAGGAAGCCTCCTCTACTAGTTCCCAAGTGTCATGCACTCCATAGGTATTTCAATTTGTAACTTACTTTCTGTGTCATCCTCCTTCTTCTCTTCTTCACATGGCAGGACAACATCCATTACCCACTTCCCTGCTTTTGTTTCTCCAAGGATGTTTTCCAGCTCCACATCCTGGACAGTACTTCCCTCAGAGGACAGCAATTTATCTAAGCCAAATTTCAGGATTTCACTCAGCTTTATCAACGAGAAAAGGAAGTTCAGTATGAGTATCTTCTATTTCCACACGCATCCCTATGACTCAAGCTTCTCAGACGTAAATGGGAAGGTTGTAAAAGTGAAGAAATCTAATCCTTTGTACTACCTGTCAAAATACTTGCACTTTAACATGCTCATTTGTCTCAACACCTATTGAGACAGGCCCCTGTAATGTATCACCCCCAAACATACTCAGACTGGTAAGGCCATTTTTCTCTACAGGCCAAATAACAAAAATGGCATAATTGACTGCACTCAAGAAACTTTCTTATAGCCAAAAAATCTGGGCTTTTTGCCCCACCTCTTAATAAAATAAAATAAAATCTTATATCCCACAAAAATTTACAGGGAGCATAATGTCAGCAAGGAATTTCCTTTGGGCTCAGTTCCACTTCACCCTATAACTACTGAGGTACATGCTGATGAAGGGGCAGAGGGTGGGAAAAGATGCATTAATTCCAAGCCTCTCCCAGGTTTACCTCCATAGAGGAGTGTATGGGAACTGCTGAATCACGGCCTGAACCTCTGATTGATCACCTGAGGCCAGCCATGAGGCAGCCAGAGGAGCACAGCTGAAGGCAATTCACCTGTGCTGCCGGAAGGGGTGGAGCCAGGCTAGGTCCTTCTAGACCTATTTAAGAGCTGGCTACCAGTGGGGAAGGATCTCTTCTGGAGATCTGCTCTGCTGGTGTTTTGTAGGTGAGCCCAGCATAAGGGTAAGCTTTCCATTTATTCTCTTTTGTTATCATTGTCCACTTTGCCTAACTCTCTTGATTATATTGCGATTGTAACATCTTGATATCTATCAATTATACAAGGAGATACATCCCTCCAAATTTCACTTTGCTTGATGTTTTCAACCAAAGCTCTTAGCCTAAAACTCAGCTTTTGGGTCAGAATCATAAATCACACCTTGACTCCTGAGACACTGTATCTGCCAAGAGGTTAACCTTTGGAACTAGCAGACTAGCGATCAAAAGTTGTCAAAGTAATTATCATTAGCTCTGTTTGAGAGAGAAGGGCAGGAGAGACGGATAAGCTCCTAGAAACAATGAGTGAGCCTCCACTTCAGACCTGTTATATAATAAAAAAGTATACAAGTAAAACAAGGGATATTCTTGCCTTCTCCTCTTCTCCAAGAGGACTTTTTTTTTTTTTTTTTTTTACGCAACAGATGCATCTCTAAACTCTAAAAACTGTCTTCAAATTTCAAATCTTGACTGGACCTGGAATGCAATGTTGATTCCTAGGACGCATGCAAAAGCTGTCACGTCAATGCATATCCTCCCCACCTGAAGTGTCTTGACAGGTTTACATCAGACAGATGTGAAAAACAGAGAAACACTCCAACACTTGTAAGAATGTTACTGAAGTCAACTCGAGGGTTTAGCTCTATTTTACCTGTAAATCTGATGCTTCCTGAGGTTTGTGTACTCCCAAGGCAAACTGACCTCCCTCTACAATGGCATTTGTTAGTTGAAGCTTGGAAGCAGCTCTTCGGTAGATTATTTCTTCAACTGTATCTCGTCCAATCAAGCGAATAATTTTTACAGGCCTTCAAAAAGCCAAAAAAATTCTTATTATTTTCTTCGTTTGAGGTGCACTAAAGTGGTTTTCTGGCATGGCACATGATCCCCTTACCCAATCTTTTGGTAGGGATAAAAAGGCAAGAGCAAAATCAACCAACAGCAGAGAGTGGTGACACACTGAACAGGTTGCCCAAGGAGGCTGTGGATGCCCCATCCCTGCAGGCATTCAAGGCCAGGCTGGATGTGGCTCTGGGCAGCCTGGTCTGCTGGTTGGCAACCCTGCACACAGCAGGGGGGTTGAAACTAGATGATCATTGTGGTCCTTTTCAACACAGGCCACTCTATGATTCTGTGATAAGTATAATGCTGAAGCAATTGCTTCTTGACACAGGACGAATGCCTGCTGCAAGAGTGCAGGCAATCCTGCAGATTCCATCTCCTCCTCTAAATTTACAAAGCCCCCATCTTAGACACATGACAAGGGTAGGACTGCATAAGGCTGCAGAAGAAAAGCAGAGACAAAATTATCTCTGCTCTCTTTCTTTGACCTTCAATCTATCACCCTCTTAACACCTTTTAACACTATTGCTTATGAATAGGGAAAGAGACACAGGGGGATCAGTAAATTAAGCAACCTAAGGAGAAGAAGCAACATTTCTCACTTATGCTGCCCAATCCGGTGAGCTCTTGCTATTGCTTGCAAGTCGTTCTGTGGGTTAAAATCACTGTCAGTAAAAATAACTGTATCTGCTGCCGTCAGGTTCATGCCAACTCCTCCTATGAACAGAGAAGATCACAGAGTACGTCAGCAGCAGAAAAGAAAGGCGCAGCTGGAGAATTTATGCTATGCAAGGTTCTGTCAGATCTGATCAACTATATTCAATTTATCTCTCAGCCCCAAGTCTGAGTCTCACAAAGATCCAAATAGATGGATAAGCCTGGTATTTCTGTATTTCTCTGTGCTTTCTGCAACAGCTCAAAACAGAGCTGCACTGTGCATTGTAGGGGAACAAAAAAAAAAAGATGCAAGCAAATCAATAAAAAGGCAATAGGTTGTCAAGACTGACAACATAGACATATTCTTCAGCTGTCAGAAAGACTAATGCAGCAAGAACTGGCTTTACTGAGGATACAAAGGTCTGCCCAAGCTATGACTTGGCTGAAGCCCAGTAACAACAGGTAAATACACTGCTGAAAGAGTGGGAAACACCACACCCAATCATACAACAGCCAGAGCATAGGTACATATGTGACTTCAAAAGGTTCTGAAATTAGAGTTCACTCTCATGGAATGAAAAGAAAAAACTTTAGAGTTATTTTTTTTTATAATATCTACTATAGTGACAACATACTACAGCTAAAGAGGGTGGAACCTGTTCAAGTACATTCTTTCCTGCTTGTGCTGAGTACTTCACAATAATCAGAATAATCTTGCAAGTAGAGACAGTCATGCACTTGAAAAATCTCTGCCCATAACATAAGGATGGAAAGACGGCTCACACCGCTGTTCCCAGGTGGATAGAATATGACAGACGTAGCACTGAGCACTAAAAAGCAATTTGATTCTGGTGGACGTGGGCAGGAAGAGTTCAGGCACAGTGTTACGAGAAGCTTTTATTTCTTACACTAAGCATTAGGTGCTTCTCTGCAGTCTCAATATACTCCTCTCCACGCCCTGCAATATTATCAAAGCCAGTTTCATTCAGGAAAGTCTGACCAGAAGCCCAAAGGAAGAAGACATAATAAGAGCCTGATGCTTGAGATCAAGTAGTACTGATCCTCTTTCTGAAGGTAAGCAGAAGCCTGCCCTTGTGCTGGTCTGAATAAAGAGACAGGCAGAACTGAAATCATTCAAGAGACACAGATATGCCTGGGGAGCTAAGAGGAGGCAAAATACAGATGGTACTCCTGTGGTGTTCTTTGCAGCCTCTGGTAAGTAAAAAGCTCTCAGCTGAGTCTGTCTGCCAGCCAGAGTGTACGTCCATGTTCAGGAAGCAATTCTACCAGCTTGCTTAGAGGAAGTCTATTTCTGCCTAAAGTCTGAAACTTTAGAAATAAAGTGCTTGCAGAAATAAAATGCTAGTGAGATTCCTTCAGTTTAACCTGGCACAGGGAAAGGCATTGCAGAGCTCAGAATAAAAAAGTTACTCAAACAGCTGCGACCTGAAAAGCATCTTGGCATCAGTTGCTGAAAGGAAAGCACAGGAATTGGGTCTCCTAGCTAAGAAGCCTAAGGCACTAAGAAGGATGTGCCTTGTTTCTCTCAAAAATCCTCCATATTAGCAGAATATGGAGGATTCAGAACACCCTGAAATTTTGCAAGACAGCAAAAGTGTGCAGAAACAAGACATGTGTTGTCTCTCTCTTCCTTACTTACCTGCTCTGGTGCTCAGCAGGAAGACAAAGATGGGCTGTTGACCAAAGTTCTTAATGGCAAGGTGTCTCTCTTCACCTCTTACAGAACCGTCCAGCCGCTCGTAGCTATAGCCTTTCCAAACAACAAAATGTATGTTTCTGATTTGCATTTTATCACCTTCAACTCCTCTTTTTCTTTCCAGTGACCCTGACTCTCAGACTGTCAACAAAGGTTAATTTAGCTAGATCTGAAGCAGAAACTCTTAGCATTTAATTTACTGCATGGAAACAAGATGGGGAAATACAAAGCCAAAGTATAAGAACATTAACCCAGAGTCCCATTTCAGACTATACTGTGCTGGCTGTTGGCTCCACACTACAAGCCAATAACCACCATATCTTTCTTATACAAGCTTCTACTGCTTTCAATGTGTGCTTCCCTGTAAGCAAGCAGTATGGGAAATGGCCTTACATTTGGCTTTTTAGTGCAACATTAGTTGTCCAAATCCATCAACACCAAAGAAAAGCCTCTTTCATGGGAAGTCCTAAGTACACATGGAGTTATGTGGGTTGAAACAGAAGAAAATGTCTCAAGATCCCTTTGGCAGCCTTGCCAAAACAGTCACATTGAGGCCTCACTGCCAACAACTATTTTAATCAAAAACTAATTTCCTGGCATAAATGTGGCACAATTTGTGTTCTGCACTGGACAAACTGAATTGAATGCTAATGGCTTTACTACAGCTACTTTGGGACTCAGGTACATAACGGACCATGGGTATGTAATGAAACTTTGCTACCCTGCCATCTGTTAGCTCGATTTTATCAAGGAACCAAAGCTCAAGCTACTTGGAAGAACTATGCTAAAGTGCAAGTTCCTTGTAGGCAGCTAGCACAAAGATTAATTCAAATCCCAAGTCACAGTCAACTGTAAGAGTATGGTTTCTGTCTACTAAGAAGAAACAAATGCCCATCATATTCTCCATCCCAAGCATATCAACCAAAGCCAGACTAACACTATATGGCACAGATCATTAAGATAAGCCCTTTGCTGCCAAACCATGCAGACCATACCTCTGTAGTCCATGTAGTCTTGCAGAATGTCAAGCAGTTTAGTCATCTGAGAAAAGAGCAAGACACGATGGCCACTGGAAGAAGAATACGAGATGTCACCAGCAATATTGTACTTTGGCAGCATTTCACAAAGCAGTAGAGGGGTTACAGTAGCTCAACCAGCCACTGTTACTTAGCAAGAGCTCACCACAACACTGCACTAAGCCTCACAGAGTGACTGCCAACTCCCTCACATTTTCAGCCCCACATCCAAATGTAGCCAGACAGCCCCACCTGATAGCATCAGCTGCCATGTGTAGAGTGTGGACTCACAGGTAACAAGGCTCTGGCACAACACTGCTACTGGCTAAATGCACCTTGGCGAGGACCCAGAGAATCCTGGCTAAAAGAATCCACAGTTTGAATGTAGTGCCATGAGGGTGTTCACCACGTGACTTGCCACACTAGATTGCTCTCTAACAACATAACATAAAACATCTTAAATATAGGGGAAAATGTAGTATCAGCATCTCTGCAACAGAATATAACTTCCCATCCAGCAAATGACCCTCAGTGCCCATATATAATTGCAAACAGCATTTAAGTGAGAAATCAACTCTCCTTGCTCTGGGCCTCGGACAGTGTGAGAGTGCTTTGTTTAAATCAACAACATTTGCAAGTTCAGGAGTCGCACAGGGCTGTCCTTGTGGCAAAGACATCAAAGGAGGCGAGACATCCACTCACAATATGTTGTACAGAAGGAAGACAGAGCCCTCCACTACTGCATCAGAACTTCCCTTCTAAAGCTCTGTGCTTTGAAAGTACTCAGAGGGAAACTGCAGCCCAATTAAGAAAGCAGGTAGAATTTATGAATTGTGCAGGAGGCATCAAACAAGAACGTGTATGAGAACACAAACTGTGATTTGATTGGTCCAACTGAGATCTGTAGGGAGATATTTAAGGTTGTGTTACAGGTTCTGAAGTCACCAGAGGTCAAGGTCAGGAGTTTTGAATATTGGTTCCAAACCTAAAATTTCAGCTTATTCTGGGGCTTTGGTCCTGTCAAATTTCTTTTTCAGGCTCATTGTGCATTCTGCCTCTTGGGCTAATAGAAGCACTGCAGTGCAAAATACCCAAACTGATGCACTGGAAGCTACTCTCATGAAATTCAATAAAAACATATATGCTGAAAGCCCGTCAGATATATATTCTCCCAGATTCCCAGCATAACTTAGGCAATATTTGAGAGCATGTGAGAATTAGCAAAGTGTTTTGAGAAATGTTTAAAGGGAAGCTACAATTTTTTGAGAGTCCTCTATAGCCTGTAATGCAGTTGTTTGCACTGAGATGATCTCCTTGTGGTAGCCAGCAGCATCCTTTAAATAGGGCAGTGCTTGTGTTGTGGTACCTGCACAATCTATGGATAAATAAGGCAACTGTCCTTCTTAGTTTATCTTTTCTCCCTGTGTTAACTCCACCTTATCTTCCTCATCCCAACACAACATACCCATCATACAAGAATGAAAGCAGTTTATCCAACAAACACAGTTTGCCGCTGGCTTCAACAATGTGATCTCCAATCTCAAAGGGCTCTGGCTCAACACCTGGAAAAGAAACAGGTTTCAGAACTTAATTATACAGATAGCAACTCAGTGATCAACGTTTAAATGACCACGTTGCCAAATACTGCCAAGCAGACTCCCAGGATACTTGTTTGAAAAATGATCATCTTTGTCCAAAAAAAGAAAACCACCCTCAGTACTCCAGGAAGTACCTCACAAAATGAAATGTTATTTCACTGTTTAGGGGAGAGAAGATGAACTTATGACAAATCAAGTGGTGAGCTGAAGTGGAAAATTTAAACTTCACAAGCCTCTATTTTCATCATCACTGATGAATTGTTCTGCGTTGGAGCTGGTCACAAATCCACAGCTGGTGCAATACTGTTTGTTACTTGCCCCTTCTAAGCAATTATTTAAATTAAAAAAAAAAGCATACAGAAAAAAAAATTCTATTTCAAAAGAGAGAAGAATGCTTTCTTACCATTGAAAAGGTATGGGTGGGCAACACACTTCCGAAGCTGTATTAAGACATTCTGAAGTGTAACCTTCCTTCCTGTTCCACCTTCAAATGCATCTGGAACAAAGTGCACAGAAAAAAGAACTGAGCAGGGAAGCCTATGCTTCACCAGTGGTGTGACTGAGAACACCTAAGCACTGCTTTGCACTGCTGCAGCATTGAAGTAACTCTTCGCACATCATTTTTGTATTTGACTTTCCATCCCAAGACTAATACACCTGTTCTCATGAGCCAAATAAAAATTCCCTCACTTTTCTGTTTCTTTTTTTGAGAGAGAGAGAGCCTTTACTACTTTGCCTTGTCAAAACCTCTGGAATTTTCTCAACTCCTTGGAAAGAGCCAATGAAATTTTCTTAAGAGTGCATTATAGATCTAGAAATCATCAAAACTAATTTTGTTCATTTGAACTTTCCAAGAACAAAACCAAAAAAGTAATACAACGCAGTAAAGATCTCCCTGGGTAACCAGGAAGTTAAGAAGAGATGCATATTTCTGGGGGGAAAACAAAGAGACGTGGACATTGCTAACTCTAGAAGAAGATTCAGCTTTGATGGTGATGATGCAAAGCCTGGTGGCTTCTTGATGCAGCAGGCATTAGCTCTGAAACAGAGTCACTGTCCCCCCAGTTACAGTTTCCCTACAACACAAAAACACTGACAAACCACATCTGGTATATAGAAATGAAAAAGGAGGATTTCAGAGAACAAAACATGTTCTCTTCCATCTCTCTGGATGCTCTGTTACAGTTAATTCATACATGAAGTTCCAAGGAGTGAGCTGTTAGGACAAGGATCTGTGGCTGCATTGTCCATATGGTCCTGTGGTTTGCTAAGGCACTCCAGTCTACATCCAGCAGGTTTCAATTTGCTATGTGAGATTTCTACTACTGCTGGAAAATTTGTAGAGACATAGGATTTCCTGTACAACCTTTTTTGTTTGGATGCAAAAAGAATGGACAGGAGCAGGCTTACTTGTTCATGAGATTTTTAATTACTAGCTGATCCAAAGCAGATTCTTGAAGCTGTCCCTCCTCAGCTCTGAGACAGACCAGCTCTAGATTCATACATCTCTTCCTCTAGCACAGGGTAAAAATCAATGAATCAAGCAGCCCAAAAATTAACCAATAGAATTTAAATGCCTCAGTTACCTAGATCTTTTGTCAAAATAGCTTTGTAGTACTTCCTCTGCAGAGCTGACATTCCATGGTACAAAACTACTTCCACCTTCTTTGGAAGGTCTGCAGTCACCTCGGACTTGACTCTTCGAAGCAAAAATGGTTGCAGAAGATTGTGCAATTCTTTGGCTATTCAGAAGCAAGGTATAACAAATTACCAATGAAGCATAAGGGATTTATACAGTATCTTCACAACTATACTTTCAAAAATAAGTGTATAAAGGAATCTTAATGAAATTATCCTAGCCCAGTTTTACAGAGAAAGCAGAAGAGTTGCACACCTTACTTAGTATTTAGCAGCCACACTAAGATCAGTAACTATTACTTATACAATGTGCCTGCCACCCAGTCAAGATAACAGCTGGTCATGATTCAAGTATAGCATCAGTTGTTACTTACCTGGCTCACTCTCCTTTTCAATTGCTTGGTAATACTCAACAAACTCTTTCACTTGTTTTCTAGGAAAAATATCAGGTTCAATAAAGCTGAGTAAGGAGTAGAGTTCTTGGAGGCTGTTCTGGATTGGAGTGCCTGTGAGTAGCAGGCTGAAACCTATTGAGAGCTGAAAGAATCAACATCAAAACAAAATGATAAGGAGAGAGCATTTGGAAAGAAAAGTTAATGTACAGCTCCACCCATTTCCCTCTTATCCTTTAGCTAAAGACAGGTGGCATAGAAATGCCTGCAGAATACTGCAAATGCCAGCCAAAACCATATTAAATATGGTATGGTGTGATTGTCAAACAGCCCTATCAAACTTAGGCTGGCACCAGTGCAAAGAAGACAGCATAAGCAAAATAAGAACAAAATGCAAAAAACAAAATTAGAATTCCCAGATCCAATACTGCATGCTCACTATTATGACAAACAACTAGAAAATGCTGCTGAAATAGGACAGTGAAATGAAATTACTAATGAGCACACTCCATTTCTACTTTCTGATCTACTCTGACAATCACAGTGACATTATTTGCTCCATGCTGCATAGAGCAATCCCTGGAAAGGGAGTTGGGAATACTGTTGAAAAAAACCAAGTCTTTTCTCAAGAAAATACATCGGGAGAGCTAAGGTGAATCACTGCTATTTCTTTTCAACTTCAACTGAATCTTCTAAATGATTCAGGAGCTGAGCTTTTCAGGAATCTTTTTTTTTTTTTTTTTTTTTTAAAAATGTACATTTAGAGGCATTGCAGCTCATCATTGCTGATGCCAGTCCTGATGTAATATCCATGTTTTACTGCCGTGACAAGAAGTGCATTCATTTCATTCACAAGAAAGTAAGGGCACTTTCTTATCCAGGACAGCCCAAGGGAAGCTGGAGCAATTCTAATAATTTCAATAAACAAGGGTGGCTCTATTAAGTGAGACAATGGAAATCAACAGTTCATGACCCAGGGTCCCGGAGCTACGAGAGATGGTTTAGTAGCTTGTGGCACTGACAGGAATGGGAGGGTGGTTGGACTGGATGATCTTGCAGGTCGTTTCCAACCTTGTGATTCTGTGATTCTGTAAGTGAGGCAAGGGTTCCTTCACCCTCCCAAATCTGGAGATACCCTCTGTCACTTTATACAGTCTTACATTGGTCAGATTTCTAACACTTCAGTAGTACAGCTGTGCTTCAGTGCTATGCTCAGTTTCTTTACATTTTTCAGTCTCTTGAATTGCTCCAGTGAGTCAAGTACAAACAAGAGCCAAAATGAGAGACAAGCTCCAAATACTGCCCAGCTCCAAGGCCAGAACCACAGGCCCTTATCACTCTGCCACTATGTGGATCTGTTCAACAATTCTGATGGAAATGATAGAAGCTGGTTGTGGCCCAGGGTTAATTAGAATACAGTACAAAGAAATAAGCAGAACATCTGTCTCCTATAGTGAAAAGTCCTCATACGCAAAAAGATAGCTGGTATATTTTACCTCAGTAAGTGTTTTGTAAAGCAGAGAGTTCTGATTTTTCAGTCTGTGAGCTTCATCTACAACCAAGGCAGCCCAGTCAAAACTGTGAACAAACAACACAGCATCTCCAATTACTTGCAGAGAAGTCACTACTGCCAATGCAAAAAGACTGAAATAAATGATGGATTTGTTCGGCTGAACTCAAGAGGCTCCCACTCCGTGAACCACAGGCAAGCATCACAAATGTGGTGGAACAGTGGGAGGAATTCACAAGTACAGGTTTTCAAGAGCCAATACTGCTTCTTAAGTACAGCCTGAAATCAAAACTAAGTTCATTTGAATTTGCTGTTTCTTTCTCCACCTCCATTTCTGTGGGAAGAATTTTGCAAGTAAAAGTTAGCCAAACATTCAAGGAGATCTATTATGTGGAAAAAAGCCATGAAATTAGGCCCTTACACCCATGCAAAAACCCAGCAACCATGACGAGCTATGATTACACAGGTGACCTTTTGCAAATCATCCAAGAGTGGAATTTCAGCTCAGTCCACGCACCACCACATTGTATAGGCTGCAGAATCACTTGCTCCCTACTAGATCCACCAGATTTAATACAAACTCTTTTCAGCACTCAATACTCATTTCTGCTAACTGTGAGGATTTCAACTCCCACATTACAGAGTGACTTCCACACAGTTCTGGCTGATGGATAGGCAGGGAGGAGAGAGCATGACCCTCCAGCTTTTCTTACCCACACACCTTTCTTCTCAGTGGAATACAAGGGCTGGAATCACATGTATCTATGTTTTCCCCACTGCTCTGTTCACATATATCTTAAGTGACATTAAGGACTCTACACTGCAAGTTGGTAAAGGAGTCTGATCATAATCAAAAAATGCCTTTGGCTCTTGTAAAGAGTGGAGAATCTTGCACACAGATAAACATACATTTCAGAAATTTCTGACAGACTTGCAGAATTAAATTAATAATAGTAATAACAACCTGTACTCACAATTTGAGAAATGCTGCATCTTTCAGACAAATCTGCAGTGAAAGAAAATAAAATTGTTACTTACAACTTAACACATAGTTCAAAAGAGAGCATCTTTCTGTCTAATTGCAAACTCTGGTGAAATAGAGCAGGATTGGAGTGAAGTCAGTTACCAAGGAAAGTAACATAACAGATAACATAACCACAAGCTTTAGCAACTCTTCATTTTAATGCTCCTCTGGCAAAGCATCAGTAGTAAAACCTCAGAGAATTCGTGGAAATTTTCAGACAAGCCTGTAACATTTGTTCATATCATTCACACTCTCTAAGAAACACCACGCACCTCCAGCACTACAGTCTTTCTGACTCTAAGCAAACACACCCTTCAGTGGATTAATCTGACCTGCTAATATCCTAAAGTGCTCACATTACTTGTCCAACTTCAGATTCGAGGAGGAAGAGAAACTGGATCAATTGATAAGCCTTAAGAAGCACAGAATTTTATCATCGGAACAACAGAGATGGAAAAAATACTAGCTAAGTCAGTATCTCCATGTGCCTGATTGTTTTGTCAGCATTGCTTTAGCATGAGCACCTCCACTTATCACATTCAGGACAAGGCTTATCACTGCACTCCTGCTTGTGCATTGTGGAAAAATATGCAGGTTCACAGTGATCAGCACAGGTCATGGCTCCTAGAGGAAGGAAATGGTAAAATACTTGAGGGGGGAAAAGCAAAGGGGCAAAAGGAAGAGGAGATCAAGCAGGGGAAACAAAAGAAGCTTACTCATTTAATTTCAAATCGGTTTGTTTGTTAAGAGGCTGCTAAAATAAAATCAAAGCACTGATACAAAGTAACACCTGAGTGGAAATGAGTCATAAGAGCAAGATGAAAGCTTTTTTCCACTGGACATAACTAAGCACCTGGCCGTGCAGAACCCAAAGCGGTGATCAAGGAAGCAATCCTACTGGTTCTCTGTAAAGCACTGATTGGATTCAGCCCCCCATTCCATCAGTTTTAATATAAACTTTTACAATCAGTTTTAATATAAACTCCTACAGTCCTTTTTTGGCAGAGGAGGGCATGCAAAAGAGGTACAGACATAAGCAAGCTCTTTCAAAGCGTTCCTGCAGCGACCAATTAATAGAATCTTAATAAACATCACACATGCATGTCTTCCATTAAATACAGAAGATTCGTAAGGCAACATAGAAGGGCAATGAAAATGCCATATAGCGTCAGTTAAAGATGTTTCTGATTTTGATTTGTTTATTCAAGGCGTGATACAGCCATGTGGTAAAGCTAGGGTTATATCAGATGATCTTCAGAGCACAAAAACTGCAGCAACTTAGATGAGCAGGTGATGTGGGCTGCAGAGTAGGAAATCACTGAGGAAGATCAGAGTACAGCAGGCAAAAGCTGAAGCATCGTGTACAAAGGAATGGAAAAGGCAAGGAAAAACCTGAGACTTCTTTTCAAGTGACAAAGACAACATGTACCTCATATGTTGTTAACAGCACGTGGAAGTGAGATTGCTCTTTCAGGTTCTGCTGCAGTTCGGATCGCTCCTCCTTGTTGCCAATGTATGTCACAAAGGAGAGACCTGGAGCAAACCTGTCGTCAAGAGAAAGACAGCAAAAGTAAGATAGCACCTTGTTCTCCTGGGAGCTGGATCTCAGCTCTTGAATCTATCTCCTTCCTGGTTAACTTGCACCCCAGCCTGGCACCTGAGCTGCTGGTTCTGGTTTGGACAAATGCCACATAAATTGGTTTCTCCTAGATTTCAAAGTTCGACACAGATGATGGAAAACCAATCAAACTGTCTGCTACTCAAAACTGAAAAAGCTCATGAAAAGCAAATGATTCTCTAGCTGGGAGCAAAAAATTGGTCCAGAGGTAGCTAAAGTATAGATGAACAATGTCTGCAGCAAGTAGTTCCAAGACAGGGCTCCAAAAATCTAGCTCTCAGAGTGAAAGCAGATAAAAATCAGTTCCATGGAAGAAGAGTTGGAACCATAAAGTTCTTCCTTACTTAATCCCACTACCAATGCCTGCCTATTGTTCCAACATAGCTGTTCACTACTGAAGTTTACCATATTAAGTCATACAAAGATGCACTTTTTCCCAGCTATTCCAGCTGCTTGTTTATCCAAATCATTTCAAAATCTAACCTCAATAATTTTTGTTTCTGACACAGCACTGCTTAACAACCACATAGAAATACAGCTGCTCTATTCTACAACTTTCAGGCACTCCTCTTAAAAGCAATCTTTGGGCTCAAGCCTAAAAACATACAGATTCTGGGCACAGCAAACATGCCATCAGCCCAGATGCTGCATACCAGTGAATATAGGTTGCATGCATGGATATAAGGTATTTTAGATGCATATGCAAGCATGCCAAGAAACACACTATTCAGCTTGGGTCTTACCTTTTATCATACAGAATCCTGGCTGTCTTCAGCAGAATTTGCCTAACAAAGGCTGAACATGGGGGTTAGAAAAAAACAAGCACAAAGCTAGTGCAGGTATATCTACTGACAGTCATCCAATGCTGTAAGTTGGATGAACACGTGGATATGACAGCACTGCATAAGCTATGCATTAACTGCAAGCAGCATATAGATCAATTTGTTTGGTACTGTATAATCAATGGATATTAAGAGGGCATAATCACAAAAAGAACAAGAGAGTTAGGCAAACTAGACTAAGATAATAGGAGAGAATAAATGGAAGGCTTACCCGTATGCTAGACTCACCTACAAAAAAAAACACCAGAAAAGGGGATCTCCAGAAGAGATCCTTCCCCACTGGTAGCCAGCTCTTAAATAGGTCTAGGAGGACCTAGCCTGGCTCCACCCCTTCTGGCAGTACAGGTGAATTGCCTTCACCTGTGCTCCTGTGGCTGCCTCATGGCTCACCTCAGGTGATCAACCAGAGGTTCAGGCTGTGACTCAGCAGTTCCCATACAGGTAGCTTCCCTCTTTTGTTTTCTTCCTTTTGAAAGGAAGAATAATTGCTAGACTGAGCATATTTGAAGAGAGTCTTCGTAACTCATCATTCAAGACTATAATGAGTCGGACAGTTGTTTAAACTTACCTCTCCAGTTCCTCCTTCCAGTTAGTCAGAACAGACAGAGGACAAAGTATCAGGAATCTCTCTTTGTTTGTTAATTTTTTTGTCAAGTAAAGAAGAAGAGAAATAGTCTAGAAGGCAATGAAAAAAAGTATTTTTTTTAATAACAAGGAAATTCCTGAACTTGCATAAACTGAGTGTGGGGAAGGTCCCCTTGAGGTTTGTGGCTGATTTCCCACAAGTTCTCCAACACAAATCAGAGCTAAGAGAATACCAAAGGAGATCCATCATCAATGAAATAAAAGCTTACATCCTAAAACATTACCTCAACATCTATAGCCCTTTTCCAAAGATGTTTTCCCAATAGTCACAAAGATCTACCATACATCACTTTCTAAAGGTGCCAGTTTGTTATTTAAGACTCGTCTGAAACCAAACCACAATCATCATTCACTCCAACAAAACTGAATCCCATTTAAAAAATAAAATTTTAAAAAACCCTGAAAAATATCTATGTGTACTCAACTTTAATCCCCATGTTGACAGACTCAAAAATCATCCTACTGTAGGTGCATCGAAATGATATCACTGGCTCCATACTCACTGTGTTAACTAGTTAACATTATTTGGAAACTACTATGAATTATGCATTCATACATCTGTGTAAAATGGGCTTTACAACCCTCCTCAAACTTTTTTGGAGCATTGCTCAGGACCTAGCAGGAGTATTACATGATTAAGGAACAAAAAAAAGAGCTCTCTCTTATGAGTAAGGACTTCAGCATGTGGCTGCTTACATGCTTAGGGTGTTTTTTTCATTCTGTGGGAAGCCTGAGCTAAAAAAGTTAGGCAAAAGTCATTTTTCAGAGGATGACACACCTGACAAGTCTTCCCAAGACCCATCTCGTCACCCAGGATACAGCCACGCTGGACTTGGTAGCATTGCACCAGCCAGTTTACACCATCTAATTGATATGGACGAAGCTTAATGCCTGTGAATAAAAGCAATCTGTTAATGTCACATAGCCATCCAATACACTGTATGCACTGTTACAGCTGGAAGTCACCAGAAGCAGGTCTTGTACAGGTCTGACCTTCCAACCAGCTGCATTACAGCAAAAGCAGCCAGGCTTTGAGCAGGAGCTGCGTTACCCTGCTAGAGAGCAGAAACACTGCTGTTACAGCAAACAGATTACATCAAACCATATTCAGGAACTTGGATGCACGAAAATGTCCCCAAGTCATTACAAAGGCCTGTATATGGAATCCAGTGCAATAATCAGGCTGCCATGTTCCTGACAGACAGCTTGAATTCAGAGGAGATTCAGGTTAGATATTAGGAGGCAGTTTTTCACACAGAGGGTGGTCACACACTGAACAGGTTGCCCAAGGAGGCTGTGGATGCCCCATCCCTGCAGGCATTCAAGGCCAGGCTGGATGTGGCTCTGGGCAGCCTGGTCTGGTGGTTGGCGACCCTGCACACAGCAGGGGGGTTGAAACTAGATGAGCATTGTGGTCCTTTTCAACGCATTCTATGATTCTATGATTGCAGCTTCAGACACATTTTAAACACATAAGCATGACTTCCAGGGACACTCTTTAGGCTATTATTTTAGAAATCTTCTTCTATAGCAGTCCACAGGAACATAATGACCACTTTCCAATAAGATGCTTTCCAGCTTAAGCTAGAACAGATCTCAATTGCAGATCCCTGTCACCAAGACAGAGCAACCCTTATTAATGGATATGATGTACCAAAGCAAACACAAGTCAAAGTTTTCAAGATCTTTTCTTGCATCTGAACTTAAGCAGTGGAAGAGACCTTTAAAAGTCGTTTAGTCCACCAGGCTGCACAGAAACATTTTAGCTTTAACAGAATCATAGCATCATAGAATGGCCTGGATTAAAAAGGTCCACAAAGATCATCTAGTTTTAACCCCCTGCTGTGTGCAGGGTTACCAACCAGCAGACCAGGCTGCCCAGAGCCACATCCAGCCCGGCCTTGAATGCCTCCAGGGATGGGGCATCTACAACAGCTCAGTAAACCAAGATACTGCTCTGAAGATCGAACGGAAAAGGTAAAAAGACTGAAAGAGGTGGGAAGGATTGTAAGAAGCAGCGAGCCTAGGACATAACATCCGCTGTGGCAGCGATAGCCGTGGTAGAACAGGCCCGGGGCCACTCGTCGTACCGGCTGCAGGGGAGCACACGGGATGGGTGCGTACCCCCGGCGCCGGGCGCACTGACCTGTCAGCCCCCAGCGGGACACGTCCTCCTCCTGCACGCCCAGCCCTCCCGCCCGAGCCCTGCCGGCGCGGCGCAGCGCCTGCAAGAAGCGGGACATGGCGGGCAGTGCTCGCCGCGCGGGAAACCCTCCGATCCCGCCCCGCGGGGGGCCGGCAGCGGGCGGGCAGAAGCCGAGCACCGCCCCGCCGCCATAGCGGATTGCCGGCTCCGGGTTCGGCTGGAAGCGACGCGATGGAGCTGGCGTTGCTGTTGCTGCTCGGCGCGCTGCTGCCCGCCGCCGCCCTGTACCTGTGCTGCGTGCGGCGGCACACGGGCAGCGCGGCCGCAACGCTGCACCGTCGAGAGCCGGGCCGAGCCGCAGCCTCTCGCCCGCTGCGGGACGCCGTGAGCGCGGGGTGGGGTGGACGGGGCGGTGGGCTGCGGGGAGCGGGCCCGGCGCTCACCTCTCGCCTCCTCTCCGCAGTGGGCCCCGAGGCTGTGCGGCTTCTGGCTGCGGCTCTTCGTACACACGGCTAACACGGTGAGCGGGCACGGGCACAAGATGTCCGCCGCGGGGACGGGACGGGACGGGCTGTGCGGAACCCCGCGGGCACGGGGGAATTGGGATCGCTCAGCCCCTCTGATTGGGGATCTCACAGAGAGGCTGCGGACAGCTGTCCTCAGCGGGGCTCGGACTGCGCTGGGGTTTGTCTGTGCTCGGAGGGCTGCTGGCAAGGAGGGCTGTGGAGCAGGTGCAGCTGCAGGCGCGCGTGTGGGAGTGTCTCCTTCCCTTTGTGGGGGCTGCTGGTGTCGGTCTCTGTAGTGGCTGGCTTTGGGTCTGCTCTGCTCTGCGTCTCGTTTCGGGGTTGTACACGCTCTTATCTTATTGTGCAACCTGCCCTGGATCTGGGAGCCATGCGAGCTTACCTCTTAAGGGGTTTTGTGCCTGGGTGTAATGACCAGAACGGCTTTTAGTTTTTTGCTTTGGATGTGTCTGGTGTGTGTGACCCTGGGCTTATTTCCTTTCCTGTCATTCCCCCTGCATGGAGACATAACTAAATGATCTTTAAGGTCCCCTCCAACCTATGCCATTCTGTGGTGTCCTGGGCTCCTGCTCTTCACAACCCCAGGGCTTGGGAGAGAGTGGCTGGAAAGCTACTTAGAGGTAAAGGACCTGGGGGTGTTGGTCGATGCTTGGCAGAATGTGAGCCAGCAGTATGCCTAGGTGGTCAAGAAGGCCAATGGCATCCTGGCTGGTATCAGAAACAGTGCATCCAGCAGGAGCAGAGAGGTGATTGTCCCCCACGTTCAACCCTGGTGAGGCAGCATTTCAAATACTGTGATCAGTTTTGGGCCCCTTGCTACAAGAAGGACATCAGGGCCTCAGAGTGTGTTTGGAGAAAGGCAACAGAGCTGGTGAAGGGTCTGGAGTGCACATCTTTTGGGGAGTGGTTGAAGGAGATGGGATTGTTCAGACTGGAGAAGAGGATGCTCAGGGGAGACCTTATCGCTCACTACAACTACCTGAAGGGAGAATGCAGTGAAGGGACATAAGCCTCTTCTCCCAGGTAACAGCAATAGGACGAGAGAGAGTGGTCTCAGGTTCCACTAGGGAAGGTTCAGGTTGGATATTAGGCAATGTCTTATCAGCAAGAGTGGTGAGGCGTTGGCACAGGCTGCTCAGGGAGGTGGACTCACTGTCCCTGGAGATAAGGGTAGATGTGACACTGAGGAACATGTTCTAGAGCAGTCACAGGCATGAACTGATGATTGTACTCGATAATCTAATTGGTCTTTCCAGCTTTATGATTCTCAGTCTCACTCTGGATTTTATTGTTGCACTGTACATAGGTTAGGAGCAATGCCTTTTCAAATAGAAACCAATTCTTACACAATGTGTGAAGCAACAACTTCATGTATGTAGGAGTGGGAGCCTTGCTTCAGAGTTGTGCTGGGAGCTGCGGCTGCACTCCTTTCACATGTTTTGGAAGCTGATTCTTGGGCTATTATAGCAAGCTAGAACAAGGCTAATCTCCCTGGGACTGCTGATATTGCTACACTGGGAACCGTGGTGTACAGAGACTGCTTTCAGCTGCCTGCTACCTACATTTCTCATGCTTTTCCAAGTTGACTCAGTTTACTTTAGGAAAGATGTTAACAGAGAGATAAATTAAATTATAATAAGCTTCTACCTTATCCAATGTTTGCATGATGCTCTGAGCACCGGTAGAAGCTATGTAGATGCCTCTTAACAGTGCTGCAGCCTGCAAGTGCAGGCTTTCTGGAGCTGTCAGGGAAGAAAAAATGAATGTTCCTGTCGGATAGCCAGGAGAATACAGTCTTTATGATTCTATAAATGTGCATGAGGTGGGAAAAGCATTTCAGATCAATTTTGTGGCCTGAAATATAAGTGCGTGCTCTGCAGGGTGCTTGGAGACTGCAGCAATTGTGAATGTATTTAGCATTCCTTGTCTCATGAGAAAGATGCCCTGGTCAAAGCTATTGCAAATCAGTGTTTCTGCTTACCTTCTTCTAGGCTTTTGGACAGATCTTGTTACTGCCATTTTTACTAAGGTAAGAGGGGAGTGTTATCTCTTCCAAGGTTGTTCCCTATTAAAAGTTACCTGAAATGACCTTTTTAAAGAGGGAAGTCTCATAGTGAGTGAAGAGTAAGATTAATTCACAGTTTGCTTACTAGATTTTTTAACTGCTCTGGTTTTCTGGTGACCCTTTACCAGAGGAAATTAAGCATTTTCCACACTCAAGCAGGCTCATAGAAGCTAAATTCACCAGGTTGTCTCTTTGCTCTTCGATGCTCTTTGCTAAAGAGCAGTCTTTCAAAGCTTGTGGATGTGAAAATCTGCAGTGTTCACCACCAGCAGTGGTGAAACTGTAGTATTGGGAAAATGAGACCAGGCACGAAGCTCAGAGGTTTTAATGTGCTCTTTTAAAAGAGATTCATCATTATCATTATCATTATGAATAACCTTCTGTCGCACTTGTGGTTTTCTTTAGAAACTGAACTTTCAAGTGTGTATTGTGCTACAAGCTGCTGAGGTGCCAGGAACTTCAGGGTCACTCTTGACATGCATACATTGCCTGCAGTTGGGTGATCACCTGTGCAGATTCCAGGATAGCAAACGTGCTTGGTTCCCCAGAGTTTTTACTTTGGGTATGGGCTTTTTAAGTAAAGGAAACCCAGACAGTTGTCACAGCTGTTATTGCAGAAGGTCATTTCTTAACATCTATGATAGGAGCTGGATTTCCTTACTTCATTGTGTTACTCCAAGCCCTGAACCTGTGCTGATCCAATTCCCATTACATTTGGTTGCAAATAAGCTGTTGAGGCAGGTCATGGATTAAGTCTGAAGAGTTGCCTGCTTTAGCAGGCTTAGTGCTTGAATGTATGGCTCATGCTACTTTCTTCTCTTCTCTCCTTTCCTGTCTTTTTTGGTCTGTGGGTGATATATCTGATTAGAGTGAATGGGAAAACTTTCAGCAGTTCTTTCCCAGCTTGGATTTATGGAGGCTGGCTGGCTTTATGTCGAAAGGTGGGAGGCTCTGTTAAGCAAGCAGGATAGATTTGGTGCTGCCTTCGGCAAGGCTTTAGAAAGGTGTGAAAGATTATTTTGTAACTGTTGCAACTCCCTGCTGTGGGAGCAGACTGCTGCAACAAAATGTTCTTGGGTAAAACTCATTTGGAACAGTATGGAAAAATTAGTCATGGAGGAGCTTGCATCTTCCAGCGTTCTCTTTCTCTCTCTTGCAGGCTGAACAACTTCTCCCTCATGCGTTCTCTTGACATTCATGAAGATCCCACATTTATCCCAGAGGTCGCTGCAGAGGTTACAGAAGACAAGTCTGAGACTAAAAGCACTTTGGATATCATCAAGCAGCTGATAGATACAAGGTAAGTGTGGGTTGGTTAAGAGTGGAGTGAAAGAACACACACACACTCTGTGATATTAGGAGGAAACAGTCATTCTGAGTCATCTGGATTAAAATCTCTTTCCATGACCACAGAATTTGACAAAACAAGTAGTGCTGTCAGATCTCTCCTTTCGTAATTTATAAATTATGAGTAGTTAACATGCAGTGTGAACTAGCTAGCTAGCTTCAGGCAGACTGCTTTGCTCTGGTTGCACTATTGGAGTAGATACACTTAGTGGCTGGCTACTCGATGCATACATCCCTTAAGTGAATTTACAGGTATGCTGTTTCTTACCTGCAGTGTATTTCAAAGAGAAAACAGATTGCTGAGAGGAGAGAAGAAACTAAGGTGCAAAGCAAACAGTTCACAAGAAATCAGGTTTTGTTACTTAGGTTGCTTGGAGAATGGATTGTTTAGCTTCTTAATTGCAGCCTCTGCTTGATTAAACCCCATCACATTAGGGGTGAAATGTTACCAGGACATCCCATTTCTATCCAGAATCTGATGCTGAGTTGAAGGTAGCTGGACTGCTATGAATGCTTTCCCCATCTGGTTTTGTTCTTAGCTGTGTGTCTGTCTAACAGTTACTGAAGATTTCTGTGTGCTTTACCAGTGTCTCAGGGAGTAGGTTCTTTGCATATGTCTGAGTTTTTAGCAAGACAAAGTCTGCTTCCCGCTTGAGTTCTTAAGTTAGGGCAAGGGAAACCATTCAGTCCCTTTACACTGTAGGTGGAAGGATATGGTTCCTGCAGGCAGTGGTCAAGGTGAATGCAGCCTTCTGGTTCTTATGTCCTCAGCTCTAACAATGAGTACTACAGGGCAGGATACTTGAATCTAACTTCTTCCCTGCGTAGCGCATGGTGAGAGCCATGCACTGTCCTGCTCCAGGATGTGGCCTCTGAGTTGGGTGATGATATGGGGACGTGACAGGAATAGTAATTGTAGCCAGTTGTTTTAATCATTCTGTGTTTGTCCGACTGTGATGAGAATGGATCTATTTATCAAAAGTCAGAGCTACTGACTTTGTTTTTAAGCAGTTTGATGTGAATTGCCACGTGTGCTGCTTAGCACCTCTTCTCCATCCCACACCAGACACTGGATGTGCTGCTGGCTATGTTGCTAATGAACAGAGTCAGCACCAAAGTTAGAGATACCAACTTAAAGAAGCGTGTTTATCTTTACCTACATTAAAGGTGAAATGATACAAGAATAAAACAGAACGTGGTAATGCACCTAACCATTACTACAGAAGATTGACTACAGTGATGAAGAACCGTAGTGATTAAGAAAGATACGTCATCAATTGCCTTAATACTTCACCGTCATCCAGATCCACAGTTGCTGGGGAGCCCTGTTTGTGGCAAGGATTTGGAGAGCCTTTCCCAGCAACTGTCCACTTGATGAGGTCTCCAACCTCGCTGCAGAAGGGTCCAGCTTTTATATTGTTGAATAAAGACATTTACATGACAGTTAGGCGGAAACATCTGGTTTCATTCTCCCTTTTTGGATTCCACCTCAAGGCTGGCCGGGACTTAAAGAGAAACCAAGGAAGTTTGTGTACTAGTAGGCCTTGACACTATGCTTCTAAACAAGGAAAGGTTAATACATTCTCATAATGCTTTATCTAAGCTACGTCTCTTGCTAATGAGACATTTTGTTCAAGATGCATGTTTTGCAAATGGTTGAATACTAATGATAATCTTACAACTCTGGGTTGTAAGATTCATTGAGAGGTCAACTTTGGTTGAAGGCCTACTGCTCAGGCCTTAGTACTTCACTGTCTCTGAATCAAACCTGGGATAGATCTCTTGGAAGCAGGCTTATGGGTATATTTTAGCTATTCTGTAATGCTCCAGTGGTGAATAGCAAATATAAACCTGGAATAAATTTTGAAGAATCTAAGGACTGCTTTATTGCAGTGGAAAAGTGAAACAACTAAAACGTATCAAGTCTGACAGCTTATTGCTGTGGTACCATTAATGTACCTTGTGTCTTGAATGTGTGCAAGAAGCGTGAGCTAAAATGCTCAGGCTTGCAGTCCCAACAATGACCTGGGAGTGAGCAATTCCTAGCCTGCATTGAACAAAAGGTCTGAACAGAGGTGACCTTGACATTTCAGAGTTGCCCTTTCAATCCTTTCTTCGCAGGCCTGATTCTGCCAGCCATGGGTTTAGCTTCAAAGGGATCAAAGACTACCTGGACTGCTACCGGTGAGTGAAATTATAGCCTGGGACCAACTTATTTTTCTTGTTCCCCAGCTGTGGGCTGCTATTATTCCAGAAGCTCAGGCATCTCCTTGTTAGGATTGTCTGTGAGGTACCACTGGTTAGTTTCATCCTTTGCAGTCCTTTCCCTCAGATAGAATAACAAAGAAAAGCCAGCATAACTGCCTGCATAACTCTTAAAAAGCCTGCAAGGTTATTTAAATACTGTTTGTCTTGGCTGTCTATATTTGGGAGAGATTTCTACATACCTTGATTGCCCAAATGAGTGAGGAGGTGAGAAAGGTTCATATGGATGAAGCAAGTTGCACATACTGTAGACCTCTGAAGAGCCCCTTAAATCCCCAGCTGCTTGTGTTCTTGAGAACAGAGTGCCTGCTTTTACCCAGTCAATGTGCCCAGCTCAGAAGGAGCTGGAAGCACATCACTGACTCCAAGGTTCTGTAACCTGTTGGCTGCTGGGTGGCTGCCTTTGGAATGTGTGCCGTATCTGGAGCACACAAATAAATCCTGCCGTGTTCCTGACGTGTTCCGCAGGGGTCACCCCTTTCAGTGAGCTGTGACCTTGGAGCAAATGGGTGGCACTGCAGTGTGGTGTTATAGATCCATTCTAACTAGGTGTTTGTGTCAGCCAGAGGCAGATCTGGCCTCTTCTCTTAGCTCACGGTACTGGCAGTTTCATAGCCTTAGGTTTTCTAAAGCTTGAAGGCAAACTGTAAAGGCTGTCAGCTTTCCTGCCCTGTTTTTCCTAGTGTTTCAGGAATATCTGAGTAAGTCTCCTATCTCCTGTCCCTATTCTGAGGGTTAGGAGAGTGCTGTGTAGGCAAGTACTCCTTTACAGAAGGATGTCTCGTGTCCTGATGCAATCATATGGAAATCATCACCACACACATATTGTCATATATTTAGTGATTACAACTGTGACAACTGCCTTCTTGCTACATGATAGACAAACCCTTTGCATGGATACGGTGTGTGGGGGGGTCTTATAATGAGGTCCCAACTTTTGTCCTGTAGGAGTGGGAAGCTGACGCCATCTCAAGTAGCAAAGAACATCATTGCTGTGCTGGAGGACTGCGACAAATCCACGCCCCCACTCAGAGCAATAGTGCAATGGAACCAGGAGCAAATAATGCTGGTAATGTCTGTTAGGAAAGGATCCTCTACCACCACAAGAGCAGTAGGAAGGGCGGAGGTTCTTCTGATCTGTTACACAGAAAAATATGTACGTTTTTGCTTCTTTCTTGTGTAAAGGACTACAGAAAGATTTGCTTCCTTTCCTGCAAAAAGAGGCTGCATTAAGGCAATTCGTTTCCTACTGGACAGCTATTTTTCTATTTTTAAGCCAGAATTTTTGTGCTTATGTGGCATCTGTCAGCATGGATTCTCCTAAGCAGTATTTTCCCACCAGCATACAGTGGAAGAAGAAAACTTACGTAGTTTGGCTTGTCAGCAACCTGGCAAAGATATCTGTGGTATCTGTTGTTAAACTTGTAATGACTTGCAGTTCAACTCTGTCATATACATTTTCTTCCTCTGTGTAGATGGCCGAGGCCTCCACTGCTCGTTACAGGAATAAATGTCCCCTGTCTTACCTGGATGGCATCCCAGTGTGCCTGAAAGAAGAGTTCAAAGTGGTGAGTTTCCATGTCTAGCTGTCAGCTCATGCTGTAAGAGATCAAGCAGGAGAGCTTATTGCAACAAGTTTTTAAAGCCATCTCCTCAGCAGAAACCTGTATTTAAAATATAAGAGGTAGATGAGCATAGTGAACAGGATTAACGAGTTTTACCAAGTGAAGACAGGTCTTGAGTATGACAGATGTTTTCCTTATCTTGTACGAATCTCTGTATTCCGTGCAGAGTGGAGGGTGGTGGTGGGAAGCAGTCCCTCTTCTGATGAAATGAGTGTGTATAAAAGCATCTGTAGCAGTGGGTGTAACTGCCTGGGCTTCTCTGGCACTGATTCTAGCATAGCCTCCATCTCTCGTTGCCATGAAGGACATACTTACAGCAGAAATATGAAAGTTATGCTGAAAGTCTCCACCCACGGTGGGCTATGAGCTGGCAACTATTAAATATTCCTGGCAGTGCCATTAAACTGTTGTGGACTCTGGAGAGACCTATCGCTTAATTGTCGGGGAGAGTACTTAGCACACCCTGAAGTTGAGTCCATCTGGTATTTTGGCATCCATCTAATCTCAGTGCCTTGCTTCAAAGCGCTGCAGTTTTGAAACGCCGCAGCTCCTTCCACAAAAAGTGGAAAATAGAGCTCCTGTATGCTGTGGGGCCAGGGTTGACTGTTTTGTGTCCTGTGAGCGTAGCAATTACATTGCTGTAGAGAGATGGATTTTTCTGTCCATCTGTTTGTCTCTACTCCTCCGTACTGTAGTATTAAAAGGACTCCTTTGCACATGAGAATGACCCAACAGTGAAGAGTTAAGGATCTCTTATAACAGGAAACAGCGCAGGACAAGATGAAGAGCAAGGCTTCCTGGTCCTGAATTAACTCAGTGGGTCCTGATGTCTGGAATTGGTTGTGGAGCTGAAATGTGCATGTGAAGTACACATGAGTGTCTGCCCACCTTTCTGGGGTTTTATAATGAATAATGAGGTGTTTTCTTGTTAAGGTACCCTACTATCACCGAGTAGGAACAGTGTACCTTGGAACAGAGCCTGAAACAGAAGATGCCACTGTGGCCAAGAAGCTGCGAGAGGCTGGAGCTGTGATTATTGGGGTCTCAAACATGCACGAACTAGGGACTGGAACAACTGGATGCAACCCTAATAGGTAAAAATCCCCTCCTTCTCTCTCTGCCCTAGGCTCTAGAAAGACCTACAAGTCTGTCCAGAGCTGACAGAGAAGGGTACAAAAATAAGGCAAGCATGTAAAAGTAAAACTGACTGAAGCACCTCATGCATGGAGAACCATGTGGATCTGAAAACCTAGCACTGAAGATTTGAGGCTCAGAGTAGCTGTGGAAGCCTGAAGACTCCTGAAACCAAAGGCAGGAGAGGAGCCAAGTTGTTCTGGGTAAAGAGTTGGCTTTGCAAGGCCTTACATGACTTGAAGGTATGAATCATAGATATTTACAGGATGAACCATAGACAGAAACAATGACAGAAAACAATAGAGACCTCATGCACAGTCACAAAAATGGCTAATGGCCAAGAGCTATGAGAAAAGGTACAATCAGCTCAGGAGAAACTTAGTGTTTTAATGTCCTAACTAAAACAAGCTCACTGTAATTTGCTTTACCTCTGAATTTTCCAGCTATAGCAGGCTGAGAACTGCTCTGTCAGAGCAGTGGTTCTCACAGCCTTCGTAAGCTGTCTGCAGATCCACACTTTATCAATGTGCAGCTGGATGGAAGTGGGGCTCTCTCACAGCTACAACAAAATGCATGAGCATTTTCTCCCTGTGTGTGGTCTGCTGCCCCAGCTGGATACCCGGCCACTGGGCAGGTCTCTTTGGTGCCTCGGGTCTGTGGTCAGGCTGAAGAGTTTGGAATAAAGGGCAGAGCTGGAAACACCAACTTGGTTGTGGTTTTGTAAGAACTGGTGGTCAATGACTGCTCCATCTTTTGGCACTGCATGATGCACTGTGGTATGGAGTAATGGAACAGCGTAGTCACAACCAGAAGAGGTGGAAGAGCATCTTTTCTGCTGCTTTGAATCTCTTCCTTTTGGATAGGCTGCTAATGATATTGTGTGCACTCTGAGCCAGAATTATTTTTGTCTCATTTTCTAGGGGCATACCATTACCTGGGTTTCTTTACTGGTGTTTCTCTGCTAAGAGATCTGAATCCCTGAGCTATGTTTCTGGATCTTTTTCTGTCCCATAGTACGCTCAGTGCTTCCTAGGAAAAGTTTCACCACTGTTTGTCTGCCCCAGGTACCACAAGATCCCTAGGAATCCCTACAAGCCCAACCATTTCACAGGTGGGAGCTCCAGTGGGTCGGCAGCAGCTGTAGCAGCAGGTAGGTGTTTCTAAACTGAGCCAGAGGGTGGTGGGAGGCAAGTCTTGAGCATCGGGTGTTTAGATTTCATGAAGGTATTAGAAGCTGGAGGAAAGTTCTAGATAAACAGAGAGCTCTATCTGCTATCATGGCTACAGGTGGTGGTAGAATGAAAGGGGCATAACATTTGTCTCTGATCATAGGCCAGTGCTTGTTTTGTTTTTGTAGGTCTCTGCCCAGTGGCCATTGGCACAGATGGAGGCGGCTCTGTGAGGATTCCTGCCTCGTTCTGTGGTGTGGTGGGGCTGAAAGGTAGTGCCCTTTAATCTTGGTGGGTGTGTATGTCTTCTGTACTGTATCAGGGTGCCACAAACAAGACAGGCCCAATCCATTAATTCTTGCTATTTAGAATTCAACCAGAGAAACTCTGGAGCAGAGCATTCTGAGAGTCACGTGGGTTAGACTGGCAAAGTGACAGTAGACTCAGTACTGACCATGGAACAGACACTGAGAAAAACTAACTTCTGTTAGTTTATCCTGTACGTTTATCAAATGCTAAGCAAAACTTGCACGCTGCTTTTCTTTCTATCCTCTCATCCTTCTTCTGTCTTCCTCTCCTGAAGATGTTCACAATGTAGTTGGGTGTCTGTAGTGAACTAGTGCAAAGCAGCTCCATCTATGATGGATTCCCGTTATAGAATCATAGAATCATAGAATCATAGAATCACTAAGGTTGGAAAAGACCTAAAAGATCACCCAGTCCAACCGTTCACCTATTCCCAATAGCTCCTACTAAACCATGTCCCTCAACACAACATCCAGCCTTTCCTTGAACACCCCCAGGGTCGGTGATTCCACCACCTCCCTGGGCAGTCCATTCCAGTGCCTTATCCCAGTTATATGGAGAGGTTGCTGCTCAGATTTGTGCTTGGTAAATTAGACGTGGTAATAGGCTTGTATCAAACCAGCATGTAGCCATTCCCCCTTATCTCAGAGGTACAAGAAGTAGCAATGCAGTTTTTACAGTGAGAATTAACATCATTAAGGGGAATGGATCAAGGACATAAGAAATGCACAGGACATTGTCTACAGTGTGGTAGGTGGCAAAGCAGGTGAAGTCACCATCACTCGGAAGAGAAGTTGGTTTTTTGGAATGCTTTAGCATTCTGAAAGGTCTCATTTGCTCTGTGGGACCAGATACTCAACCATTACCCTGTTTTACTATCTTTCACACATGGCCAGCTCTGTTATAATTCATCTGAGGAAGGTAACAATGACGACTAAAGTGTGACTGGTCAGAAAATTGATAAGAACATTTGCAGAATACAGTTGGTGCTAGGCATGAAGTCTCACTGGTGAAGAGGTTGAGATCTTGCAGAGCATGGTATTTCTTCCTGTTGATAATTCTGCCTCTGCAAAAGAGGACATTGAAAGATTGGAGCTCTGAACCAGCGGGCCTAAAAGTGGCTGGATTGGGTGCCTTACTTGCTGTCCCATCTGGGTAGACCGGGGTCCTACCAGTGAGTGCTCATGTGTAACTAACTGCCCATTTCTTTTTCTCGAGGTACATTTGGGCGGATCAGCAGTCATGGCAGCCTCCCCCTCTCTTATTCCACAGTCAGTGTAGGTAAGAGAACTTGTGCTCCTTTTCAGGGACCTCCCTATGTGTTGCCACCGGGGAGGCAATCTGGGCCTACAAAAGAAGGATGCTATTTACTCCTTGCCGTGTTTTCATAACCGCTGTCTCTTTCACAGGTCCTATTTGTACCTCAGTGGCAGATGCAGCCATTGTTTACAGTATTCTTGCTGAGCCAGATCCACTCTATCCATATGGTAGGTGAGCCCACTCCCGCCCAGAAGCCAAGTGCTCTGCCTTCCTATAAGCATCCTAGATCAACAGAGGAACTCTTGCTTGTTCCCTGCAGGACTAAAGCAACCCAAAGCAACCCTGTCAGATATGTGTGCTCCTGACCTGAAAGGCTTAAAACTGGGAGTGGATTGGACGTTTTTTAAGGTGACTATTCTATCTCTTTCTTCCTGCTTTGCAGAATGAAGTTTGTAGGAATTCAGTGCATTCAGTGTTCTCTTGCCTTTCATCATTCTTATATTTAGTCCTATAACTGGAGGGAAATACAGGGTGAAAGCACCCACTGGGATGACATTTTTCTAAGGCAACCTTTTGAGTAGAAGCCTGTTGTAGGTAGGAGGAAAGGTAACAACTACATTTCATCGCAGTATGCTTTCTCATAGCACTGTTTTTATTGTAAGTGATGCTTCTGAATTGATTCCAAAAGGGAATTAGTTCAAAAACAAGTGAAGAAAATTACCATATCTATTTGGTGACAGTGGGGTAGATACTGAATAGTATTTTATCATCCCCATGTAGAAACTGGTCACACAAGCTAATACTGCTTGGCAGTTGTAATACAGCTCCACAAACATGCCCAGGACTTCTTCTCTTTGAGAAAATAAGTTTGTTTTTGGCTTTGCCCCAGTGCAGAGAAGTGTCCTCTCCTCTGGAAGAGGAGACTGTTCCTTTTCCATAGGGGGATGCCCTGCAAGTTGTTTTCTTGGAACAGATGGCCTAAGGCAGTTCGGGGGGGCTGTTTCCCTGCCATTAGAGACAGGAGTAAGGAAGACCCGAGGACTGAAGTTCTGTGAGCGTGCTCACCAAGAAGAGGAGAGTTGTTACCCAAATGTGCTCAGTTCTTTCCTCTTGTTCTCTAGGCATGTGATGCAGAAATCCTGTCCGTCTGTGAGAAAGGTAAAGAGCAAAAGTTTCCACCTCTCTTAATTTGCCTAAAGTCATAGTGTCACTTGGTGTTTCCTCTCGCGGATGCATTAATGAGATCTGGCCTGCTGTCGTTAAAGGCAGATGCTTAAAGAAGTCTGACTGCACAGACAGCAGTAGCTTTGTACTAGGGAAGCCCTCCTGACTGCTGAGGGTTAAAAAGCTCAGCAGTTGCAGGCTTGTCAGGTTACAATGGAAGAATACAGTTCAGTGTGCTAAGCCTCTGTCTGTATAAAGACAGATCTGTGCACAGTAATAGTTACTCTGCAAGCTTTAAGAGTAAAAGTCTTCTAAGGGAGGGAGTTGTTTCACAAGGTTACATTCAGTGGGGAAGACAGCTAGGATTTTTTGACGTATTTAGTCCTCTGATTTCCTTGAAATCAGCAAAATGCTGCCTTTGGGGTGGCTTTGTGGGATTTTAGACTGAGCAAAATTGAACGTGGTGAGTTGGGGGAGAGACTACAGTGCCTTGCATAATAGATGGCCTCTTGTGCATGGGAGCTGAGATAGCTCACAGTACTCAGGCTTTGTTTGCCTGAGTTCTCTTCAGCCTCCTTATTTCCAGCTCTTAAAACTCACGCTTCCACATGCATAGAGTTTTCTTAGGAGAGATGTACCACAAACGTGGGTATTTTTGAAGATGCTGGAGTCAAAGAAAGAAGAGAATTCTTTTTAATATGCAGAAGATTCATTTTTTAGCAAAGTCCTGGTGTCTGACCTTGTTAAAGTACATCAGGATTTGGTGAACCTCTATTGTTGACCTGATCTCTGAGTATGCACAGGCTTCCTCTATCATTATACTTCAGGAGAGGCTTTGAATGGGTTTCTCCTGATGCTAAATAACTGCTTCATGCTGATTGAATGCCAATCGTATCAAGTTCTCAGCAAACCATAATCAGAACCACCTTTACTGTCTGGGTTAACTGAAGGCTAAAGGGAGAAGGTGAAATTGCCCAAAATGTAGTTGGTAATTTAAGAATCTGTTCACAAGCCTCTACCTCTGCCCTGTTGGAGCACTGAGATCTAATTGGGCCTAAGATTTTTACCTATGAGAAGAGGTGGCAGCAGTCTGCATGCCACATTATGCACTCAAGATCTTGCCTTGTAATGGCAAGTGGGGTCTCTGACTTTACAAGGGGAAGCATTTTCTCAGCCCTTCAGTGAAGTTTGGGGAGGAAACTCACAGATGCTGTCTGTGTGTTACCTGTTCTGCACTCAGCTACGGAGTACCTGCAGAATTTGGGAGCCAGCGTGGTTGAAGTATCTCTTCCAGAGATGGAGGAAGTGAAAATAGCCCACACGATCTGCATTCTCAGTGAGATGAGGGACTTCCTGCAGCCCGACTTCAACAAACATTTCCAGGAAATGGTAAGTGATAGCGGCTTGGATCAGTGGCGGTAGTTGTCATGACCGATGCAGAACGAGTGTCTTGCACTGTTGAGAAACCTGGGGCTCTCCTGCTTTCTCAGTGAAAAATCACCTGCTGGATGACTTCTGATATCAGAGAGTAGTCCTGGAAGAGAACTCCTGGGCTATCACACTCAGTTTCTTGCTATTGTTGACTGAGCAGACCTGAGCCCCTTCAAATTGTTATGTGCAAGCTGAGATTCTTCCGGTCAGCATGGAAGGCTACTAAAGCATGCAGAGGTCTGAACTACAGCTCCTAGGGAGACACTTAGGCTTGATGGAGGCTGATGAAGGTGGGAAAGGTGGGGAGAAGGACAATCAGGAATCTGCTGTCTTACTTCATGCTTACCTAAAGCTAGAATATATGATTAACAAGCCTGGTACAAGGAGAGCTGTGACTATTTCCTCTTTCAGAATTTGGAGACTCGGGCTAGCCTGGCTTTGGGTTCCCAGTTCACCGCTCTGGATTATATTACGGTGAGAACATACTGTGGTTGAAGGGGAGGCAATGAAATTGCAGAAGAGGGATCAACATTTCTCTTAAGCTCCCCGCACACATGGGAAGACAGCACTCAGCTGTGGGGAAAAAAGGAAATGATTTTGCAGTGAAGGTGGGCAAAACGGTGGGGTACCGCAGAGGATGTGACACCTGGGCTGATCTACTGTGTGTTGATTCCAAAATGCAGCAATAGTGGTTGTTTTTTTTTGTTGTTTTTTCTTTTGCAAAGACATGGGCTCACATGGGCAGAGGCAGTTGCCTTTGGAGATGAGTCTCATCAGACAGTAATCTCTCTGCTTGCAGGCAAATCGACAGAGAACTCGCAGCATGAGGTTTTTGCGAGAGATCTTCACCACTGTGAACTGCATACTTACACCAGGTACTGGCAGTCCTGGTCAAAGAGCTGCTTCCCATCGAGAACAGTCACTCCATTAGCTTTTCCTCTCCAGTTTAAAGAGTGTAACTTTTGTGCAAGGACTTTGTCATGCCTTGCAGCTCTGAAAGAAAATGGGGCCTGATTAGAATGACTGCTGTGTATTTCTGTGCTTGGTGCCTGTATATAAGGCAGTCACAAAACTCCCTTTTGGTTTTTGGAACAGAAGATGCAGAGTCAGCAGTTGTGCAGGAGAGACTCGACGTCTACCTACATACATAGAAATAGAAAACTGCTCAATTCATAAATCCCAGTGACTTGTGTTCTGGGGGAGGGAAGGAGTTTGCATTAGTAATTTAGATGAAAAATGGCATTAAGGAACTGAACTGTTTCTTGGTGACTGCCTGCAGACTGACTCTTTCTTTGCTCTTTAAGCACCAGATCAGGTTGACCAGTAAAGCTGTAGAACCTCCATCCTCAATGCTGACCCTCCTTGAGCTGGAGGGTTGGACAAGATGGCTTCTAGAGTTCCCCTCCAACCTCAACCATTCTGTGATTCCTCAACAGCTGTTGCTTCCACTGCCCCGAGAATCCACGAATCTGACCTTCTGACTGGCAGCAGCAATATTTCATTCACAATGAGGTCTATGAGGTAAGAAGATTTGCTGCTTGCACCTTGCAAACAAAAAATTTGGCAGCAGCTGTAGACTAGGTGTACAAACTCAAGGAGTTCAGACTGTAGAGCAGGGGAAGATCGATTCTAGCTGCTTCTCCCCCAGAATAGGCTGACTTTGCTTCTGCCCAGGGCAGGAGTGCTGATGAGAGCTTTTTCCCCAGGTTCATGCAGCTTGGTAACTTCACTGGGATTCCAGGCCTCGTCGTTCCTATTGGTTATTCTACTGCTGGGCTTCCAATTGGCTTCCAGGTAAGCAGTGGCTATTGTGATGCTGGGTCACAAAATCCCCAGCTGGCTCTGCCCTGAACCCCTATAACCAAGTTCTTGGTGCCAGCAAACTTGAGGAGTTGCCAGATACTATTAAGGAATTTTTAACTTCTGGGTGAGGAGATTTGCCTCAAAGAGTAACTCACTTCTGAATGCCAGATGGACTCTTCAGACATCTGGAGATAGGTTTCTCCTTGTCCACTGGAATCAGTACCCGTTATTTATCACTGCTCTTTCTTTTTCTTATGTCTGAGTTCAGTAGTTTCTTTCTTGCTCTTTTCCCTCTGAAAATAGGTCTAATGTCATTGGAAGTACCATGTTTTAATAAAGTCACTGAGCTCCCTTTTTCCCAAATAGAGTGGTGCCATACTTGCTAGAATAAAGGGGAGAAGCGTGTGTCATCTTGGTGCTGCTGGGACATAATTTTGGCCATGTTTTCCTGGGCTTTAATCACTGTATGTGATGATGCTACTTTCTTGTTTTTTCTGTCTCCCTCTTGCAGGTCATGGCAAAGTGGTGGGATGAAGCTGTTCTTCTGAGGATTGGCCTGAAGCTAGAGCAGTTTCGTCGCCAGACCAAAAAACCAACCATTCATTATGACATCCTTGCATGATGGAATGATTAAGATGGGGAACGAGTCTTCTTTTTCCCCTTGTCTGACCTGGCCAGATACTGGAGTGGACTTGTTTTCAATGTTTAACTGAATGAGGTTTAGCAGCAGACCCATGGGAGAAATGAGGAGGAACACTGTTCAAAGCAGGCATTGCTGCTGAGCAGACATCACTTCTGCTCTGTACGTTCTTGAATGGTCCAGCTCATAGTGAGGAGACCAACTGTACTAGCTTGTTCCTCACTGTGTTTCTGCCAACAGGGGAACCTGCAAGTATCTTTTGCAACCTTTTTCCACGTCAGGGTCCCATGTAAAGATGGGAGACAGCTGCGGCTACACGGCTGTGTGTGGAAAGCCAGTCTCTAAACCTTAAACCTCTTACAAAGCTCCTCCTGCTGCTGAATTAAAGAAAGGTACTGTTTTGAGAGAGAGTGGGACAGTTTCCCTTAAAATAGCATGCCTAACTCCTGTGGAATAAGGAAGATCCTAACACACCTGCACTAACAGAAGAGTGTGTTAAGCTCCTTAGTTAAGATAGTCCCTCCTGGCAAAATGAAGGCATGTAGATATGGAAATGTTACTGGTTTTCTCCCTTGTGCTGCAAACAGTGTAAAGTCAGTCTGACTTGTGCAGAGAATGAGTGCATTCACTGCATGAGCAGTCTTACGCACCTACAACCTTACATGCAAGGGGAGGAAATCTCAGAGCATGACCATTCATCACTTCTGTGACCTGAAGCCTTTGTTTGGGGGTTTTGGCCCTCTGTTGCACTGTTGACAAACGTCTGCATTCCCTGAGGTTTGAGAGACTCTTCTCTCCCACTAGTTACCTAAGCAATAAGCCTTCTACCATATAGGAGTCCCAGTGGAAGATGCTACCTGGTAATGCCATAAAATAGCTCTTCAAGAGCCAGCTATTTTGAGCAAGTGCAATTTGTGTGGTACTAAAAGCAGAAGTGTTACTGAGCTGCCACACGAGTAGACCCTGGGTGCAGGAAACGAGTTGCATGAAGCCACAGTGCAGCACAGAGCCAACCTCCTTTTGTCACAGATGTACTTCTGGAAGTAATTGAGGTAGAAAAAGATGAGGTTGTGTTACATAAAGTATGACATTAGAGCAAGAACAGCTGGAGAAGGCTCTACTTGTACAGGATCAGGCCCTAAAGCCGCACTACTGTTTCAGTGAAAGTCCTCATCTTGTGTCTTGCTTGCACCACTGTGGCCACATCAATGATTGGAGAAGACTTAAGAGCATTCCAAAATGAACCTAAATGCTTAGCTTTAGTTGGCTTATGGTTAATGCTTAGATATGTCTTGTTTCCCACCTCACGAACTATTGAAGAAAAATTGGGCTTCTGATTTGGCTGTGGGAGAAGCTGTCTTAGAGATGGGAACAAAATATTGAATTCTTACTTACCTTGGAAGGAAAGAAGGAACAGAAAGTAGTTGCAGTTTTTCCCAAACTCAGTATAGTTGGTTTTGTTTTTCATTACATGTCTCCACTCTTAAAAGAGGGGTAGCACTTTACTAATGCTTAAAGGTTCCAGTCAGTAGCATCTGAATGGAAGAATGCTGTATTACCCTCTTCATAAATACTTGAGTTAAAGCAGCAAGATCAGCTGCTACTAGCATCCACAGTTAATTAATGATGGTTGATACTGTCTCTTTCATCTTCAAGTCCTTCACAATACTGCCATAATTGTTACTTCATTAGATTCTACCACAGTTCAACTTTATGAAGAACAGATTTATTAAAAGAAAAAAATATTTCCTCTCTATTAGTAACTTCTTAAATACTCAAAATACCTAAAACACTGCCAAAATGCACTGTATGGCAGTAGGAGAGCTGGGAAGTCTGACAAGAATAAATTTCTTCAGGAACACCTCTGATTGAAGGAAAGAGCTGAATACGCTGCAATTTAGTGCAATTACTCAAGGTAGTAGAGATGGCAATATAAAAGTGATACCATCTTTATAGGTTAGGCTATTTCAAATCCTTTTTTAAGTGATACACTGCCTTAAAATTGTTATTTCAAGATTTTAGTTCGTTCTCTAGGTGGAGTTGGCAACCTCAAGTTGCTATGAAGAGGAAAAGGGGCTAAAGCAAAGAAGGGCTTACTCAGAATACATGCTTGTGTGCTGCTAGCCCTGGAAAGGGAACTGAAAAGCTTTTGCTGATCAGCAGCAACATACCCTGCTGTTCAGCACACTGCTTCTTTCCCTTCCCTAAATTGGTATAGCAGCAGTGCATTTCCAGTATATATCTTCTTCCCTGGTGCTGAGGCTTCCAGATGAACTGCCCATACTGGTGAAAGCCCCATTTTATTTTCCCCTGGCTCTTCACTCAGTTGTGTTTTAGAGAAGACCAGTTCCTGATGAACAGCAATTCTATCCCCACAGTGTGCCACAGTGAGGCAATTGTGTGAGCAAAGCAGACACAGTGACCACACACACAATCCTGTTGCTTCACATAGATATATGTATGGGTATAGATATACGGTATATACACACTGAGCTGGTTTTTTTTTTATATATATATATATATATATAAAATAACACCTTGTTTATAAAGCGACATTTAATTGCCACTGGTTCCCTTCCCACCCCACAAAAACAACAGTATACAAAATATAAAATATTTTAAATATTTATAAACGCCGCAAGAAAAAAAATAGAACTGTACGAAAATATTTTTTTCTGAGGTTCCCTCCCTGCCCTGTGGGTAGAGGAGGGGAAGGGGTACACATTTGGCAGGCCTAGTGTGCCTTGAGTCCATAGTTGTTAAGTGGATAGGAATATGCCCTGCCTAATACTATCCGGTCCCGGAGGAGCTTAAATAAGACATAATAATTGCAGAAAAGGATGAGGGCCATGGAGAGGGTATGGTTCCACTTCTCTGAACGCAGCAGTGAATAGAGCTGGTAGCAGACCACGCTGCCTTCGATGAGAATCAGCAGGTTGAGCAGCCGTAATGGACGGTGGAAGAGGAACTGTGGAGGTAAAAAGCAGATTTATCATTTTTTGCCATGTTGAAGTGGGGAGAGGTGCGTGCACAGTTCTGTCCAGTGCACTGAGACGGGCAGAAGTGGTGTTTGTATTCCAGCCACTGCTAGCTGCTACGCAGGGAAAGCAGCGTAAGAGACAAGGCATGTAAAAATGTCATTTTCCTCGAGAGGAAGACTGGTAAAGTAACCTACAGGCCAGCTGACATGCCTTCTCATTTTACTAGAAGATGTTCTGTTAGCTACACTCCTCTTACAGATACAGTAACGTCTGATGAGCTGCATCACCACAGTGAGAAAACACCGACAACGCAGCCATTACTTCTGTCTTGACCAGACATTTGAGTAATACTGGGATGGGAAAACCCTGCTGCTAAGAATAGGCCTTTTGTTTAGATCCAACAGACTGCTGCGCAGCATCAAACTGTTCCACACAACCTGCTCTGCTGCAGCTGCTAGGTTTAAGCCTCTCCTCCCTTCCTCAGCTGTGACCCAACAAGAAAAGAGATACTTGCATAAAAGCGGGCGTGGGACACGTCGGAAGGCACTGCTACATTATAAGGCCCAACTGCTTTATACAGGCATCGGCTTCGTCGCACCAGTACTCCTTGTGGCCATATTGTGTTTTCTGACCAGCTGTGGGAAAAGAATGCCAGAGCGTTAGCACGAAGGGAAGCAGGAGAGAGGATGCTCTCAACTCACTGAACATGGGTTCACAGGAATGGACTGCAACTTGAAAAATACCAAAGCCTCTGACAAGGACGTGTCCCCAGTCCCACTTGAAAAACACAGAGGCAAGAGCTCATAAGCTCACCAGGACTCTGCCTGGGCAATGTGAAGAAATGGCTCCCTATGTAAGATCCTAGCCTGCTATGCTGGTGGGGCCACCCTTTCCCCCATGTGACTGCTCTAGCGGCCAAGAGTGTTTGTCTCTGAGAAGAAACCAGCACTTGACCAGAGAAGCTTTTGGAGAGCTTCCTAAAGCAGTCAGTTCTGTTTCGTGGGAGCACAAAGATCAGTTGTGTCTACTACCTGTGACACTGAGGAGTGTAGAAGCTTCCTCAGTAGATAAGCAAGTATCAGGAGTGCTCATCCACCAGAATGTCTCATCAGCCCCTCGCTGGCAGGCCAAGCCCTCCCCATCCCCACACTCACATATGCTGTGGAGCATTGCTGTAGGAGCCATGTTCTAGTTTCTGCCACTTGCCAAGGTGGGCAGCCGATCTGTGGAGCAGGTCACAGTACTTGGGAGGCAGCAGCTGAGTGGTGAGCATGACAAAGGCATTGATCCACACCATGATGAGGTGCTCACAAGACCAGCGCATGTCGTAGTACTGCGTGCTCTGCAAAGAGACCGGACAAGAGCTTGGCACCGCTGTCACTCAGCAGAGGAGGGAATGACAAGGGACGTACTGCATGTGCATCCAGCAGACCCACACCACACATTACAGGCATGCGCTTTTGGACCAGTGATTTCAGAGGGTTACAGCTAGGAAACACTCAAGGCTCCCTTCTCCTTGACCTGAAGGAGAAAGGGCAGGGGCATGATGCTGCAGCTGGTGCATCTCCTCCTCTAGCAGCAGATGACAGGAGGGTCTGTTTGCCACAGAACTGCTTCGGGAGCACCAGTTGCACCAGGACTGCTACGTGGATTGTGGAGCCCTGCCCATTTCATTATACCAACTGGAGCTCATACAAATTAGAAAACAACAATAAACACAACCCCACGCTGGCAAGGGGTTCTTGAATTTAGGCTCCCAAACGTTCTAGTTGGCTCTGCTTTCTAACAGGCTGAACACCAAAGCCTCTGATCCAAGCACTCAAAACCCAGGACGATGTTGGATCTGAGACAGGAAACAACAAGTGCCCTTTTCTACAAAGAACGCCGCTATCCATCTGCCTAGGGCAGGGGGTGGGAGAAGGGGAGTTAGTAAGTGGGGTGATGGGACTAGAGGTGCATCACATTTATGGCAATACCTATCCGCCAACCAGGAGCAGTACTAGTGCACTCCGGATGCAGCCATGCTCCGCTATCCGGGCTGCCAAAGGGGAGACAGAGAAAAGGGGAATTAACCAAGAATCTGGCCCGGCAGCAAATCACACAACATTCAGAAGGAGGCGGCAGACAGGGGCGCAAGGGAAGCGAACAAGAGCTACCTTGACAAAACACAGTGGCAGGAAGGCCACGTAGTAGGCACTGAAGAGAGAGTTGAAGAGAACTTCCTTGATCCTGCGGTTGAAGTCTGCTTTTAGGCACTCCACTTCATTGCGGATGAGATCTGGGGAGAGGGGGCAGCTGTGGGTAGGGATAGATGTAGGATTATTGAACTGTTCTCTCAAGGATTCCCACAGGAGCGAAAGGAAATCTTTGGGTTTGACCAGGCTGCTGACAGCTGAAGCCCCATCTTCCACCATCTGATCCTGTACCAAGTAACCACAGTCCGCAGGCAGGGGCTGTGCTCTGCTGTCCTGGTGGAAGCAGCACAGAGGAACATAAACACCAAATCTGTGGGGAAAAAAGAGAGAAAGAAGGGCTGAAATGACATCCCAAAATGAAGCAGGGGCCACCTTCAAGAAGGACACCACACGAAGCAAATGCCTAACTCAGAAAACCGTGCTTAAAAGCTTCTTTAAATCCCACTCATGGAACAAGTGATCTCAATGACTCAGTTGTCAGCTGCAGCAAAGGCCTGTCACGCAAACAGCATGCTGCAGACAATTTGCTTCGTAGGGTCAGGGCTCCTTCCCACATCATCTTCTAGCTACTCCTACTTCCCCTTTATTCATAAGATGAGATTTTTGTCTGCCTGTGTTTTAGGGACAGGTTACAGCCAGCAGCTCTGATTCCCATAGCGGCTAACCCCTAGGCAGCTGTGCTCCCTGTGCCCTGAAATTACAAGGTATCATTACTCACGGGTAGCCCAAGAAGAGAAGATTGAGAACGGAATGGCTGCGGAAGAGGTTGACCAGAGTCCAGCAGAGCACCCAGCCACAGAGGGTGAGCAGCACCAGGCGCACCATGTAGTGAATCACTGACGTTGCGCCCACCTGAGAGGCCTACAAATAGAGAAGACATGTTCAGCAGCCCTGCTACACTGGTGCTCAAGACAAGCAGGTTCCTCTAGAGGAAGAGCAGTGAGAGGGTTCAGGAAGTACGCTGTAAGAGGGATGGCTGCCCTCTTCCTTCCAGAAGTAAAGGAGAATCCAGAAGATTCATGAATAAGCACAAGTTCTAGGGCATGACTAGAATAGGGCCCTTAAAAAAAAAATCAGAGCTGCAAAGTAAAAAGTATTTTCACTCAAGTCCTTTAACGCTCTGATGATATTCCAGCCTGAAAAGCATTTCCTCTTGCTATTTCTTTGGCAAAGATCACATTTCAGCATTCATTTTCCTAAAGAAGCAGATATTATTGTTCTCTGTTGAGGGAACAGAAGATGGTGCACATACGCAATCCATCAGGATTTCCACCATTAATCTCTACCAGGTATACCTGACTGCAGTTTAAAGAGGAGGAATCATCAAAAGGGCAGCAAAACAGCTTGCTCCAGTCTTCAAACAGGAGATGGCACAGATTCTTACAGAAAGGAGCGTATAAACAGGAGGGGGAATGACTGTTTACATGAGTTGATAGTGGTAAGATAAGGGGGAACATTTTTAAACTGAGACAGGGGAGGTTTAAGTTAGATATTAGGAGGAAGTTTTTCACACAGAGGGTGGTGACACACTGGAACAGGTTGCCCAAGGAGGCTGTGGATGCCCCATCCCTGGAGGCATTCAAGGCCAGGCTGGATGTGGCTCTGGGCAGCCTGGTCTGCTGGTTGGCGACCCTGCACACAGCAGGGGGGATGAAACTAGATGAGCATTGTGGTCCTTTGAATGACCCAGGCCGTTCTATGATTCTGTGATTATAACCAATGGAATGTGCAAGAACTTGCATAGAAGGTTTCAAAACAGAAATTCCAGTCTCTGGGAGGCTTTATGGAGATGGGAACGTAAATGACAATGGCACAAATCAGAGATGAAAGAACTTCTGAAATTCCACCTTCTCTGTTCACCCATTCAACAACTCCTAACCGTTGGGAGTTTGTTTTTAAAACAAACTTAGTCTGGACTTGTATTAACTGTTTCAGTTGATAAGCTGCCATTTTCCTCAAAATAACCTTTCTCAAGCACATACTCGGCCAGATTCTGCTCTCACAAACACAGAGAGGGTCTCAAGATCTAAGCTCTAGATCCTCAGAGTTCTGAGTAACCAGGAGAGAAAGAGCAGTTCTGCCAGCTAATCCTATCTCACTTTACTCAGATGTTCTCCTTCTGATGCTTCCCTTTGATCTCCTGTTCACTCTTTCAGTGTTGCCTAACCTATTTGCCATTCTGCTACCCGACTTGCAATTCCCTCAGCCACTTCTCTGGCATGAGATAGTAAGCTACAGTATTGTGCCTGCAGGGGTACAGAAGCCAGTGGGATCATTTCATCTCCTTTTAGCTGAAAAGCAACAGGGCTATCCAGTAGTGCAGGACATGAGTGGTTTCAAGACTAAAGGTTCCATGACAGCAGGGCATCCCCAGAATCTTAGGACTTTCACAGTCAGGCTTCTTCTGGGGGAAGAAATGCTCCAGCTCTCCAGTTTTCTGAACTTTCTAAGGCTGTCCTGCTCTGCAGTCAGTACTACAGGCAGGAGAGGGAACAGTGGGAACATTACCTCAGAGATGAGGGCCCACACCAGCCTCCGTGCCAGCATCACTGTGATGAACGCCGCCAGGTGGTAGTCAATAAGGTGGAAATTCTGAAGAAGGAAAGAGAAAAGATTCTTCACCACGGGAAGGAGCTCTGAAAACACCCTGCTGGGGTGGGGACTGGAAAGCTGGCTGCTGAAAGCATTTGTACCTTAGACAGGCATGCCCCTAATCTTCCTATTAGGAACATGGGAGAAGGGAGAAAAACAAGTAACACAGGAATGTCTCCAGAGGTAAGGTCTTCCCCACATAAGGAAAAAAAAAATCCACCCAAAGGCAGGTATTTTGAGGGTCAAAGAGAGCTTTAGGACCAGGATGCTACTGTGGAGAACAGCTTGCAAGTTATCCTGGGAAAAGCCACCAACCAAGCACAGCAAGGACAGCCAAACCCAGAGTCCTGGACACCAGCTCACTTTAGCCCTTCGTCTCAGAAATAGGTGGTAGTGACCACCAGTGTTCTCTGATAATCAAAGTTATGTAAGAAGTGTCATTTGCATTGGCCATAAATGTATATTAATATTGATTTTGGCTGCATCAAGTTAGCTACAGTTCTTGGAATCCTTACAGTTTTTTAGTGAAGTCATCAAATGTGTTCTGGCTAGAACAGTTAGCTGACTCTGAATAGTGCTGTCTCAGAAGGAAATTTTGGGTATGTGAGAATGCTTGACTTACGGGAATAGATATAGGTCCATAAAATGTTTTCAGGTAGGAAAACTAAAATGGAAAGCTTTCTCTTCAATAAAAGCTGTGTCCAACATCACATAGGTGAATTTGAAACTAACAGCTGGACAAGTGGAGCACCAGCACCACCTGTCTGCACAACTAACTAAGGAACTACCTCATGTTTCAATGCAAGTCGACTACATGAATTAAGGACCATTTCAGAAGTTAGATTTACACAGCTGGGGTTTGCTGACTCAGGTATAAGTCATTCAGACAGCAAAAAAAAGAAGAAACTAAGGAGACTGAAAGGTTTACATCAGCTGAGAACCTGACTCCCTCCTCAACTCCCCTGCTGCTGATCTGCTGTGAGATACTAACAAAGACCTCCATCATCCCTGCTCTCAGGCTCTGTTGTTTCCCTGGGGAAGAGGCACTCACAGCAGGAGGCAGAAGGCTCCTGGAAACTCAACTCCATTTCAAAATGCAGTGGCTACCACAAGTGCCTGCAGAAACTTCCAGTGAAGAAACCCTGCTTCACTGAAGAACCTGGCCATGCTGAACCATTCTGAAGACCTTCCATGCAACCCCCTCTCCCCATAAAACGAGGGATGACATGAGTCTGGTTGATGGGGGTGTAACTGAAGTCCCCTTCACCTCCTTATGTCAAAGTCTTGGTGAATCCTGACCAGAAGAAGCACGACAAGAAGCTGTGTAATGCCAAAGCCCAAGTGATGGTATTTTGCTGGGGAACTCACCAGTGAGGTACAGGAAGCAGGGTGATTGTACGGGTACCACCAGACAGTCTTGTAGATGTTGATGTACTGAATGAAGAGGGCTACCAGTAGGTAGATGAAGAACAGGAATTCAAAGAGAAGGCTCCCGTCTAACGGCAGGTCAGGGATCCGGCAGTGACGTACAGGCTCTGGAGTAATCAGTGCTGTGATGGGAGGCGCGGAGAGGCTGATGGCACTACCATTCCTGAAGCAGAAAGATACCATTCACTTGGTAAACATTATACATTATCTCCACTGTTTCCCAGGACAGGAAATGCTTAGGGTCCTGAATCTGGGACTGGGCATTGCTCGAGTAGAAATGGCATCAGTCTTGCATTCATATTACTGGTACAAGGCTGCTGGTAAGCTTCATCTTCCTCTTAACATGGACAAAACTCTTAGCCAGCATTTTCTGCAGACTACAGATAAACTGGTCTACCAGCAGTGCTGTGATGTGCTCAGCTGTTATTTCAAATTGCAAAGGGAAGACTGAAAGTATACAGTGAGGAAGAAACCCCAAACAAAAGTCATGAAGAACTCTGTGCCACACTGAGTTCTTAAAGCTCACTCCTTCTGCTCACCAGTAAGATATTATTACATTAGCACCCACTTCAGGACAGAAGCACACCGCCTCCTTCCATAGAATCGTAAGGTTGGAAAGGATCTGCAAGGTCCAACCGCCCTCCCATCACCATTGCTACCACAAGCACTGACCCATATCTCGTAGCTCCTCATCGAGACACCTTTGAACACCACCACAGACAGTGACTCCACCACCTCCCTGGGCAGCCATTCCAGTGCCTGACCACTCTCTGAGAGAAATAGTTCTTCCTTATGTCTAACCTAAACCTCCTCTGGTACAACTTGTGGCCATTTCCTCGGGTCCTGTTTGTTGCCTTGGAGAAGAGGCCAAACCCCTCCTCATCACAGCCTCCCTTCAGGAAGTTGTAGAGTGCAATGAGGTCTCCCCTGAGCCTCCTCTTCTCCAGACTGAACAATCCCAGCTCCCTCAGCCGCTCCTCATAAGACTTGTTGCTCCAGACCCCTCACCAGTTTCGTTGCCCTTCTCTGGACACGTTCCAGAGCCTCAATGTCTTTCTTGTAGTGAGGGGCCCAAGACAACACAATACTCGAGGAGCAGCCTCACCAGTGCTGAGTACAGGGGGCTGATCACCTCCCTGCTCCTGCTGGCCACACTATTTCTAATGCAGGCCAGGATGCCGTTGGCCCTCTTGGCCACCTGGGCACACTGTGGGCTCATGTTCAGCCGACCATCAACCAACACCCCCAGGTCCCTTTCCTTTTCACAGTCATCCAGCCACTCAGCCCCAAGCCTATAGCACTGCATGGGGCTGTTGTGGCACAAGTGCAGGACTTGGCACTTGGCCTTGTTGAACCTCATCCCATTCACCTCAGCCCAGCAATCCAGCCTATCCAGATCCCTCTGCAGGGCCTCCCTACCCTCAGGCAGATCGACACCACCTCCCAGCTTGGTGTCATCTGCAAACTTACTGAGGGTGCACTCAATCCCCTCATCTAGGTCATCAATAAAGATACTGAACAGGATGGGTCCCAGTACCGACCCCTGGGGGACACCACTTGAAACGGGTCACCAGCTGGACTTAACTCCATTCACCACGACCTGCTAGGCATGGCCTCTAGCCAGTTCCTTACCCAAAGAAGCGTATACCTGTCCAGGCCATGGGCAGCCAGTTTCCCCAGAAGAATATTGTGAGAGACCGTGTCAAGAGCTTTGTTGAAGTCTAGGTAAACCACATCAACAGCCCTTCCCTTGTCCACCAGTTTGGTCACTCAGTTGTAGAAAGAGATGAGGTTGGTCAAGCACAACCTACCTTTCATGAACCCGTGCTGGCTGGGCCTGATCTCCTGGACACCACACACGTGCCATGTGATCTCACCCAAGATGATTTGCTCCATAATTTTTGCTGGTACCGAGGTCAGGCTGACAGGCCTGTAGTTTCCTGGATCCTCCTTATGGCCCTTCTTGTAGACGGGGATATAATACTGGGTATTCCCCAGTATTACCAAGTACCCACTGCCTTTCTGCTGAGAGCTCCTCTGTTAAAGAAAGTTAACTAAAAATGGAATGAAGCCACTTCCTCGAAGCTGACCTCTCAAATGTGCTCACACTTCCTTCTTTGCTATCTTTTGGATGAGGCTACGACAACTAAAAGCTCTTGTAAACAAAACTGGCACAGAAATGTTCAGACGTAAGTTATGCTGTGTCTAACCAAAACCAAGATAAGCAATGCTCCCCTATGGCCCTAAGACGCTGACACCAAGGTCTCCATAATCACTTGTTCCTCTAAAGTCTAAGACTGAGCCATCCATCCACTTATCAAGGCCAGAAAAGTCTTTAAAGCCACAACTAAATTGTTTAGATCTCTTTACTCTGTCAAGATGAACCTATACGAAGTAGATCAAGGCTCAACATGCAGCAAACAGCTTATCTAGTCTGTTCACTTTGGTATGGGCCCTTGTATCTTTACGCTAAATGTGGTACCCTAACTATTATTCTGAGTTCCTTTTTCCACCTCCAGCTTCCCCAGAAAACGGAGATGAGCTTTGCAAACTGTGAGAATTGGTTTTGTGTGGGTCCAGCAGAGAAAACAATAGACATCCTCCTGCCTTTTCTTTCTGTCAGGTAGGAGGGGGGCTCACAGCCGCAGTCTGATGTGTCACAGAGTGTGCAGAGAGAAGTACTGCAGAGGGGAATGTGCCATAGCAGAGATGGGAAGAGAAACTGGAAGAGGCTTCTAATGCAGGGCATGTTTCTTCTCGAGTGGGCATTGCAGGGCCTACTCTCACATAATGTCACATAGAGGATTCAATCTCCCAGTTCCTTGTCTGAACCACTGAGCAGAGTTCAGAGCAGATAGGATTTAAAGCTTTTATCATTATCCTAGCCACAGATGTCTCAACAATCCTACCTTTGTCCTCACCTGTTTCTCAAACCAGTACCGTTTCCACAGCTCCCACCAACCAGAGTCTGGAGAGAAGGCAAAGCTGAACGGCTTAGCTGCTGCCGGCTGGGTCCCCTCCTTCCACCGGGCATGACCAGGAACCAGTCCACTTCCAGTGCCTCCAACAGGCTGTGCCCAGAGACCCAGACGATCCTGAAGCCTTCCCAGGTCTGCAAAGGAGACAGAAATATCACTCAGGCAACGAACTACAGCTAAAGTTCTTCACACCCCTGAATAAATGAATTCATGCAAAAGGAAGCCATTCTAACACAGAGTATTAAAGTGGGGACACTCATCACCACCCTAAAAGATTGTGTGACTTCAATGGTATTGGGTCGGTGTCTGCCTGCATACAAAGAACAGAATCCACTGATGCTGTATCTTCAAAAACGGCCAGCTTATGTTATCCACCAACAACTTACAGCAGTTCCTGTTGGCTGGGAAGTTCCCACTGAGCACCACCAGCGCTGGAGACAGCACAACCACATGCCATATTTCAAAAGCAAATATGGAAAGAACCCTTTCTGTTCTGGTGCAAAGAGCTCCTGGAGCTTTGCAGGTCTTTTTAGACACCAGCACATCATTTGATAGAGTCTGATGCTGGTATGCAATTTGGACCCCCTCTGCTAGAGCTCAAAACAGACAGCTTTAATTGGTGTCCATGAAGGTTTAGCAAAGCAGTTAATTGCATGGTTCAGTTCCCTTTTGTGCTAAGAAAGCCTGACTGACACGATAGTAGGAGGCCCGTTTAAAAAGGGTAGTGCAGCAAAATGCACACGTATGGGTGCACTTCAAATGCGTGGATAGGCAACAGCACAGCACAGCCCTAAAAAATAATACATTAAAACATAAGTTCATAAATATTTATTTCAAATGACATTTAAGTGAATCAGCTCCTTAAAATGAACTACCATGAGAGAGATTAGGAACTCTGTATCAGTAACGAAGATGGATTATTTGGCAAAGACTTCATCACTTCCCATATTTTTGCTTTCATTTCATTGACCCTACCCAAGACCACAAGGATTTCAGCAGTCAGGAGAGTTTGTGGTGGCTGTCAGACTGATGGGTTAAACTGGAGTGCAAATCCCAGAAGCCATTCCTAATGAGCATCGTGTGCACAGAAATGTGACACTGAGTGAGCATCTTATAGAAGTGTGTCTGCATTTCTGGAGATGGCTCGGGTGCCCTACTGGCAAAACATCATAGCCAGAACCAACCCAGAATCCAAGAAAAACACTGCCTCTTTCTGGGGAGCTCTCAACCTAGCTCTGAAATATATGGGTGGAACCCATTATCTGTGTCTTATTCAGTTATCACCTCCTTTAAAATCTTGAGAAATCATAGCTGGCAGAAACGCTGAAAGTTTGCTGAATGAGTCACATCACTGTCACCATGAACACAGAATAATTCCAAGAAGGCATAAAAACATATTTGAGGGTGGTGGGTTTTGTTGGTTTGTTTTTGTTTTTTTTTTTCCCCTTTGGTTTACAAGTTTCTCAAGCTTCACCTCTTACTCCAACAGCCAACTCAAAATTTCAGCAAAAAAATAAGGTGTTTTTACAGATGAACGTTTTGCACACTCCCACATGAAGGTCACTTAAAGTAAAACAGATTGTGGAGAAAAAAGAATGATGTTGTGAAATTGCACAAAAGGAGAGAGTAAACATCAGACACTTTAAGTTTGGAAGAAAAAGTCTGCATTCTGGCAGACTTCAGAATTCTTATTCCTGTGACAACACAACAGAGAACAGAGCTCTTCTTTCCCTTTCTAGGCAATATTTGAAAGCTCACAACCTTCTCTAGGATGTTCTAGAGTTCTATTTGACAATATCTATATTTCAGGCATTAAAAAACAGATGAAAAAAAAAACCCTAAACCCCACAATCCTAAAAGGAGTAACTTTCAAAACCGCTTTAAGCCAAATTAAACTATTAGAGGCACTGCGGAAGCTAAAGTAATCAATCTAACCCAACCTGCATGCTATTGATGACAACGGATGCAATGCACATAAGTTGATGTTCTAATCGGAGTTGCTAAGAGTTAGTGGAGGGTATTTTATGCCACGTTCAATAATTTGTGCACATAATTTACCAGATGTCATTCATACAATCCCACGAGGATGCTTCATGTGCTCATCAAGAGACACTTGGACACGCATCATGATCGCATTCCCACCCTTTGGCTTTGTGAACTAGGAAAATGCTGGCTCCCACCAGTAAAAAGGAATGCCTGCAGAAATGAGCCCTCCTGATGTCAGTGCACTGCATTCTAAGCTCACCTGAATAATCCCCTTCACAGTGATTCGTTAACATTCAGACTGGGCTAACGTATGAGAGCAGTTACTCAAGCCACTCTTTCCATAGCTTGACTTCACCAGAGCTCAATCAACTTAGGAAGGGGTCCGTTAGAGCAAAATCTGCCCCATAAAACTTCCCTTTTGGTTTCTGTTTGTAGAACTAGTCAGACCAAACCGAAGTTCTCCAGAACAAGTTAAGCTAAGTGTTGAAATCAGTTGGACTCCACACCTGCATTTTTGGCTTTGAACCAATCCACAGCCCTCTTTTATAGTTTTCAGTGATTAAGAGATAACTCTACTGCAAAAAATATGCTAAAAAAAGAGAAGAAAGAGAAGTGCCCGTGACCTTTACTCCACTGGGTAAGATTCTTGTGAGCACCAAAGTCATTAGGAGTTTTCATTAAGGCCTATGCAGCAAGCCAGCAGTCCTTCCAGGTTCCTGTCTCATCTGTAGAGCCCCCGCTCCATGCAGTTGCCCATCAACACTCATTTCATACAGTCTCAAGCGGAAAGTGAATAATGGTAGATAAAAGCTTTTCCTGAAAAGACTTTTCAGTCCATTAGTTTGATTCCACACAGTTCTTCCCAGTTGACCTGTGATGTCCCTTCAAACATCATGCCAACATGTAGTGCCTTCATTTCCAGCATTCTCCGATCAGAAACTGCCCTGGTCCCGAGATCCCCTACCCTCCAAGGCAGATACAGGCATCCCAAAAATGCACACAGAAGATTGGGGGGGTCAGCTACAGATCAGCGGTCCTGAAAATGCATATGGAGAGCTGTGATGGCTCTCTTCAGGACAGAGATGAAACCTTCATCTGTGACATGGTTAACAGAAGAGCCAGGAACATAAGGCACCAGCACCTCCAGTTTCTGATTCGTGCTTTTAAGACTACAGACAGCACATGGACATTTCATTTCTCCATCAACCACCACCTACCTCAATGACGCAGGATGGAGATGGGCAGGAACCACTGCCACGAGCAAGACCTGAGGGATGAAGAACTCAGCAGACCAACTATCCACCAGCTGGGAGGTGAGCAAGCTTGTGCCCTTCCTGCTCCCCAGGGGCCATCCCTAAGCATGGTATTCCTGCATCAGCAGCTGTCTAAATAGCACTTAGAGGGGACAGCTCAGAAGAGTCAGTGACTCATCAGAACAAAAAAACTGCCTGGCTCCCCATCTCTTTGCTGGAAACATTATAATGCTTAGCCAGTTATTTTGATAGCGTTAATGCTTTTTAATTGGAGAAAACTCCCAGCTTCCAATTCCCTCTGGAAGCTTGCTGCACCAAGGTCCGAGAACTGTCAGAGCTATGAGAACACTCAAGAGGCTTCTTGGTTCCACAAGTCCTACAGGCAGATGCTCTCAAGAGCAGAGAGAGAAACATGGCCACCCTCACTTGAAGTGACGCAGCCTGAAAGACCGCAGGTCTCTCATTGCAGATCTCCACCTTGATCAGAGAGGCTTATTCCTGCCTAATAAGCACGTGACACCTTAGGGTGAAGCAACACATCACCATCTGCGAGGATGCCATTCAACAGCACTGCTGCAGCTCCCTCACCATGGCTGTTGGTGCTGCACATCATCCTGCATCCAGGTGTCTGGTAACAGCTCCCTACCCTGCAGCACGCCAGCTTCTCACTTGCTGTTCTTCAGGGGCACCTATCCTGGGAGTGAACCCAAAGGACAACCCAAACGAGCTGCGAGGCTCCAGCTTCCAGACCACAGAGGCAAAGTGCCATGCAAGATCTTTTTGGCTCGGCTCAGCCTGCGTGAAAGACGTAGAAATTTGGAAGATAGCAGTGGCTGGTGCCCACAGGTGACAACAACTCCTTGTGTCCCAGACAGTGGCTTATTTATAAAACCTTGTTCACAAGGATGCTGCTAGCCTGTGGTGAAAGCATTTCTGACAGGACAGGAAGAGGAAAATAGGACAGGATCCTCTAACTGCTGGGACTGAATACATACTGTAACAATTCTGACTTTCAGTTAGAAGACAAATAGCTCTTTCTACTTATTTCCCTGTCTCTCCAGCCAGCCTCCAAAACTGAAACAACCCACGTGAAAAAGGTCCCCCAAATCATGGAGATCCCTGCTTCAAGTCACTGTGCCTGGTAAACCTAACCCCAAACCTGAATTTGTCCCACAGCCCCAATGTCTTTGCATGTTAGCAGCAAATTCACATTATACTTAAGTTTTCTTTGGAATTGCCGTGAGTTCTAACTAATTGCGGCTCATTCTTTACTTCCTTTCAACACGAGAATTTTACTTTTTTTTTTGTTTGCTTTTAGTAAAAAAACATTTTTACAGATGGAAAAAACTTCAGACACAAAGCTGGCAACCGATTCACCAACACAGTGCAAATAATACACACGTATATCATGAGCAGAGCCTAGGAACGGTGATGTCTGCGCCTCGATCACGAGGCTGCCTTGCTGGCAGCATCACATCTGTCACACCGAAAGCCAGGATGCTACAAAACTTCTGCGGAAACGCCAACCAGGTTCAGGCATGAAAGAGCATTCAGTTGCTGCAAGGCTTTCAGGAGGAAATAACTGATAGGTTATCAGGTGGAAAGCTAAATATTTGGCTCGCGCAGAGGTCTCCTAGCGCTGAGCAAACAGAACCTTTCAACTGGGGCTGGTCGGGAAGGCAAACACCTGCCAGCTGGCCCTGAGCAAGGAGGCCAAACCGGTTAGGGGCAAGGTCTCCCAAGTCAGCACATTTTCTACGGCCTCACGCTGCAGTCAGTTTGCTGGAGGGGCAGGTTAAGGAGTGCACACAGAAGCACAAAGCCCCCTAGAGCAGAAGCAAGGGCTGGGCTCTGGATGCTGCAAGCTGGCCCAGAGCAGGACAAGGGGAAATGGTTTCAAGTGGAAGGAGGGAAGACTTAGGCTGGATGTCAGGCAGAAATTTTTTACTATGAGAGTGGTGAGGTGCTGGAACAGGCTGCCCAGAGAGGTTGTGGATGCCCCGTCCCTGGAGGTGTTCAAGGCCGGATTGGATGGGACCCTGGGCAGCCTGGTCTAGTATTAAATGGGGAGGTTGGTGGCCCTGCCTGTGGCAGGGGGGTTGGAGATTTGTGATCCTTGAGGTCCCTTCCAACCTGGGCCATTCTAAGATCATGTGAATCACTGCTGTCAGGTGAAGCACTGCTAAGTTCATTTCTGCTTGGTGACCAAGAGCCAGGAATCACCTTTGCAATAAAACCAACCAGCATGAGCAAGTTACTGTGGGCTTTTGTGATACTGCAAAACTTCAGCTGAAGAGGATGAGAGGATGAAGAAATCCATCACTCAGTCCTCTACACACCTGTCAAAAACAATCAAAAGGGAAAAAAAAAAAAAGTTTCCACAAACTGCTTTCATACTATAGGACTGATTTCAGGCATCCTCACTGAGGCAGGCTGACAGAAAGACAAGGTGAAGGCAGCACTTGCCATTTGTAGCTGTCACAGTTCTTCACACACCCACTGACAAAAGGAATGTAAAGTTCTCCAGGAAAAGCCTATCCAGGTTGGAGTGGGTGCAATAAGTCTTGTTTAGTTCATTTTGCAGATGTTCTCCTCAAGGATGGGAAACAGATATAATTATCTCAGAGTATGAAAAAGCAACTTTTAAAAATGGAGAAGGATTTCCAAACCAAACCCTACATTCTTCAGAAACCCCCTCAAATTCCTTACTTTACGGGTATACGGGAGACAGAGCCCTTCGTCAGACACGGCTGCACACCATGGCAGTAGCAGAAGCAGGCTGCTGGGACCATAGACACCTCCTCCTTATGTAATTCCCTTGTCCTCTTCTATAGGGCATTCTTCAGGCAGCTTCTTTTGCCTCAGCTTGGCCGTTTGTAGCAACTGCAAGGGATTGTTCTACACTTTGCAGAAAGCTCAGAGACTTACAAGTGCTCTGGGCAGCCTGGTCTGGTGGTTGGCGACCCTGCACATAGCAGGGGGGTTGAAACTACATGATCATTGTGGTCCCTTTCAACCCAGGCCATTCTGTGATTCTATGATACAGAATACAGATGTACTCAAGACCTTGTGAGCTGGAAGCAAGAAGATGCAGATGCTAAACACTGTCAATGAACTACTGCCAACAGGAGCGCAAGAACAAAGCTGCCATACGTGAGGTTATAAAATAGTACCTCATAACCATGTAATTACACTGTGCAATTAGGTGCTGCAGGATGTCACAGCAAACAGCTCAGTAAGACTTTAATGAAGAACTGTAACGATCTTATGAATGAAGACAAGTGAAATAATGTTCAAAACAAACAACAGCAAAAAAAAAAAAAAAAGAAAAAAAAGAAAAAAACCCCAAACCACCAACATATGGTCCTTGAGGGCCAATCTGCTACAAGTGGCCAATAAGACACTTCTCAGCAAGAGAACGGTATCACACAGTTCACAAGATGTTAACATTTTCTTTGGCCTCCTCCGTCCTATACAGCAATAATCACTGCCAAATACTGGATTTTGGAATAAAGAAAGCATTTGCTTGTTCTTGTATGAAAACAGGACAGAATAGCAAAGTTGATATTTTCCAGCATCAGCAGGAAACACAGTCCTGACTAGTTGGATCATTGTTATTTTGGTCTTACAGCTCCCATGCTTCTAAATCGTATGGGAAAAGGAGAGGAACTCCCATCTTGTACAGTGCAAGAGATTCACACTGAAGAGCTGGCAAGATTTAAGCTTGACATATGTTTCTTAAAGACAACTTGCACTGTCATATGAAAGCCCTCGAGAGTTCAGATCCGAAATAGGCTTTGGATATGTAACTCCACAAGTTTTAAGCTCCAATTCCACATGACTATTGAAGACAGAAACAAAAGTTCACTTTAGAAATCATTTTTCTTCACTCTTTGCCATAAGATAAATCAACTGCCAGGAGGTCAGCAGACTCACCAGGTATCTAGGCACTTCTAGTTGTCACTGATGTGGAGCTAGGTTCACATATGACCAGCTTTAAGACTGGCTAACACACAAAAAAGGACTCCTTCTGCCTCAAGAACCCACCTTTTAATTCTCAGCCAACCAAGTCACCAAGAAGTATGCACTTTCTTCTCCCTTCCTCAACACATACATGTGGACCAGCAGCAGAAATACGTGACTGCAAGCCAGCAACCCTTTGCTTTTCAGTCTCTCCTCTTCCACTGACTTGCAGAGAAGTGGTTTTACTGATTCAGGCCTCTACTTCCTTATCTCAAAAAGGATAAACAGTTGGACAAAGTATTTCTCCTCCTGGGGGTTCTCTGTATGTAGTAGTGAATATTTTTATAGTATTATTCTAGTGCTTTAGACGAGCTTTTTTTAAAAACAAACAGAAGCAGCTTTCCTGCTGGTTTTGCTTCTCTGCCAACCTCTATGTTTAATTTAATGGAGACCAGCCACGATGACAAACCATGGGGAGTCACTAGGATTTTTCTATTTTGTCCTCACACAGCTAAAAATAAGGCAGGCATCTGCTATCTGCAGCAGTGAGTTTGAAGACGTGGAGTACAAAAAGCACTGTGCAAAGTTGTTTGGTGTTTTTGTCTTCACAGCATGGAAGGTAACTTTGACTGGTACTGTGTACACACAGGTACATGTATACATATATATCCCCACACCCGATCAAAACAGATCCAGCAGATTCCATGGAGGACCTGACTTCTCCCTGCATCTCTTGAGTCTTTCTCCAAGTCCCCAGACTGGAATTCGAATCAGAAAGTATCAGTGCAATGAAAGCTTGGGCATCCCTGACACTGTGGAAAAGTAGAATTCTAAGTCATAATTTGTATATTAGGAGTGTTTAATCTGCATTAAAACACAGAACACATGAGAATACATCAACTACCCTCTATTTCCATCTTAAATAACAGGCAGAGGCAATATTTTATCCATTTCACTTGGCCATGCAATTTCTCCACCAAACAGTAAGGATCTCAATTCCATTTCTCTGGTAGGCAGCATTCAGAACCTCATATGAGCACATACAGAGCAGGAAATGCAATAGGACATAATAATCCCTGGTATGATTAATTACACCAAGACCAGTTTAGCGGTCTGAATTTGCATGAATGCTCTGCATTTTGGGCCACAGAAGTCTACTGATGATGCTGCTTCCAACCGAATACTTCAGACCAGCCAGCACATCTGGATGTTGCTGCATCGTGGTCGCCAGCCCAGCTTTTCTAACTTGGTTGCACAATACTCACTTCCCACTAGAAGCCTTGTTTTCCGCTTGCAACACGTTCTGTCCGAGTCCAAAAAAGGTTGGAAGTGACTCTAAGTGAATATACTTCACGAAGAATGGCAGGAAATCTTCCAGGAGAGTTTGTGACAGCTCACGAATGATTCAGCCAAGTCACACAGAGGTTTACCTCTAATTTTAAAACTATCACTAATTTTAAAACTATCAACTATCTGCTGCTCATCTAATTGTGGTTTAGATTAAAAAAAAAAAACAAAAAAAAAAAAGGTGATGGAAACTGAAGTTTCCATCACAAGAGACCTGCTGTGGTTAGGTGAACGAAGAAGAGGGGAGCGCTAACTTTGTGATATCATGTCTTGTTGTGGTAGGCCAAACTCTGCAGGCAGGGAGCGGGGCTCGGTGTCAGCAGAGAAAAAGGACTGCTGCAAGAAGAGGAAGGCTGATGGCCATAAAGTCGTATCTTACTTACAGTTTCTTGTGTTTAAGCCAGCAGAGCAGCACTGATGCTGAACTGTACCAGGTCTCCAGCTGAATGGCAACGCAAGAAGAACAAGTAGTATAGAATTGAATCACAGAATCATTGAAAGGCCTGGGTTGAAAAGGACCACAATGATCATCTAGTTTCAACCCCCCACACTATGTGCAGAGTCACCAGACCAGGCTGCCCAGAGCCACATCCAGCCTAGTCTTGAATCTGGCCTCAGAAGGAAAATGTGTGTTAGGTAGCACAATACCATACTGCAGAGTTAATTATGACAGCTGAAGACAAAGCACAAAGACCCCGAAGCACTTCAGTAGATTCTGCAAACCAAACTCAACCCTCCTCTGTGTTTCTCTGCCCATCTATATGTCAGGATCCACAATTTTGTAACGAACAAACATAACAATGGTTGAAAAATCAGTAGTATTTCTAAACCTGGATGTTCTATTAGTAAACAAATTCAACTAACTTTCTAAACAGAGATGCTCAAGCACCACTTTGCATTGACAAAACACCTTGTTTGTATCCAGAGTATGAATGCAGCCCCTTCAACTCTAACTTTTGTATTCATACACTAAAACAAAACTGATCCACTTGTCATGTAACTGCCAGGATGAGAAAAGAAACAAAAAACAAGTAAACTAACAAAAAAAACCCCAAAAGAACAGAAAACCTTTCTCCATGATTTCATTACACAGGGCACAGGGAAAGCTCTGAGACTGAGGAGTTGTATGGTCTCAGAATCAGCACTGTTCTGCTGCTCTGCCTTACACACCCACCTTTAGGAGCTGCAACCCTACAGCTGCATGGACTGCCTGACTGGCTTCTGAACTGAACACTCAAAGAAACTGGAAAGCACCTCAACAACCATTTCTAACACATACGCTCTTGCTGTATTTTCAAACATCCAGATTTGATGCCTATGAAAGAAAAATGTTACGTTTATGACATCCAAAATTTGCAGTGCAGACATTTTCGAAGAAAGACTCGCGTTCGGTACTGCCTGATACCAAACACAGCTGAATGTTTTTCCTCACCTCAAATACTATGTATATAATTTAATTCCATCTCTGTAAATTTCAAACCAAAAGGCAGTGGCCGAAGCAAGCACAGACAAAAAGAAAGTGATTAGGCCTGTCTGGTACTGAATAATACATACAAGTATAACCATATTAGTGACGCACAATATTGCTAATATAGACAGGTCACCATGATGAAAATAGCTTTATTTCCTTGGCTACCACAGGATGCCATTACTGCCCTTGTAAAAAGTATTCTTTTATTCAGAAAGGTGCTAAACTGTACTTCTCAACAAGTTCTGAAAATTGTTTGTTTTCTTACAAGCAGAATTGAAACACTGCCTAACAAAGAAGGAAGCTGAACCATCCGTTGTACAGTCAGAAAGACTGACATGCAAAGTAAAAAATGGAAGGTAAAAAATGGAAAATGCTACCCTTTTTAGCATCATCAATTATTTGGGTGGCTCAGGCTGAGGTAACACGGAAGCCTTTATTAACAGGAGTATTAAAAAAGGCCTTCCAAAAACCAGGGCATGAGTGCCTGCAGATTGGCAGGTCTGCCAAGAGACAGCCAGGAGTGAGCCCATGCACAGGGGGAGGTACACAGGCACCACTCTGTGACCTTAAAATTAGGAGAGCGCATCACAGTGTAACAGCTAACTGGCCAAGATACCACACGAACCCTCCAAACGAATACGATCTGGATGGCATTCCCACACTGTGTGCTGATTTGTGCTGCGAGACAGCAGTCACACAGCTGAGAACAGAAACAGAGTGGCTGCGTCCTCGCCTGAAGAAGTTCCTGTCTGAGAAAGGGTATGGGGAGGCTTCAGCACAGCTCCCAAAGGGGCTGGCACTGCCCGGCAGCTACTCTGGCATTGGCTGGGTTTTACCAGCAGAGCACCCTTGAGGAAGCCAAGTGCCCAGCTGGATAAGCTTGCACTCCTGGGAGGAGAAATAAGTGTCAGAAACAAAGCAGGCCAGCACCAGCAGTGTCAGGAGGTGAGTAAAGGTACAGGATGGGTTAGAAGGCTGGTGTCCCTCTCTGCTCTCAGTACCCTGTGAAACAGCTGAGCCCTTTTGCTCCCGTGCTGGCCGACGGCTGGTCACCCAATCTTTTCTGACCTCAGGCAGTTAACAGACCCTGAGCTGACCTCACCTCTAAACACCGTACAACTCACCACTCTGAGTACAGACATCATCTTCCTTCCCTTACAGCCATTACAGACACCGGGGACCTGTTATTCCCCTCGAAAAGCACGCACAACGATGACCAGACTCTGCAAACAAAGCTGCCTGTGTGCCAGCTAGCATTCACGCAGCAAAGCGACCCCGGCACAGAGAGAGAGCCGCCCCTGCGGCGAGGCCTAACCCCGTGCTGCATCATGGAGGCTGCCGCGTTCCCTCCGCGGTGTGCAGAGCCAGCCCCGGGACTCAGGGCCCCGCCGTCGCGTCCCCGGGCCCCTCGGGAACGCGAGACCCGTCCCTTCGGCCCAGAGCCGAAGAGCAGCCCCCCCCACCCCGGCCGCCCCACGCACGCTTCCACGCGTCGTATCCCCGTCCGTCGGCCTCCGAGCGCCCGGCTCCCCCAACAAGCCCAGACACGTTGTCTGAGCCCGAACGCGCGGCTCGGGCACGAAGCTAAAACGCGAAGCTCGGGACGCGGTACCTCACGTTTTCAGAGGAACGGCTCGGAACACCGACAGCCGCCCGGAGCCCCGCTGAGGGAGGGAGCCGGGCACCTTCACGGCACGGCACGGCCGGCGCGGTACTCACACATCCACGCGCCTCTCGGACATCGGCCGGCAGCGGGCTCCCTCCCCGAGGGCAGCGCTGCCCCGGGCCGCCGGGTGGGACGGGGCGGCGGAGCGGGCTCCCCGCGGATCGCTCCTCCTGCCGCCGGGCGGACCCACCTGGCGGCCGCCGCTGCCCGGAGCCCCGCGGCGGGGCGGGGGCGGGCGGCCGCAGCCCCCCGGGAACGGGAGGAAAAGGAGGCGGGCGGCACGGGCTCGGCAACCCGGCGCGGCCCTGCGCAGCTGCCCGGGAGACGTGGCAGTGAGGGCTGATGCTCTCATCACAGGGCGACAGGCGGCGGCGGCAGCAGCCACCGCGGCGGCCGGGGGAGAGGCCGGCCCAGGGAGGGCAGCGCCCGCGGGGCGGGGCGGCAGCGCCTCGCCGCCATCTTGGTGGTGGCAGCGGGAGGAGGTGGCAAGCGCAGAGAGGGGAGAAGGCGGGGGTTGGGAGAGGGACGCAGTTGGAGTGAAGAAAAAAAAGAAAAATATTTAAAAAGCAACAAGCGAAGTGAAGGGAATCGCTCAGCATCTTACATGTGCAGAGCAATGCCCGGGCAGTCTCACAACAGGCAAGTTGGAAGCCAAAGGGCCACCCCATTCTGTGTGCAACCCAGTTAACTGTGAGCAGGGTGTGACCGGAGAGCCCCTCGTCCTCAGGCCTCCCCTTACAGCCACTCGCCCACCTCCAGCATCAGGCAGAGTGGGAAAGGAGAAAGCTTTGCTGCTGTGTGAGCCGTGCTTGGCCACAGCCAAAATATTGGTGTGTACCCACATCTTCAGCTGCAAATCCAAAAGGCTCTCCTTGGAAGAAAGCTAACTTCCCGCTAACCAGGCCCAGTTCACATCAACACTTGAGTGCTGTCACACAAAGCATAGAATCATAGAACCATTAAGGTTGCAAAAGACTGCTAACGTCATCTAGTCCAACCATCAACCCATCGTCCATGCCCACTAAGCCACGTCCCTCCAATAAAGAACAAAGGAAAAGAATGAACCGCAGTCACTCAGAACTGGTGAGTTTTGTTCAGCATCACTGCCATTTTTTTCTTCATTCCTGTTTTTTTAAAACCCACACATCATCTTTCACCTTGGCTCAGGGAAGAGGCTCCAGGGGAGACTTTCTATCTGTTTGCTTTTTGCCATGCCATGCACATTTTTGTTGCTGTAGGATCACAAGTAATCACAAATCCAGTCAGCTCCATGTTTAGCATCATGTGTTACCAAAAACAAACAAAAAAAAAACAACACCAAAAAAAACTTCACTGCTTCATTACTGCAAAATCTATTTATCCCATGGCTGAACACCAATAGCTGAGAAGCCCTGCTGCCTGTGCCCAGCCAGGAGATGATGTGGAGCTGTGCCTGGTAGAGAAATCATAAAATGATAGGAGTTGGAAGGGACCTCTGGGAATCACCAAGTCAAACCCCTTCTAAAGCAGGTTCCCTACAGTAGGTTGCACAGGAAAGCATCCAGATGGGTCTTGAATATCTCCAAAGATGGGAACACTACAACTCCTCTGGGCAGCTTTGTGCCAATGCTGTCATCTTCAAAGTAAAGTTCTTCTTTGTGTTTGTATGTTGCAGTTTTTCCTGTGTTGCAGTTTTTGCCCATTGCCCCTTGCCCTGCTGCTGGGCACCACTGGAAAGAGCCTGGCCTCACCCCTTTGATTTCTACATTTTAGATATTTATAAACAGTGATAAGATCCCCTCTCAGCCTTCTCCAGGCTGAAGAGTCCCAGGTCTCTCAGCCTTTCCTTGTATGAAAGATGCTCCAGACCGTTCAATGTCTTTGTGGCCTTCCACTCTAGGATATACCTGTCTTTCTTGAACTGAGGAGCCCAGAACTGGACACAGTACTCTGGATGTAGCCTCACCAGGACAGAGAAGGCTGGGAGGATCACCTCCCTTGACCTGCTGGCCGCACTCTTTTTAACTCACCCGAGGAGTCCCGGACCACCTGAGCATGGCAGACTCAGGGGCACTGGCAGATTCAGTGAGGAACAGTAGGGAAGCAACGTTGGGAATTATTTGCAATAGCCACCAAGTGGTGGCAAACACTTAAAGGCCGATTGACACAAAAGCAACCAAAGAGTATTCTTGAGCACCATTCAGCTGGATGGCACTGTTAGGGCAAGATTTGATGGGGGCAAATTCTCAGCAACGTCAGTTTAAGTCTGGATACATACAGAAGTATCTTAGAGCTACTATTCATTTTGACTCAAAAAATGATCATGTTTTACATGAAAACAGTATGAGCCTGGGACAATTGCAGAATAAGAATTTATTCTCATCAACCCTTGGTAACTGTATTTCAGAATTCCCTTTCTGTTATCTGCCAAGGTCTTTGCAGCCATTCCATGGCTGAATGCATCGTAGAGAACTGTCAACGTTTGGGTCCTTGCTCTCCTCATGTTTGAAAGGAAGCTGTAACCCAGATCAATCTATGGCAACCAGGACTAAGGAGTGGCTCAGGCAGAATGTGAAAGATGACATCATCCCTGTTGTATTTTGTGAAATCCCCTCTCATCAGTTTTAACGGAACTTTGCATGGGACTTTATCACAGAGTGTGTCAGTGTGGAGCCTAAAGACAGAAGCCCGTGTTTAAAAAGATCCTCTATCATTAAAGGTAAAAGGGCCTACTTGCTAAGTGATTACTATAAATACAACTCAATGCTACAGGGACTTCTATAAAATACACAGAAAGATTATTCCAGCACTCTCCTCACTGGCCAATACAATCACAAGTGGTATAAAATCCAGACTATATACTCTCAGCCAGTTGAGCACAGGATTTAGCCTGTCTTTACCTCTGTTCCTATTTTCTCCTAGCTCTCATTTGCCTTCTGATATTTCAGGCATTGCCCTTTTTATCTCTTTCTCACTTCTGCCATTCTGCTTTGTGCCTGTTTTCTACTGACTCTTAGAAGACAGAAACCACTTGTCAGCCATTCTCCCTCCTGTTTCAAATTCCTTTCCATTTTCATTGATTTAACTCTTTCTTTTTTCATTTTATGATGCAACCCCTTACCTTTTCACTCCAGGTCTATTGCCTCACAATCTGTGGAACATAACTAGATGTGACCCTGAGCAATCATGTAAATCTGCCACAGGATATAACTGTCATTTAATTCAAAACATCAAGCCCTACCAGGGACAAAGCAAAGACATAACTGCTGTCTTCTGTAGACCTACTCAGATAAGGCTGAGTACCACTAACAACAAATCTGTAGCAACAGAAGTTCAGTGCGCACAAGTTGCTTGAATGTCCACCAGTTGCTGGGATGACTTCTAAACTCCTTGCTACTGTTACCACACTGCTATCAGCACCAAAACCATTTTAGTTAGCTCTGCTTTGTCTGCTTTACTACTGTGACAGTAAAGCCTCTGCCAGCACATATTTCCATTGAAGTTATTTTTTGCTGCCAAATAGTGGAAAAATAATGTGTGCTAGGATTGAGCTCCGAGGTTTAAAATAGGTTGCAGCTGATTAAGATACAGTAAAAACAGGAACAGAGAACTCTGAATTTAACACAGCAGTGTTAAGACTTCTACTGTCATGGACATTGCAAGGTGCTGCTATCTAAATGCAACAAACACTGACTGGATTTTATGGGCAAAACACTGCCCATAAAACTCACATATTTGTTCAAGAGGTTCCTTTGTAGTACAACTGTATGCAAAAGGTTACTACTGCTGTTCATTACAGCCACAACGTACAAGGCAAATAGCTTTCCTTCCAAGGACTTACCAGGTAGGAGGGCTTGTTTTAAAACTGTGAGATCCAAGAATAGTGACAAAAATGAAAGCTGCTTTCACACGTTCTGCAAGGAAGAAAGTCTGGCATAGAATTTGGGTCCATGCCTAAGAAAATGGTACTTCTACTCATTTTCTACAAGGGGAAGGATATCAAGCTGTCGGAGTGGGTCCAGAGGAGGTCTGTGAAGGTGATCGTAGGGCTGGAGCACTTCCCTATGGGGATAGGCTGAGAGAGCTGGGGCTCTTCAGCCTGGAGAAGGCTCTGAGGGTCTTACCAGCATTCTCTAGAGTGGCCTTTCAGTACCTGAAGGGGGGACTACAGGAAAGCTGGGGAGGGACTTTTTATAAGGGCATGTAGTGACAGGACAAAGGGAAATGGCTTTTAACTGGAAGAGTGTACATTCAAACTACATATTAGGAAGAAATTCTTTACTGTCAGGGTGGTGAGACACTGGAACAGCTTGCCCAGTGAAGTTGTGGATGCTCCCTCCTGGCAGATGTTCAAGGCCAGACTCGATGGGGCTCTGAGCAAGCTGCTCTAGTGGGAGGAGCTAGAACTAGATGATATTAAAGATCCCTTCCAACCCAAAGCATGCTATGATTTTGTTATAAAACAATTTTACTTTAGCTCATGGATGTGCGTATGAATGGGAAACTAATCCATGTGGCTCTGAAATCTTCTCTTAGCAGTGCTAATGGAAACAAACCTGACTTTCCGATTTTCATAGAGCTCTGATCTCAGGAGATTTTCACAGAATGGTTGGGTTGGAAGGGACCTTAAATCTCATCCATGCCTACCCCCTGCTGTGGGCAGAGCTGCTGCTCGCCAGGGCTGCTTAGGGCCCCATCCAGCCTAGCTTTTGTGGATAGAGCACCCACAGCTCTCTGGGCAGCCTGTGCCAGTACCTCACCACTCTCCAAGTAATTAATTTCCAAAGTCTAATCTGAACCTCCCCTTCTTTGGCTTAAAACCCCTCATCCTGTCACTATCTGCCCCTGTACAGTCATCTCCCTTTCGCTTTTAAGAGCCCCTCAATTACTCCAGGCCGCCACGAGGCGTCCCGGTGTTTTCTCCAGGCTGAACAAGCCCAGCTCCCTCAGCCCTTCTTCACAGCAGAGGTAATTCAGAGGACTCCTGCCACGTAACGTCTCCTTCTCTAAACCTACGATCCGAGAAGAGCGGAAGCTCCGGCCTACTGACGGGTCCCAGCGGCACGGGCGCAGCGATGCCCTCAGCCTCACAGCTCCCAAGCGGCACTGCTGCAAAGCTGAGGGAGAGCTGGCAGGGTTCCTGCTTCCCGGCCACAAGCACCCTGCGGCGTCTGACCCCCGCTGATTAAGTTATGCCTTCCGAGATCGCAGCCGATCGCCAAGGCAAACAAGCGGATAAGGCCTGCGGCCCGCTACTCCGCGCTGCCTCACCAGCAGCCGGCCGACCGGCCGCTCTACCCAACGCGGGCTGGGGAAGGAAAAGGGGGGGAGGGGGTTCTCTATGGCGGGAGACTGCCGCTCTGCCCCCCACTCTCTATGGTCAGGAGGTGTGTGTGTGTGTGCGGGTATATGTGTGCTGGGGGGCGTAACGGTGGCGGCCCGCCCCCCGGCACGCGCCGGCGGGCAGCGGCAGTGCGCGTGCGCGCGCGCGCGGGGGGCGCCGGTGGCTGAGCGACCAGGGGAGGTGAGTGGTGAGGGTGGTGTGACGGGCCGCGCCGGGCGCTTCCAAGGGTCCGCCCCGCCCCGCGGGTGGCCCCCCCCCCCCGCGCCCCGGGCCCCCCCCCCCCCGGGGGGGGGGCGCGGGGAGCTGCGGCCACGCGCGTAGCGGTGGTGCGTAGAGTGAGCGCGTCGGGCCCCGTAGCTTGTCGCTGCCCACGTGTACAAGAGGCAGCGGGCCGATCGGTGGCACTGCGGGGCGGGGGACTGTGCCACGGATGTGCCCGGTTATGACCGACCTTCTGAGCGGCCCTATGGGAATGAGGTGTCTGATACTGCTTTCTCTATCTCGCACCTGAAGAAGAGGCGAGTGGTGCAGCTCTCTGAAGCTTTCCCGCTGATGAGAAGCGAATCTCATTCATTGCTCCGGCAGTAGCTCTGGGGGCTCCGGGCAGCGATCCGAGGGGATGCGTGTAGCTTCCCGCCATGGCTGTGCTCAGGAGGGGCAGCCTGGAGAGCAGCTAAAGAGGTTCCCAAGGGACAGGGGCCGAGTTCAGGAGATCTGGGTTTTCAGTAGAAAGAATTAGAAAGAAGTGTAATTTTGCTGCAGCTGAGATGGCTGAAGTTAAACAAGGAAATGCAAACTTCAGGATCTGTTTTCATTCTTGAAGTATTTATGCTTGTTTTTGTATGAGTAAGGTGGGTAGTTACAAGAAATACTTTCTCTAAGGAACTTATTTCTCTGCAACTCAGAGGCGATTACACTTCTTGGCTGCCGAAAAGTGTGGCTTGTGGATTTTGTTTTGTTCACTTATCACTCCTCAACTTAGTGAGAATGTTTTCCCAAACCTCCTTTGTGCTGAAGTATCTCACTTTTCTTCCAATGTGCTGTAAGTAAGTGCTGTTGAGAAGCATTTTCTTTAAGTCAGATAGGTCACGGTTTTGATTTATGTAGGTATTTCCTGGTTGTTTCTGTAGCAGCTGTATTTCATTTTCACAAATACCTTTCTGCTTACTGGTAAGAAATTTGGTCCTTCAGCTTTAGAAGGTCTGGGTATTTCGCTCTCTGGTTTGAGTTCCCACATTATTCTTTTAAATAAAGTTAGAAAAAAAAATGATGCTAAGGAGTGCTTGATTTCTGGTTGCTGTTATGTGATCCTGAATCTAGGTTGCACAAGAGTTTGAAGTTGGCTGGAAGTGAAGCGTGTCTGAATGTCCTCCTGCTTGATGCATGTGTCCAGTTTGAAAAAAACAAACCCAGAAAACAAAACACCTGGCATGCTTAGGCAGATAGTTAGGCCAGTAGTCATCCAGTGCTGCGTGTTTGGGCAGGCTGTTTCTGATTTCAGGAGCTGCTTGTTATGTGCTGCATGAATAGGACCTCAAACAACACGTAGAGCCATGGGAGCGAGCTTCCATCACACTTTTTCTTATAGTTTCAAGTGTATTTAAGGGATTTATATTAGTGTCAGAATTCTGCTTTTTTCTTATACTTTTCTCATTCCAAGTGCTTTGGCATACCTGCATGTAATGTGCCTTACAGATATGGTGTCTTTTTTTTTCAATATCTTTTTTGCATATATGCAGCAATGCTGAGAGTAACAGCATGGGTGGTACTTTGGCAGTGAATTGATTACGTTACCACGCGTCCTAATTCAGATAATCCTTTTAAACTGTTACAGTGGGGATTCTAAATGCATACAATTTGAAATGGTAGCAGAATTTTAGGATCTGACATCACTCTGCAGCGCTAACCTTCTGTTCCCCTCTGCTGTACCTCAGTCTTCAATCTTGCAGCTGATTTTTTTTCATCAGCGAGATGGGAGGATAAGACCTGCACAGTAATGAGGAAGTGAAGGGTTGGAAGAGCCACGTACTCCACTTCTGAGTTAAGTGTTGTTTCCCCACCCACAACCAACATCCTCAGGCTCTTGGAAAGGGCCGGAGTCCGGCTGCTACTTACTTGTGTAATGAGGCAGAAAGAGTACACAGCGTCATTTCTCACCTTTAGCTCTCCAGCAAGATCAGATTTGAGGTAGGGCAGAGGGATGAGTAACTGACTGGAAAAGCAAATTGTATCCTGGGCTCCATCAGAAGAGGGGTGGCCAGCAGGGACAGGGAGGTGATTGTCCCTCTCTACTCTGCTCTTCTGGGGCCCCATCTGGAGTACTGTGTCCAGGTCTGGAGCCCCCAGTACAGAGCTGTTGGAGAGGGTCCAGTGGAGGGCCACAAAGATGATTGCAGGGTTAAAGCAAACCTCCCCTATGAGGACAAGCTGAGAGAGCTGGGCGTTTTCAGCCTGGAGAAAAGAAGGCTGCAGAGTGACCTCATTGCAGCGTTTCAGTACCTAAAGGGAGTCTACAAACATGAAAGTGTAGATAACAGCAGGACAAGGGGAAATGGTTTTAAGTTGAGGCAGGGAAGATTTAGGTCTGATGTCAGGAGGAAGTTCTTCACTGTGAGAGTGGTGAGGTGCTGGAACAGGCTGCCCAGAGAGGTTGTGGATGCCCCATCCCTGGAGGTGTTCAAGGCCAGGTTGGATGGGGCCCTGGGCAGCCTGGTCTAGTATTAAATGGGGAGGTTGGTGGCCCTGCATGTGGCAGAGGGGTTGGAGTTTGATCCTTGAGATCTCTTCCAACCTGGGCCATTCTGTGATTCTGTACTGGGTGGAATAGCGATGCACTCTCTAACTGCCTGAAATTTTACTGGGCTGCTTGTCCTGAAGGTGTGATAGTGTCTCGATTTATAGGAATACTGTTATAAGGGTTTAGAATTACTCATGCAAGCAGTTGGAATACAATGGCTTTCATAACTTAAAATAAACTGCTGAAGCAGTTCTGAATTCTCTTGAATACTGTCCTAGTTCACAGAACTTCAGGAGGATATGAATTGGAGCTCTTACATTGTCATCTGAAACTTTATCTTCTATATAAAAAAAAAAAATCCTTTTGCAAATGGGCTGGAAATCTGTGTAGCTCTCAGTGGTGTTCTAACGTGAAATACATCCTGTATGTTTGATTGCTTAACAAAATCATACCGTGCATGCAGTTACTTCATGGCTCTCTTAGCACTAGGCACTGGCAATTTGTCATGCTTGATGAGATAGGACTGTAAAAGGGGAAAATGGGCAGCCTGGTCTGGTGGTTGGCAGCCCAGCACATAGCAGGGGGGTTAAAACTTTATAATCATTGTGGTCTTTTTCAACCCAGGGCATTCTATGATTCCATGAATACTGTGAAGCTTCGTTTGGAATGTCTCTGCAGTTCTTATGCTTGAAGTACTCCTGTGAGAAGGAGTGAGGTTCAGCTTCTAGGAGCTATTTGTAATAGCACGCACCGCTTTTAAGTTCTTGTTTTTTACAACTTTCTTACAGAGAGATAGATATATGATTTTCAGTTTACAAGTATTAGACACATCTGCATATCTTATTACAACTTCTGTCCTATACTGTTTCCAGGAAGCCAGCAGCTGCCAGAAAGTAGGGGGTTGCTAAGCTGAATCGTATCTTTACCTTCCTGTTACGAGATCCCCGTGTTAGCAGAGATCTGTTTTGGCATGTGCATTTTTAGAATATTCCACTGATGGTAAGGGAAGGGTGCTTTTAAGGCACGCTGTATTTTTAGAAAGATGTGTTTGTGGTAAGCAGTTATAGGGGAGATAGTTATAAGTAGGTAGTTACAAGGTGTACCAGTTCTGGTTTCTGTGTGCTTCATCTCTTTGCACTCGGACTGGGGTCAGTGGTTCAGATGGAGTGGTGTAACGAAGGAAGCGATTCATAAGTGTGTTTCTTGGCATGGAGAAGTCAGAGTGCGTTTTCTAGAGCAAAATCAGAGCTCATTATGTTTTAGGAAAGTGAAAACTGCACTGAAGTATTTGATAGCACTGAATCACCCGGCCCGTGCTTAGCAGTAACACTGGGTCACTCACAGTAAAGGATCAGGCCATCTCAGAAATCTTGATGTGATGTTACAGGCGCTGAGTATTTGCCAAGAACTTGGCCTCTCTTTTTTTTAAGGAATCATAAAAAAAATGTTTGCTTCTCGCTGGATCACTGAAACATTGGAAGCGACTGTATATCCACTTTGTAATGTTTAAGAGGTAAAGATCTAAAGCGAGAATGATGCTGAAGCCAAGACGCCTTTTGAGGCTAAATTCAATGGAAGCGTGAATTGAAATTTCTTGTGCATCATTGAAATGGTTGCTTCAGGTTTGTCTGCTGAAGATAGGTTGGTGTAGAGATGGCAGAACAGTTATGCTGTGTAGTTGTGACTGTAGATGAACAGGCAAAATACCTCAGTTAACCAGAGGCAGATTGATTCAACTGATAAAACTGTACTAATGCAGCTGTATACCTGCTGTCGCTGACTCTGACACAGATCTGTTGCTGGAGCAATGGTGAGTCAGTCAGACACCCTGGGAAAACATTTAAGGAAGGGCAAAATGCTGCATGGTAGTTGTGAGAGAAAGGAATGAGGCAAGAGGCAGAAGTAAGAGTGTGAAACGGCCCAGTAAACAGCAGTGGCAGTGAAGAAGGAGTGAGAGGAGTTGTTCTAGCTGCCAGAGCAAAGACTGCCCTGCAGCGTGTGGAGGAGGAGAGCCTGGTGGAGCTGTGGCTGTGTTCTGGCATCTGATGGAGAAAACCAGCCCCAAGCACCACTACAGCCTGTGAAGGATCCTACACTGGAGCTGATGGATGTTTCCTGAAGAAGCTGCAGCCTGTGGAGAGCTGTGCAGAAGCAGATTCATCCTGAGGGCTGCTGTCCGTGGGAAGAACCTAGCCAAGAACAGGAAAAAGCGTGAGGAAGGAGCAACAGAGAGGAATTGCCTCAGGCTGATCACAGCCCTTCTCCCTGTGCTGCTGGTGGAGGGGAGCTGTAGGAGCTGGAAGTGAAGGAGTGAAGTTGAGCCTTAGAAGAAGGGGATGTGGGGAAGATATTTGGTTTTTTTTCTTCTCATAGTTTCTCGCCATCTATTTTTCATTGGCAATAAATTAATTTTCTCTAAGTCTGGTTTACCTGCTATAGTACTTGGGTAAGTCACCTTCCTGTCCTTATTGGACCCACAAGTTTTTCATATCTTACTAATCAGAGCTTTCTGCAATAGTAGTAGAATGAGAACATGGAGAGAAGTCAGTGGGTGAGTAGCAATTTTGGGCAGGTGGATGTTTTCAAGATTGCTTTCTTGAGTTCTGCTTACTGCTTTCTGGTGCCTGTTCCCTTATTTCAAAGCCCTGATGAACTGAAATTGTGTATAGTGCATCCATGGTGGTTGTGCTGGCCATTGGGGAACCTATCATGGTTGAACCTGATGTGAAACTGCTATAACAAAATGAGGTATGCGGATATCAGAGCTCAAAGGCTTGTTTTCCTTTGTTTGCTGAAGTAATGAGGGCATTTAACATTAACTTCTGTAGCTAACTTTTAGCATTCAGATATTTGCAGTTATGGGAAGCTAAACTAGCAGATGTTTTTTGACACTGTGATCTTTGTTCCATTTTAGAGTGGGAATGTTTGAGTTGATGTAATCATAAATTTCACGTTTTCTGTTTTCTTCTGTATGTGTTTTCCCGACTATCAAGAGTAAGAGAATACCATGAGTAAAATGAAATGCAGGTATTAGAAGCCTGTGTTTGGATATGCTATGTTTACTGCTAGAAGCATCCCTTTCACAGACTAGATTTCAGGCATAACACTAATGTGAGGAAGTTCATGGTCAGTTGCCATTCATTGTATCGTTTTGGTCCTCCTTTGTTTGTCATCATTTGTTTGTATATAATCATCCTCCTAAAGTAACTGTTCTATTTAACAAAAAGCTGCTTTCTGACCTTCGTTGTGGGAAGGCTTGTCGGAGGATCGCAGAAGACAAGTGTTGGAAATACCGCTTGCCTCCTGATCTGGCAAACCCTGCATCTGTGTAAGTCAGTGGTGGTGCGATGTAAGTACAGTTTGGGGATTAGCTCTACACTCTGCTCTGTGGAGCAGAGAGGAAGGTGAGGCTGTAACAGCTGGTAGTATTACTATATTACTTCAGTATTACTGTACTGCAATACTGAAGGTATTTTTTCCCACGATACTAGGTGATTGAAACAAAGTTTTCCCAAAAATTCTGATATAGTCCTGATAATAAGTATTTGTGGCATAGAGAAGGCTTACTGGCAAAGCTGTCAAACATGTACTTGATTGGAACAGGGTTGCACAAAGAATGCATACAGGTTTGGATTACGTTTGTCCTTTCTCTCCCCACCTTGAATGCAATCAATCCCAGCTGTGTACCCAGTGTGACTTAAGCCTCATCCGTGTGTTCTCTGAGTATGAGAAAGTCACACCCTCACACAGGTGCAACTCCACTGAAGGAAGGGTTTGCCTGCTTGATGTATGGCTGCTGGGGAGCCCAGTGGCAGGACTTGTCCCAGCAACAGCGGGGCAAAGCATCGCTTGGCCAACAGCTCCAGTGCTGTGATGGTGAAGAGATGCCACTGTCACTTTTGTCCTGTTGACTCTGCTGGAAGAACAGGCATACCCTATCCTGTTATGCTCATCTCCATGGGTATAATCAAAAGGACAGGCAGCTTGATCTGTCCAAGAAAAATGGCATCTCCTATTCCAAAAATCTCCAAATAAAACAGGTACCAGAAAGGCTCTGATAGAAATCATGGTGTGCTTTTAGGAGCAAAGGCCTGAGCTGTAGTTTTTAATAGGATTGTTTATTATAGTAGTTATTTATATTGCAGCACTGCTCCTGGCCTGCTGCTCGGTTCGGATGTGCCTGAGTACCCCCCATATTGTTCTGCCATGCCTTGGGGCCAGCAGAGAGGCTGGCTGCCTTTCCTTCCTGACATGTGAGCGGAGGGAGGGGCCTGTGGGACCTCTGTACAGCCAGGGACGAGCTGGATGTGTTGGCTTTTTGTTTTTTAAAGTCATTCTGAGACTTTTGAGTTCACTCTTTCCTGCAGCATGCGAAAGGTAACAGAGCTCTCTTTATGGTGTGGGGTTTCCTGGCTGGAAAGCGCCTGCCTTCTAGCAGTGACTGCTCTACAGGACGAGAGATGTGGCAGCAGCTGCAACAGTGAGTGTTTAATGTGCTTGCTTCCTTTGGCTTGAAGTCCTGGAAAGTGGAAAACTGTGGAATAGGTGTTCGGCTGAGGGCTGTGTGTGCAGTGGGGAAAACTAGCCCGTGACTTTACCATTATTCAGAGCTGTCAGTGCTTCCTCAGTAAGAAGAGGAATAGGATTAAACAAGTACCGTATAAAAGAGGTGTTAAAAATCTATTAGCTTAAAGCCAAACTGAAAAGCTCAACTGCTAAAATGAGAGAGATGCCTGCGTAAGGAATGGTTTTATGCTCTTAAGAACATGAGGACTTGATCTGTTTTGCATAGAGAAGCTGATGCTGTGTGCTGTACAGTGATTTTTCTAGCTTGTCAGCTGTAGAGGATTTAATTATTCTCAGCAGACTTGGGTAAGAAGGTTGCTCTGCTTACCCACTGCTGCTTTTAATTTTGGCATTAGGATGATTGTGGATATAGTTATTTTCTTGGTGTCTGACCTTTTTAATTGTTCAATCCTTGCTTTTTGGAATCCTGGCTCATACCGGATAACTCTGTTATTAGTTTAATTTCTTTTTTCAGTGGGCTTTGAAATGGGTGTAATCCTGAATGCTTTTTAGCCATTTAGCCTGAATGTTTTTTAGACTACAGCTGTAGTCAGCTGTAATGCTCTCAGCTAAGTTAGGTTCTGCTTCACTGAAAGATGTTATTTCAGAAGAGGAGAGTTGCACTTCAGATTTCTGTGAAAGTTTTTGGGTTCCTTCAATGAAGGTCAGAGGTAGCTTTTTTTTATTAAGGCTGTCCCATTTGCAGTGACTTGATGGCTGTGTTACAGCTTTGGGCCTTCATACCACTTCTCTGCACATGGTCTTTTAACACTGGACTAACTCTTTCTTACAACAACCACACCTTGAGTGTTCTCAAGGCTGGATTAGCTGCTGTACTCAGCAACCCAGGCACACCAGTCTATCAGGTTTGCTGGTGAAAGATTGCTTTTTCAAAGCAAGCACTGTTTTACTAAGGACAACAAAACGTGAAAAGCCCATAGTGCAAAGTAGTAAAACAATATACGTTAGAGAGGCAGTGGTTAAATTTTACGTACGTGAAAGACCTGGCCTGAAAGACAATGTTTTATTACCCAACTTTTTGCTTGTCCTTTTCTTTGAATTTAAGGTCCAGTGGGTGTCATAAAAATGCCGGCTCTTTGCTGTGTTTCTCAGTCACCTTCCTTCTTGTGGATAGTGTTCTCTGCCAGTAAGCTCAGACATGTCTGTCTGCACCACTCTTGCGTCTCAATGAAAAAATGAACCCAAAACCTAGGTCAAAAGGCATTGAAGTAGTAATATAAGGAAGGGTGGCTAACTGATTCACAGGTGGCTTTTCTTTATAAAATACAGTATCTCCATGCTTGCCACTCTTTGAAATGAGTGTGATGTTCTCCACAGGAAACATCAGAATATCAACTTGTAAGTTTATGAAACAGGAATTGTGCCCTGTTGTGATGAGCTGAAGCTGACCAATTGTTTGTAATTGTACATGCACATGTGTGCCACTGCCAGAAGTGCTCAAGTGTATTTTAAGCAAGAGCAACGACCAATTGATGCCATAGAGCACAGTAAGATGTGATTTTAGTTATCATACAGAGTAACTTACATTGCCAGTAGTATAGTTTGGATGTTGGTTAGGTATTGTGAATTTTAATAATGTCTGCCTGTGAAGGAAATTCATACAGCTGACAAAATTGGTATGTGTGAGCTTCCACCTAGCTGAATGGTAGAGGAGGAGGGTAGAAATAAGCTTGGTGTGTTACAGTTTGGGGTTTATTTTCATGATTTGTCATCTACATGCTATTCCTGGTATTGAAAAGAGCGAAGCTTCGGCAGAGTGTTCTGGCTGATGCTGCTGATTGCCTCCTGATATTGTCTTTCCTTCCATCTTGATATTTTTTTCCATAATCTTTAATTGTCTTTTGTAGTCTATCTGTTGGTAGAGTCACTTCTGCTTGTTAATTTCAGTATCTGATCTTGGTACCCTTTTGAGCTCATGTTGGTCTAGAACGCGGTTGGGTTGGTCATGGGAGGAGAAAATCTCCCTTGCAGACACAACTTTATGGGGTGATACTTTTGATTTGTGGAAGTTACTGCCTTGGGAGTGTTCCAGCTGCTAAATGGTGCACTGGAAAAGTGGGTTTGTGAAAGGCAGTAAATCAGCATTACTGCCTGGAAACTTGCAGGTAGTGTTGAGATGAGCAAGATACAAAGTTTGGGTCAATAACTGTTGGTTATGGAGTTTGGCATGCACTGTTGTCAGGTCAGTCATACTGCTTATCACTGATTTCCCACATATTTAAGTACAAGCCACCAATGACGTGGGCAGTCTTCCTTTTATTTGCACACCTGTTGTTTCTGTGGTGGCACACAATGGGACAGGACAGCAGGGTAAGGAGCTGTTACTTCCTCAGTCACTGCAGTGGCGCAGATTGAAATGACCAAGCTGAAATCAGAATGAAGCTGTGGTTCAGAATCACTTCTGCCATGCAGCAGCCTTTCTCTGGTGTGACAGCTAATGAGGAAATGGTGATTGGGTGAAAGAAATGCAGTGGTGTTTCAGTGAGTAGTATTTGAAAACAAATATTACTGTTTTTCTGCTCATTAGTCAAGCTTGAAACTGGAATTACTTAATGTGTATGAATACAGTATTTCTGCTGTCATCTCTCAGGGCTTCATGGCTGCAGCTTATTTTACTATAGCGCATATGCCAGCAAGGCTTAGTAAGATATAGGAAGTAAATCTCATTACTGAAATAAGTTCTTTGCAAGTCTCAGCATCTTTGTCTTCCATTCCTTTCCTGTAGTTTTCCTGTTACTTTCATTCCAGTCAGCTGTTCCTTCCTTATCTCATACTTTTTCCCTGTGGTATTTGATACAAGGTAGCTCTATCTGCAGCTCATTCGCTGGTTAGGGAGTATTTTCCCAAATCTCTGTTAAATAAATTGATTGAGTCGAGGCTCTTATGGAGCTTTTTCATCCACGTTCTGTTTGAGCCCTTATCAAACGTTGTTTTTTTTCTTAACTGTAAAGCAGCAACTGCTTTCTTACTGATTTTTCCAGGCTGAAATGGAATATCGTGCTTGCTGGAAAATGAACGCTCTCTTCTTGAGATGGGATGGGGTACTGTATAATCAATGGATATTAAGATGTTATAATCACAAAAAGAACAAGAGTGTCAAAAGTGCTACCCCTCAGAATGTGTTGTACCCTGTGCCATAGATAGCAAAAGCACTGGGCAGGTACCAGAAGGAGAGGTGGGCTGCTGGGTGGGTTGGTGCTGAGCAACTCCTGTGTACTCTGTCAGGGTCAGTGTTATCTGGAGTGTGTTGTCAGCATGCTGCAGAATGTGATGGGCTTCCTTTGAGGCTTTTGTTGTGATTCTGAGTTACAACCAGCATTTTGTGCCTGTGTTTTTAATACTGGGCTGTATTATGGCTGAATGCTGTTTGCCCCAGGGCTGTGGTGAAAGGAAGATTGATAGTTTGCTGGAGCACAGTATGTTGGGGTAAGTATGTGCAGGACCTGTGCTAAGTAATTCTGTAGTAAGGATTCACTGCATTGTACATTCTGCATCAGAGCTGTTCATAGAGAAAGAAGGTTTACCGTTAAGTATCTTGCCTCCTGGGCACTGTGCTGTCTGTCAGTTCCCAGCAAACTGAGACGCTCAGGCAATGCGTAGTGCAATTCATCTCATCAGCCCCAGGTTTGGCTCCCATGTACATCCTGGACATAGGGTTTGAATTTTGGGTGTTCCCATGCAGGCTTGGCGGTTGGACTTGATGATCCTTGTGGGGCCCTTCCAACTTGGGATGCGCTGGGATTCTGTGATCTGTGCAGATGAGCAAACTCTTCCAGTAAATATCAGAGGTAAACTAGTAGGAATGTAGTATTACTGTATTCCTTCTGCCTGTGGTGTCTCTCCAGAGGTTCTTATGTGTTCTGAGAGCTAGTGCAAGATAACCTTGTTTTTTTGTGCTACTGTTGTGATGCAGCCTGATTCAGGTGCTTTGGCTTTCATCAGTGCCTTTGCTTTGTTTCTCCTCAGTCCTTGTTCTTTTTACACGTGGCAGTTTCCTCGTGCTTTCCATATCAAGGTGCTCTTTTACTAAAATTTCATTCTTTCTCTGCTGTGTTCCACTGGGCATAAGTATTAGCATTGTAACTTTATAGCATGATGGCAATGAAAGCCTGTATGAAAACCAAGTTCTTAAAAAGGTGAGGAAGCAGAATAAAGGATTAGATCCTCATAAATCAAAACACTGAAAAACCAAACCTTTCCCTTGAAAAGCAGGAGGATTTCGTTGTCTGGTTGCTTTCTTATTATAGGATGGCTTGGGTCGGAAGGAACCTTAAAGCCCATCCATATCTACCTCCTACTGTTGGCAGGGCTGCCTCCACCAGCTCAGGCTGCCCAGGGCCCCATCCAGCCTGGCCTTGAATGTCTCCAGGGATGGGGCGCCCAACAGCTCTCTGGGCAGCTGTGCCAGTACCACACTGCTCTCTGAGTAAAGAGTTTCCTCCTAACATCTCACCTAAATCTGCCTTTTGGTTTAAAACCCTTCCCCCTTGTCCTGTCACTACTAAAGGAGAAGGATGTATGTGATAAATTCTGGGTGAAGATGCAGAAAGAAGGTGATACTGTCAGGCAGCAGATATGGAGGAAGGTTTTTTGGTGCTGATCAAGTATTTTATTTTTCATGCTGCGTTGTGTATGGCAGTATAACACAGATGATATCTCTGAAGAATTTAACTGTTTTCTTCCAAAAGAGAGTGATCTTGTGTTTATTATTTTGGTGGTGGAATATAGCTTTATTCATAACCAGCAGCATCCCCTGCCTTGCAGCTGCTGTTAGTTTTGGTAAAAATAGAATAAAGCCTGTGTGTTGCCAAGAACTGCACACAGACATAACATGGGGTAGCTGTAGCACTTTCTGATCTTAAAATAACAAACACACACCAACAATAAAAACCAGACAGAGTGGGAGCGGGGAACAGTGCAGAAGAGTGATTTATCTGAAGTCATGCAGCTGGTTGTGGCTGAGCTTGGACCAAAGCTCAGTTTTTATCACTTTGTACATAGTAGCTGTTCCTTCCATATTTTGGTGCTGTCATATTTGGCTTGTATTTCTGATATCATTCCCTATCTTGACATAAGCTCTTTTCATGAAGTTCAAAGGTACAGCAATGGAGGGCATAGAAATTAACACTCCTCTTCCTTTTTTCTTCTCTTTGGTTCAGGTTAAGTGATGTTTTCTGATACGCAAAGAACAATCAGCACTGCAATTCCATGAATCGCAGAACCACAAGAAGTGCAGCTGCCCTCCCTACTTCCAGTTTCCCTTCTTTACTGTAACCTTCCTAGGACCTTTGGCTTCTTCCCTACTGAGTGCACAGTGGGGGGACCCACTGTGGGATTTGGGGGAGGAAGCATTTTGCTGATCGGGGGAGCAATGGCCTTAAGCTTGTATGTATTTCCCTTCTTCAATAAGTTCAGAGTGCTCCTGCTTGTCACTTTGTGTTTGATGGTGCTATGGGCTGTGTTCAGTTGCTTTGTGGATTCTGGACAGACTATTCCTAAACTTAAGAGTGTGGGGAAGCATTTTGGAAAAATCATCAGCCTGGAGGAGGAAGAGGACAGTGAGAAGGAAGAAAAGATGAAGTTAACTGAAGAAGTTCCTGCAACAAAGCCACCTCAGGGTCCCTGTCCAGCTCTGTCTCCATATCTGCGTAAGTGATGTGGATTTCCTCTCCCTTCTAAAAAGTTACATCCTCTTTGGTATTGTCTGCTTGTTTTCCTATTAGCTGTTTGACAGCTAAAACAGCCAGTAAGCAGCTGTTTAACAACATGCTTTTCTGTGGAACAAACACAACCATACCGGTTACAGTAAGTGCTTTTGGGTGGGTGGCTCATGGCATTGAGTGACTGTGCTGTGTCTGGCTGGGCTGGCAGCTGCTATGGTGCTGAGCATTGCATTTGCAGCTAGAATGGCACTGAAAACAGTTCTGGCTACTGTTGAGCAGTGCCAAGGCAACCTGGTGTAGTATTAAATGGGGAGCTTGGTGGCCCTGCCTGTGGCAGGGGGTTGGAGATTCATGATCTTTGAGGTCCCTTCCAATCTGGGCCATTCTTTGATTCTTTGAAGGCTTGCTGTCTTGCATCCCTTTTCCTACAAAAGCCAGCAGGCCAAGGGTGGGTGAGACCTTGGGAGGGGACACAGCCAGCCAGGATATATCATGCAGCTGAGATTATGAAGTGTGGAGATGTACAGGGCTTTGCTCTTTGCTGTGGAAGAATGTCAGAATAAAGCTTTTAGCATGAGAAAGCTTGACCAAATAGGCACTTCTAGGCTGAAGGGATTGGAAACCCAGCAGTGTGAGCCATGTTAATGCTGTTAACTCACAGCATTCCAGCCCTTTTGTGCACTGATAGTATTTATCTCTGTCATCACCTGGCATGTGTTCGGAGCAAACCTCTCCATCCTATTGCTCTAATGATAAGATGAAGGGGAGGATGTTCCTGCTTGCAAGTTAGATTTGATATTCTCTGGAGTGATGCTGAGAGAGTACAAAGACCATGGATGATGCTTGAAAAATATTGCAACAATCTAATATCTGCGTATTAGGTATTATCTGGGCTGCTGAGCAGCTAATTAAAAGTGTGTGGACAGTTCTCTTCACTGCTTACACCTGCAGAACTGGCGTGGAGCTTACCTACTTCCTTCGCTGCTTTGCTGAGTCTGGAGGGGCTCCTTGCAAGAGAAGCAATGATACTTTAATTTGCTTACAGAGAGCCTTTGCACGTTTTCTTATATATTTGTAATATTAAGCCCGTGATACTTTTGTTCATGCTTTAAGCAGAGATGACTTCTCACAAGCAGTCCTGTGTCTCTTTCCACTTTGCTCTTCTCCTCTGCTTTGTCCTGGTGGCTGTTTTTGGCCAATTCTCCTGCAGCAGGATGAAATCTGTCTTGGTATTTATGCATGTTTTTTTAATCACTACTGTCATCAATTTAACTAAACACTCAGTACAGTCTTGTTCTGCTGCCTACATAATGGTTTTCTTGTACTGTCTTTCTCTTGGACAGCCAGGGAAACTGTGACTTGAATCTGGGTTTCTTATGCTGTTTATAGAGACTGGTCTATAGCCACAACCAGAAACAAATTAGGAAAGCTTATTGTACTTTTCCTACAGGAGGTACCAGCAAACTGACCTTCAGTCCATCTCTCACACTAGAAGAAGTACAAAAGGAGAACCCTCAGGTGGCCGAGGGCCGATATCACCCTGCAGAGTGTTCAGCATTGCAGCGTGTGGCCATCCTCATCCCGCACCGCAAGCGTGAGAGGCATCTGCTCTACCTCCTGGAGCACCTGCACCCATTCCTGCAGAGGCAGCAGCTGGATTATGGCATCTATGTTATCCACCAGGTGGGAAGGGTGTCTCTACTCAGTGATGCTTGGAGCTGTGTGCTGCCACCTCCACCACCTAGCACCATTCCTGAGGCTGCTTGGCATGCTTCTGATGGTTGACGGACACAGTGGCAGCTTGCCGCCATTGCTTGTAGCACTACAGAATCTCAGCTGCTGTTAGAAAAGCAGGGAAATATTAAGAAGCAATGTCTAGCTAATGTTCATTTCTCTAAGTCTAAGCTTACTGTTTCAGAGTTAGTATTTCAAGGTAAGCATCTTGCAACTGTCATGCATGCAGCTTGGCTGACGTGCTTTCTGTCTTTAAACCTGAAGCTGTTCATATCTAGCTCTTCTCTCCCATCTGCTTACTGGTTGTCATGCTTAGCAAGCAGCACATGTTGTGCAGTTGTACTTCTGTTTCAAACTAAACACACCAGTTACTACTTATATGTGCTTTGCTTGTGGGAAGAAACAGTCATGGCAGAGTGTTCAGTTCCTGAAAGACTTAATAATTTCCTATTTAGTATTCTTTTAAGCTCTGCAGAGTCGGTGGCTAAAATCTGAGCTTACAGACCTGTGCCAAGTTGACTTTTGTTTATGTGCTTATGCTCTCATCACATTAGCTAAAAGCAATACAGGTTTCTCTTTTGTAATGTGTTGTCATCTTCTTGATTTCTTTTTAATTGTGTTTTATATCTACTTTGATTCTAAACGGATTTTGCAGGCAGCAGGAAACAAAAGAGGGGGGAGGGATAAACTAATATAGTTTCCCTTCTCCTCTATTTAAAGAGGATGGACTCAAGTCCATTCTAGGTGAAAGCTTACATTTTTTGCTCGATGGTGTGGCAGGATCTACTTTCAGTAGGAATGTACTATTCTATTCCTTCATTACTTAGAGTTGTCATGTAGCTGCCTGTAGAGTGGAAAAGTGAGGGTTTTTTTCTGCATTAGTGCATACTGCAGTTGTACCAAGAGTGGCTGCAGTTCGCAAGCGGTATGGAAAACAATTAGGAGAATGGGCATACTTTCTTCATTTATTGAAATTGTAGAATCATAGCATATTCTGAGTTGGAAGGGACCTATAAGGATCATCAAGTTCAACTCCTGAACACTTCAGCAATTAGCAAGGCTGGGTGGGGAGATGTTAAGCTGGATGAGGATGCTGTGCCTGTCCTGGAGCAGGCATGCAGTAATGCCTCAAGTGTCCTCCTGGGTCATTGCTTGGTGGCACGTGTCACTTATCATACAGTCCTACAGATGTCCTTCCACACACATCCTATTGGCCAACAGCTCAGGAGGCCTCATGATCCTCCAGCTTTGTGCCAGAGCCTTGCTCCCCTTGAACCCACCACCAGGCAAGCAGCATACATGAGGTGAAGGCAGACTGTTATCATGTTAGTAGAAAGTAACAGAAAAGCCTGAAGGTTTTGTCTGATGGGAGCACAATGTTGAGTCTAGATTTACTCTATCAGAGCTTTACTTGGATGAGTGTTATCTCTTGCTTGTCTTTCACTGTGGGTAGGCACGCCCCAATGCTGGAAGGTAAGTCTAGCCAAAACATTCCTATGGCAAATCTTTTTTACCCTCTGTTTGTGATGTCTGTAGTTGCTTTACACATCTTGTGGAAAGGAAACAGATAAAACCAGGTTTTAACTACGAAAATAAACAGAGCTTGCTTTGGAGAAAGATTACGTAATGGTCCTTTTATATTTATCTCCAAATGTTACTTGTAACATTTCAGAAATCATATTTTGCTGTACAAATGTCCATACGTGAAGGAGCATGGTACTGAAAATAATGTGAGTTTGTAATCTCTAAAGTGTGAGTGATATCTTTTCCAAAGTAAGTTTGTCACTTAATCAGGATTCTTCTCTTGAAACTACGTAGGAGAACGTAGCAGACAAGAGTAGACTTTGCTATGTGTTTAGCATATGGTCAGCACTGAAATGGCCCCTCCTGGAAGGCTGTCTCACTGTTGTTTGACTACCTTTCTGCAGGAGGGGGCTGTGGTGGCTGACTGTGCTGGTGACTGAGACACAGCCAACCAGTGGTAGATGTTGCTGCTGAACTAGTCTGGATTTGATGCACAAGTGAAGTTCTCTGTATGTACTATACCAGTCACCTGAATTGTTCTGTTGCTTGCTCAGTAATCTATGATTCCATTATCAGGAGAAAATGTTCTGATAGATTTCTTTTTACTCTTCTGCACTTGAAACTACTCAGGACTTTGACATCATAGATTTTTGGATTAGTTGCATCTTTGAGAGTACATTTTTTTTTTTTTTCCTTGACTCAGAATGGAGGCAACTGATGATCCCCCCTCTAAATTTCTCAGCACGGGCTGTATTTCCCAAGTGGATGCTAGGGTGAGCCATAAAGCTCATAATTTACCTTTGTGCAAGGAGAAAATGGCTGTTGGTAATGGTGAGCAAATTACTTTTAAAGCAAAGTGTTACTAGAATGTTAAAACACACTTTATATGCAACTGCTTTTCCCTGCAACTAATCTTCCCTCAGCTTGGGGAGGCCAGCTTCTATTTTCAGTGGAACCTCCTTCTGTCCAGATGGCTTCTAGCAAAGGAACACTGTCTCTCAAAAGTTAGTTTTTTAGTTTTCTAAGAATGCATCAAGTTGCCAATGATAGAGAATGACTGGCCTCTTGCTTTCTAGGAGTGCATAGCTGGGCCTTTTGATTCTGAGTGCCAGCTGAGAGTCGCAGAATCATTAAGGTTAGAGACAACCTCTAAGGTCACCTAGTCCAACCATCAGCCCATCCCCACCATGCCTGCTAAACTGTGTCCCACAGTGCCACATCTACATGTTGATGATCTCCAGGGATAATCCATCACTTCTCTGAGCAACCTGTTCCAATGCCTCACCACCGTTTCAGAGGCAACTTAACACCGAGTCCTCAGGTGTATGAAGTGTTCTACAGACAGATTAGTCTGTACAGTCCAGAAAAAAATATATAGCCATATAAGCAGCCCTGTTGTTTCAGAATCAGTGGGGTTGTGGTAAGCTTACAAAACTGCCAGGTAAACATATGAATGTATGTATCTAAAAGGTGGAAAATGATATTTTTGAAAAGTGAAGATGCACTGCTTTGCTGAAGATTAGTAAAAGTGAAGTGAAGCTCTGTGCTAGGAGGAATCCCTGTGTGGCCTAATAATTAGGTTATAAGCTGGAGTTTAACAAAAAAAAAAAAAAATAAAAGAGACCTGCATTTTATTTCCCACTCTGCCACCTACTGTGTAGCTTAAGGAAATACAGAACTTGTTAGAACTTAAGCACTGCTATTATCTAAACTAAGGGGGCAAGCATGAATCACCTGCGTTGAGTGCTCTGACATCTATAAACCAATAACTATAGGAATAATTTTTTTTAAGCTTCCAAAAGTCTTACACGGTTGCATGGATTGTTTACAGGTACCTGTTACGTAGTTTGATGGAGTAACAGGGCAGGAGCAGCAATAGTAGTGGGATTGCATTGTGCAACACGCATACTTCTGGTGGCTGTAGACTTTCCTGTCCCTACCCATGTAGAGGCTTAAGAAACGCCTTGCGTCATTGGCTCTGGTGCTGTACCTAATGTTATAGAGTTGTTCTTTGTACAGTTATTGACCCAAAGACTGTGGAGCACAAATGTGCTTGTCAACTCTGTGATTAGAAGAGAAGCCTGGGAACAGTTCTAGTTAACACATTTTCAGAGTTTTTTTTCTGTTTGTCTCTGCAGGCTGGCAGCACCACATTTAATCGAGCAAAACTGCTGAATGTGGGATACTTAGAGGCTCTAAAAGAAGAGAACTGGGACTGTTTCATTTTCCATGATGTGGATCTGGTGCCAGAGAACGACTTCAATATTTACATGTGTGACAGACAACCAAAGCACCTTGTAGTTGGCCGGAACAGTACTGGATACAGGTAAGAAACCATGAAAAGAAGAACGATCTGAAAGTGCCAGGTTTCTGATAATGTCCCTCTTCTTGTCAAGCTGTGTACTTGAGTGCTTCCTTCCATCTGACACCATGTTTCTGATGGTAATGCTCCACCTCTCTGGAGCACTTTCTAACAGAAGATCTTCACACAGATATCTTTGAAGTTGGCCCTGTGATCACCCGTAAGAATGGTTATTCTGGTTTCCGGGGGTGTTGTGAGAGGAAAGCAACATACCACAGACCTTATGTCTAAGCTAGAAATTGCATTCTCTTGGTTCTTGTGGCTTGACAGTATGATCTTAGGATTGTGCTAATAAAAATTGGTGCTTACCTTTTGTTGTTGGAGAGGTAACTTCTGATACTGAGATCTGCACAAGCGTGAGAATCTACTGAGCAATAGGGGTGTCATTTAATTAGCTGCCTGTACAGCATCTAATACAGCATTGTTCTGGTTTTAAATTGACCTTTTAAATGTTACTGTGATGTAAATAATTTAAAACAAAAAGTCAAGTTCAGTTCACCTTAGAGGAAAAAAGGCTCCTGATTGTGGTGAATTTAATGACTAGAGTGGTTTCATTCATTTAATGGGCTTCTTTCAAGATTCAACCTCTTGTGTTATGTCAGTCTAAATATTAATTAGATGTGGGTTTTACAAAAGCTGATTGCAAGCGCTTTGAAGTAAAGGTCTGCTTCACCTCTGGGTTTCCTTTACTAAATGTGTGAGAAAGGAGAACTTGTACATTCTCTCTCTACAGAATAATACTTGCTTTCCAGTTGGATGTCAGTCACTAGTGGTTTATGTAGCCTGAGGCCAGTATGGGGAATGATACTGCTTAATGTCTTCATCGTTGGCCTGGACAGTGGGGCAAAAAGCACCCTCAGCAAGTTCAAAGAAGATACAAAGCTTGGAGGGGTAGTCGGTACACCGCAGGAATCTCAAGAAGTTCAGCAAAGGGGAGTGTGAAGTCCTGCACCCGAGGAGGAAGCACATGCTGGAGACTGGAAAGCAGCTTTGTGCCCACCAATACCTCCTCTTAGGTCCATTTCTGCAGAGTTGAACATCAGCCAGCACTGTGCCCTTGTGGCAATGACAGCAGACAGCACTGTGGGCTGTTAAGGAGGGGGTATACTCTGCAGACTGAGGCAGCAGTTGTTGCCCTCTATTCAATGCTGGTGAGAAGATACTGCAGTGTTCTAACTAGCTCTGTGCTCCCTGGTATAAGAAAGATTGGACTACAAGAGTGAGACCAGAGGAGGGCCATGAAGAAAATTAAGGAACTGGAGCATCTGACAGGTAGAGAGACAGAGTTGGTGCTATGGCAGCTCAAGAGAGATCCTGCCAGTGTATTTAAACATTTGGTGGTAGGTGGAGCCAGACTCTTAGCAAAAGGCAAGAGATGATGGATGCAAACGGAAATACAGGAAATTTAAATGGAAGACAAAGCATTTTTACTTTGGAAGGTGATCAGATGCTGGAACCAGCCACCCAGAGTGGTTGTGGTACCTCTGTTCCTACAGATGCTCAAAACCCAAGTGGATGAGGTTCTCAGCAACTTAGCCTGTAGGAAGCTGCTTCAGTGATGGGAGTAGAAGTCAGCCAGCCTCCGAGAAAAAAGTGTCTTTTTTTTTTGTTTTTAACAGATTCATGGTAAACCAGAAATAGTGCTAAGCACTGCTCCTCTGCCAGTGCTGCCACAGTTGGTTCATCTGTTTAGATTCATGTACGTTTGGGAATCAAAGTGCAATCTGCAGCCACTTGCACAATTCCTCTGAGGCTGGCAGTGGCAGTTTAGCAGAAGTTGTCTCGTAATGCTTATCTTTAGGGCCAAGAAAGTGGAGGGTGTCATAAAAAAAAGTAATTATTAAAATGGTGTAAGATAAACATGGTATGTAATTACCTTTCTAAAGTAGATACAGTTTCCTGGACAAGGACAGTTGAGCTCTGTGACATTTAGGTTGTAAAGCAACTTGCACTGTACCTCACCTTGGAACTGCTCTTGCCTTGAGCTGAATTCTCGTAGCATGTGCTGTTTTCATTTAAAGGTTGTGAGATTCAGCTCTAAGGTAGTCAGTGGCTTGCTGTCGTTACCTTGAAGGAGCAGCTCTTGTTCCATCTGCTACAGTGCTCTGCTTTGTTCCTTTCCTACATATCGGGGTCCTTGAGGAGCAGAGCCTTTTTGATTAGCAAGGAGAGGTGTATAAGGAAGCTATTTAATTAGGAAAGCTTCATTCTTTCAGTTGGAGAGCTCTTCTGGCCTAAAGCAAATCATTATCTTTTTGTGAGAAGTGTAAGAAAACAGAAGCTACATCATAGACTTGTGCATCGTGAACTCTGCAAAAGACAGGTCTAGATCAAGAGTTTTTATGTGGTATTTTCATTGTTGGTGTAACTCAACCTTTAAATTCTTCATTTTCTCTTCCTGTGTACTTCTAGGTTACGTTACCGGGGATATTTTGGAGGTGTAACAGCTCTAACAAGAGACCAGTTTTCCAAGGTGAATGGATTCTCTAACAACTATTGGGGTTGGGGTGGAGAAGATGACGACCTTCGAATCAGGTAAAAAGAAGGCTACATGGAAATGGGTGTGAGAAGGGGAGGAGCTGGGTTAAAAAAATAAATAAAAGCTGAGAGACTTCAACCTAGCCTTCAAAGGTGAAATGCTACAGAATTCTTGAACTCTGAAACAGTATTGCTGTATGGAGATTTGGAGTAGTTCTGTATATGTCTTCCTCTTCAAAAAGATTAGGCAAATCCACAACCTGAGAGAATTGCTGGTAGGTTTTTGTTCATTCATTTTTGTTTCAGCTCCAGAGCATTTCTATTCTACTTTGGAAATTGGCTGTAACCAAAATAAGATTCCAAGTCTGGAATAGTGTTTGCTTGAGATACAAACGTACCAAGATCTACTCCTTTTGCAAGAGTGTGGGAGTTCTTGGGTTTTGGCTTTATTTTTTAAATTCACTCATTGACTACCCTAACTTTATCTGAGCAGAGCTTCGTTTGTGAGTGGTATTGGCTGTAGTTAAGACAGTTTGCATTTTAGGAAGACTGTGCATATATCCACGTACCTTTTGCTCTTACAAACTGTCAGTTTGTAACTTGGATATACTCTCTCGTCCTTACATGTTTACCCTTTTCAATTGTTTAAATATGCAAAACATTTTGGAGGTGTACAAGTCATGCTCCTGGTGATGTTACTGATGTTACTGATTAAATCAAGTGTGTTAAAGTTAGGAACTTCCAGTGAAAGTTCTTGTTACTCAAGCAGAACAGTCAGCTGTGTCTCAAGAAATCTAAGAGCTTTACTTGGTGATGTGGGTTTCTGTCCTGTCTCTGTAACTACTCCCTTCCCACCCCCTAGTCTCTATCTAGAGACACCTACTTCTCTGTGGCAACTCAGAGGCTGGCTTTTTTAGTGGCAGGGGATGGTTAGTAACCATCTTACTCCCCAGCTTCTTGAGTTAATGAGCAAACAAACATGCTACTGGTATTCTTTCAAATGTTTGCGTGCACATTACAGAACAAGCTGTGCAGTAGATGGGTGGAACTTGGAGGTGTTTGCAAGTGCTTGTAATCAAAAGTGATGTTCTCTTGTGCTGGCACCTGACAGCTTCCTGGATGTTGTGGTCTTTGGTATGGAAACCAAATTCTATGACACAGTGTGCAGTTGGCCTTAGCTCATGTTTTTCTTCCTGAGTAGATCTTGGACTGTGGTAGTTGCAGTATTTGTAGTGGTACTGAATAGGAAGCTTCCTTTCTCAACAGGTCTCGTAGTACAGAGATCACTGCAGCCTACCTCTGCAAAAGCAGCAGATGGCAGCAGCCCCTGCAGTATTTTCAAGAACTGAGGGCTGCAGTGCTGCTACTTTCCACTGATTAGTTTTTGTGCTAATGCTGTGCTTTCTTCCTAGCTCCTCCCTACAGTGAGCATTAGAAAGATTTTCATATCATCTGTTGTTTTTGATAATTTACTGCTACAGTTATTGGAAAGCTATAGGGCCTGCTTCTTCAGTCTTGGTTTCCTGCTGCTGCTCTCTCAGCTGCTGGTATGACTGGCAAAGACCTGGGCTATTCCTTAATTCCCTTTCTGCTGCTAACAGAGCAAAATTGTTGGGCTCCACAGATGATGTTTCAGGCCAAAAGTTCCAATCAAGTGCCTGATGCTAGACACTGAAATCCATGCATGCAAGTTAACATTTCTGGCCCTTTTTTCATAAAGAGGTTATTCACGTGAAAAAAAAAAAAGTTCAAAATTGCAGAGCTGCCTGCAGACCACAGGAAAACAAGCTCCTTTCCTCTTCTTAGTGGAGAACTAGGGTAGGGGCTTCATTACATTAGTTGAAAGAAACTTGTTGCAAAACATGCAGTGTTTGTACAGACTTCCTAGGTTAACATATGGAAGTAAAACTAGTATTGTCTGGTCTAATTTAAATGGATTCTGTTGTAAAATGTATTTAAAGCAAACTGTACGTGTTTCTCTTCAAAAGACAAGGATATCTGTCACCCTCCTGGACCTGCTGTACAAAAACCCAACTCTGTGAGCTCTCTTTCTGCAGCAAAAGAGAGTGTGGAAGATGATGATGATGAGTTGCCTACAGTTCTATAAACTTGCTTCCATGGCACCTAACAGAGTTGAAGTCTCAGAACGTCATTTCTTAAGAGCTGGCTTATAGGTGGTATCTTGCATAAGGCACAACTGTTTCTTGCAGGGTTGAGATGCAGAAGATGCAAGTGATGAGGCCAGCTGCTGATGTAGCCAGGTACACTATGATCTCCCACAACCGTGACCTTGGCAATGAGGAGAACAGACAGAGGTAAGAGCAGTGTTCCATCTTACATTGTTGTTGTAGGAGCCAGGCAGCAGGTGGCCCTATGATTTTTAGAATACCATTTCAGAGATTAATTGGCTTAAACCCCTCTTCCCTATGCTGTACTGAAAGACTGTTTCCCTCTGTCCATGCTGAGGCTAAGAAAAGCATGAATTTATATTCCCAGTAGATGCAAAATGGCTATAGCTCTATCTCTAAGATTATTGGACATGGGAGAGAGCTTAGAACTCCTCTCTTACGGAGTTTGGTTTTGTGCTGCTGTAATAATTTTCTTCTCTGTCCTCAGGATGAAGCTTCTGCGCCAGGTATCTAGAACGTGGAAAACAGATGGGTTGAATTCCTGTTCCTATAGACTGCTGTCAGTGGAACATAACCCTTTATACATCAACATCACGGTAGATTTCAGCGTGCAGACAAAGACCTCAAAGGGGTGAGCACCACACAGGTTTGAGGAAATGGCAACGGATACTGTTTGTGGTTGGTGGTACAGCAGATGACTTGCAGCACTCTGCTCAAAGGAGTACCTCAGCAGCACAGAAGAATGTTTTTCTGCATGGCATCTAATTGATCAGCAGAGAAGCTCATTTTCTGAGGACTGGAGAGGTGGAACGGACCCACAGGCAGGTCCTGGTGTTCTTCTATGCACTTTCTGCTGAGATGTTTGTAAGCTTCTGTGTTTGGGCTGGTCCAGTAGAAGGTCTTAAGTCTCCTGAAAAAAATATTTCTTAAAGCTATTCCTAAACTTCCAGTTTGAAGTAGGAAGGTGACACTACCAAGACTTTAAAAGGAGGAGGACAGTCTTTTCCCCATAAAAGCACAAGAGTTTTCTACCATCTATAAACTTGTTGAGAAAAGCTCATTTATTCCAGCCTGAAGAAAAACTGCTTTAGGGGTGGAAACAGCAATGATGAAAATAGGGGAGAAATGTTAAAGATCTCTCAATAAAATATAATCTGCTTAATTCAAAAGGCATCTGTCTTTCGTAAGCTCAGCTCACCATGTAGTAGGAGTACTTAAGTGTCACACAGCAAAATGGAAGTCTCAATTCTGCATTAGCCTGCAGGTTATACATTATTCAGGAGAGAGCTAGAAGGAAGTGCACAGGCTGTGTGAGATGGAGAAAAACTTCAGTTCTTTGTTCTTTCATGGCTTAGGCCATACTGTTAGCAGCATGCGTATCTGTGTACCCAACAAAGCTGTTGCTGTTTCTGATTCTTGTTTTTAGAGGAGTGGTATGGATAGCTGTTCCAGTATGCTCAGGGATTTCTGCTAAAACTTTGATTAGAAAAATTCCTTATTGCACCTGATCTGTCCTTTATCCATGCCTGTTGGATACACAGCCCTTGCAGGCAGCTGCAAAGCTGGGGGATTTTCTTTTAGGAAACTGTATTAAGAATTACACAACAAAAAAAAACAACAACCTATATTATAGAATTTCTGTGTCTCTGGTTGACATGTATCACTTTAACTGTTGAGAAAAATGTAGCCTTTAATAGATTCTTGGGTATTTGAGTGAGAGACGCAGCTTTACAGTGAACAGAGAATAGGAATTTGACTCTAGTTTATGCAAGTAGCAAGGTAAAAAATCCTATCTTACACTTGCAAAATAGTTGGGGCTTGTAGGCAGTGCTACTGATTGACTGCCATAGAGAGAGATGACAAAAAGGGCAAGATGTAGAGCAGACCATCAGCCTCACTGTCAGGTAAGTACAAATGCACTCTTGCCAGGGTCACAGCTCTGCTGTTGACATATTTGACTTATTTTTTCCTCTAGTATTTCATTTCTCAAAAGTGTTTTAATTGAATGCAGATCAACCTTGAGAGATAATTAACATTTGAGCAATGGCTGAAATGGTAGATTAATTTCCATCTGCTGAGTATAGCTGACAGTCTGAGGCCTCCTTAGATGTGAATTACTCACAGCTGCAGTAAGAACTCACACACTCATTCATAATCTGGCCAGACAAGCAGGAATTTAAGCTATAGTTTCATCTAACTTCAGGGCAACTTTCTCCTTTATTGAAGTCTTATTAAATACTCTAGAAAAATCTTAATCCAAACAAACATCTCAACTTTCTTGACACAAATTCACAAAGAATATTCACAGAACGGTAATGAGTTTCAACACCAAGCAAGTTCTCTCTCAAAATACAGCATTTCAGAGGACTGACAGAATGGCCTGAATCCCACTTACCAGTTCAGTAAGCAGCAGAACAGAGCCATCCCATTATGTAACAAAGGTTCCAGAAAACTTGGGTCAACTTACTGTCAAGGAGACAGCCTCTCTCCAGCCTGAGGGATGACAGGTAGATTTGGTTCAGTAGTTTTACAGTGCTTTTAAAGGACTTTTGTAATAAGCCAGATCCTGTTTGTAGCTATCATGCCTCATTCCTGAAGCCTTTTCTTCAAAGTCTCCCATAATCCCAAGAAAAGTTCAATGTGTGAAAGACAACAGGATTAGTCTCAGGTGCTGCAGACTCTGCACCGCAGCCAGAGGTAGAGGCTGAATACCCATAACTGTGCTGTCACAGTGAATTCAAACTCCACTTTAGTTTCATTATCTTAAGAAAAGGGAGGAACATATCCAATGTCCACAGTAATGTTGGTATAAAGAGGATGCTTTGTTCTGGAAAGGAGCTTGAACTCTAAAGAGTTCATCCCATCATCCTTCCAAGTTTTTCCAGTGTTGTGGTGGGAAGCAGGCCTGAAGAAAGGAGAACAGTTGCCATTAGAGAAAAGAACGATGATAACAAGTGATGCTTTGAATAGAGGTAACAGAAGAAAAGGTATTCTGGAGGGCAAAGGCTTAGCATGTGAAAGCTGTCAGCAAAGCCCCAAGAAAATCCTCTCCCTATAATTACAAATGAGAAGGAGAGAATGCTTGACAGGGTTGGGTTGAACTTTGTGCAGAGTATTACAAACAAGGAGGACAGCATGGTCTGGATCCTGATCAGAAAGGGGGTGGTGATTGGATTCTGAAAAAAAAAAAAAAAAAAAAGAACCTGGTAGCAAGCAAAGAGACTTGGGAGCACAACAGAGAGGCTTGCAAGAGCGCTGAACACAGGCAGCAATAAGTAGGTTTAAGACAGAGTTGTTATGGAAACCTCAGGTTAAGAGGAGGGAGGGAAATCTGTGCTGTCACTATGAGAAGCCCTCACACTTGCCCCAACAATCTCTTCCATTGCTTTTATACAGAAGTGTGTCTTTGCTAAGGTCTGTCCTGCACCTTAGTCACCTCCTCAAGCTACAATACTGCTTTCCACTATTTCAATGACACATTGTAAATCTGCACAAAGAGCCTCTTCAAACAGAAACCTCCTGGTTTACAAGACAGACTGAGATGGCATTTTCCCCGAATAATTTGATGCTGAAGTTTGATACTTGCAAGCTGCCTGGATAGCAAATATTCTTAACTTCACACCAGGTAAGAAGTAGGAAACTAGAAGTGCACCTACCCTTCCAACGCAGAGATAAGAGCAGCACTGCTCAAGTGAAGCTAACTGGGAGCTTTCTTTAAATAGCAGCATTGAAACAGAAAAATAAGCAGTGGCATGAGGTTTACTTCCCACCTTTCTTAAGGATGATGAGGTAACAGCCTGCCACAAGGAGCAGTCTCTGAGCTGCTCTCTCTGGTACAATTACCTTCTCCAAGGCTCTTCTGTCTCTCTGTTGTAATCCATCACTTTGTAGCGTCCAAGGTGCGGTGGGTTCCGCACAATTCTCATGCCTGCTAACTGGATCCTTTAAAATGAAGAACAAAATGTGTACTTAGGTATAAAGATGTCATTGCCAGCTAACAATTGGACTTTGTATAACTTACCTTAAGCAATTAATTACTGAATGATGGCATCTATGTTAGCTTACCAACAGAACTTGACAGTAATACTGTTAGACCCAGCAAGCCTTTGTTTATCACACAGGAGCCTTCATATTCACAGGAATTTTCTTTGCAGAAGAATGAAATTGTGCTGAATTTAGGTTATCTAACTGGCATGTCTGCAGCATTTAATTGCCTTCTGTTGTGACCTGGTGCAACAGCAAGCTGCACTGAAGTGGGAATGCTCTAAAGCTGGAAGAAGCTACAGAACTGAAAATATTTATCTAGAAATAGAAAATGATTTCAATGTTTCATTGACAGTAATGACATACTAATACATATTTCAGTTTTACACAAGGCACCTTGTTGCATTGGAATTTCACAAGATTTGCACCAGGTGGGTTTTACTCACAGAGGAACAGAAAGAACACCATACACAAGCTTGACAGGACATGCTGAACCAATCCAAGGCTGAAGGTGACAGTTTCCTGTCATCACATCATTACCAGTGACACGATGTGGTGTCACCACTACATGCCAGAGTCAAAACAGCAACCCAGCGTGGTGATGTGGGAATTTGCCATCAAAGAAATGTAAGACACAGTCTTACAGGCTCTTTTGGGATAGGAAAGGGGTGATCTTTACAGATTTCCTGGAACTCAGAGAAACCATCAGCTCTGACCACTACATCAGAATACTGACTAAGCTAAAGGCTTGAGCATCCAGAGAAGAATACCTTTTTTTCTTGCAACACAATAATGCCAGGCTCCATACCATTCAAAGACCATTGTGGACACTGCCAGTCTTGCCTGGACTGTCCTATCACACCCACCACACAGTCCAGATTTAGCAACTTTTGACTTCCCTGTTTTGTACAATGAAAAATGGACTACCTGGGCAACATTTTCCTATTAACCAGCACTATCACAACAAACATGAAACAGTGCATCACCTCCACTGTGCAGCACACAGGCTCTTGTTCTTCACTGGCAAAAAAAAAAAAACAAAACAACAAAAAACACATTCCTAGTTGTGGTGACTATGTTGAAAAACAGTGTTTTATAGCTGAGAATTTGCCCTATCAAATAGCATTACTGTGCTCTTTGTAACTGTTGTAGTTTCCAGGGAAATAAATAGGAGGCATTACTTTCAGAGCAAGCTATGTACTATTTTAGCTAGCTTGCTCTGAAAGGCAGAGAAGGATTTCTATGTTAACCTGATTTCTATTCCCAGAAGAATGCTGCTGTTGAGATCTCTAGCAGCTTTTAAACCAGAACATTTCACCATAACTGTAATGCTGTGCAAGACCAAAAAAGCATAAGGTCTTTATTGTCAGTTTAGCTTTTTTAACTACCCTATTAGCTTGGCTCAGTGCAGGATGGTACACAGTGCAACTGCAAAGGTGAATAAAGGCACAGCTGTGATTTTGTACTTGAAGAATCTGCATTAGGCTAAGTACCTGAAACAACTCATTTTGTTCACTTCTATAGCATGCTGCTGCCATAGCAACCAACATACAAGAAAAAAAAAATATTCAGTCAGCTTGTGCTGTCACTCACAATAGTTCACAGACTTCTCCATCACTCAGCACGGAGGGCAGAAGTTGGAACGAAGGAACAGGCCATGCAGGTTAAACAGCCATTAGTAACTGAACTCTGAGTATTAGTGACTAGGTAGCATTTGGAGCAACCCATGTGCCTAATGTAAATTCAGAACTGTTTGGGAATTAATAAATACTTCTTGATTTTCTTGTTTATCAAGTTTATAGATTCTCTTCCTTGGGGCTATTAATGTCAGTGGAGTCACAGCATGTCAACTACTGCTGGTTATAACCCCTTGGAAGCGCTCCAGTGCAAGTGCAGGCACAAGGATGCAAAGTACCACATTGTCCCCCAGTATCTGAAGAAAGCTTTGTTCTCCCAGCACACAGTGATTAGTCACAGATTCTGAGCATTTTGTGACAGCAATCATGCCCACTGCCAACAGCATCTGGATTACAGTGCTACTGCAAGCACATTAAGAAACGGAGTCTCTTAGTTCCTCTCTTGCAGTAATGCTCTGTGCTTCACTAGGAAGCTGTGAATCAGTACCTTGCAGCGATGTCATCGGTTTCACCACCATCACCCCAGTAAGTGTTTGGAAACCCATTCATCTTCATGTAGTGCTCTGGAGTCAAAGCAGATACACCTCCAAAAAAGGACTTATACGGAAGGCTAAAATAGCAGGGGAGAAAAAACAAAAAACATCATTGTGAGGGCTAATAACAGTCCTTCAGAAACAAGCAAGGTCAGCCAGGTCACAGATGTTAATCTCATTCCTTACAGTTTTTCTGCAGAGGCAGATGGATGCAAAGTGGTAAGTTTAGATGTACTCCCAAAGAAAGTTTTAAGCCCAGAATCAGGAGATATTATTTACCGAAACCCAAAACAGCAGAATCATGCAATTCCTGTGTCCATCTCAGAAGGTCTAAGTGAAGGTTGCTTCAAAATTAACATCTCCAATTAGATCCAAACACCAACATTGTACTATGTGTAGAATCATAGAATTGCTCAGGTTGGCAAAAAGCTTCAAGACCACCAAGTCCAACCACAGCCTAACCATACTACCCTAACAACCCTCTGCTAAATCATGTCCCTGAGCACCACATCCAAATGGTTTAAACACATCCATGGATGGTGACTCAACCACCTCCCAGAATCTTCCACATACATTATCTGCCATTCCATACTCCTTATTGTGGACACAAAAACAAATCTGCCAGTTATTTCCAAGCTGAGCTAATAATGGAGCAGGGAAACACGTGCATGGAATCGTTTGAGATTGCATGTCTAGGTCAGCAACTCATCTTACTGGAGAAGCCTCTAGTGCTAGAACAAAAAATGAAAACTCCCACTTCTTGGAGGTTGGATCTTTCCCTATCCACATTCATACCATCCGTCTAGAAATAAAAGAGTAGGATACGTAAGTCCCAAAGCAAATGGAAGCACTTACTTGTACTGAAATTTATCCATGGCACTAGCCATATGCTTGGGATAGTATTCATCACAGACATAGAGATTATAATCATTCTCAGGTACCAGGTCCACATCATGCAGAAGGAGGCAGTCCCAGTCTTCATCCTTCAAGGCTTCCCGGACACCAACATTAAGTAACTTTGCTCGGTTAAACGTGCCATTCCCCACCTGGAAAATAAGATTTACGTTTCCCCATCATAAAAACAAACAGGAGAACTCAATTACAACGGATGGTAGAGCAAAAAGCTTACATACGTGAATGACACTGCAGTGAATTACTACTGCCTGTGAATTTCATCCCCTAGATTATCTGCTCTCTTCAAAATATTGTTTGCAACTGTAAATCAGTGATGTATCAGGTGCTGTTTATTGCTGGCATATGAAGAAGGCAGATTTTTAAGACACCAGAACATTAAGCCTTCAGGTTGACATACATAAGCACATCAACACTTCTGTCCTGATTACTGCTTACTAAAGCTTAGAAAGGAGAAAAAAAGATCTGTCACAAACAAGAAGCTTCCTCCCTCTCAATCAGCTATTTAATCAATGAACACCACACTTTCCCTCTCTCCATTATCTTTTGCAACATCACTCCATCATCAGTTACTAATGGCTGTTTAACCTGCATGGCCTGTGGCAAACAGCAAGGCCAAGGCAGATGTTTTCACTTGATACAGTCTAAAAATATCCAACTTCATCTTAACATTTAGTCTCAACAGTTTTAGTCAGCAGCTGTACTGACAAGCCACTGACAGACAACTCACATTCAACTCCTGAAGAGCTGAAAATACAAGTTACCACTTAATGACAGCTTTATCCCTCTTGGGAGGAAAAAAAAAACCCAGCCCAACACAACAAATCAATAGCAGGACAATGATCTTGACAAGTGGTAAGATATTTCAATCAGTGGCAGCCACGGAGGTATGATGGCATGTAACTTCACAGCTCAGGCATCAAACGGTACTTCCATTAGAAGATTCACATTTCTTGTTCAGAACCTAACCTTCACGTGGCAAACTCCACCAGGTATATTCAATTTAGATTTACCTGCTGAATCAAGTAGATCCTATAGCTGAGCTGCTGGCGCTGCAAGAAGGGATGAATGTAGTAGAGAAGATGGTGAAGGTATTTCTCCTGGTTACTGTATGCTACAAGGATGGCCGACTTGTAGCGGGCCAAGCAGTGAGGTGGTCTGTACTGGCCTCCAGACTGAACAAAAGGATTTTTCTGGATGATCATTCTTTCACTGGGGAGCACGTCAAAAGTGATGGTTAACAGACCAACTGTAAGGAGAGGCAGAGAAAAAAAAAATAGATAAGCAACATTAGGAATGTTTCTCAACTTGCATTTAAGAACACTAGAGCAGCTCCACATGGTTACTACAGGAGACACCAGATCTCCCCTAACCCAGAACAGGTAATAACACCACACAGATGTGCCCTTGTGACAAATTCCACTGCTACCTGCCAGTCACCCCATCACAGCTCTGCACAGCGCTGCCAGGCCCAGCACCAGGCCAGCAGGCACTTGCCAGAGAGGCATCATAGAAACATTACAGCCAACAATGCACTGCAGGCCTGTGTACTTTCCTTTTTCTTGGTACTGGCTCCACAGCACACAAACCTGTCTTCTGTGCATCCTTCAATAAGTGCATCCACTGTAGAAGTACAGAGGAAAACAAATCTAGGTGACACTTTTTTTTTTTTTTTTTGACCCCCCACATGGAAAATGTAAGGCTCTTTCAGATTGGATTCAAGGACAAAGATGTCCATAAGAACACTCAGCAGGTTGGGGGGAAACAGATTAAAGCCCAGATGAACACAAATGATTTGGGAAATACAAATGCTTTAGAAAGTGTTAACTTTATCCGAAAAGAAGTTCAAAGTTTAATCACGTGCCACCAGGGCTGTATTTGCTGTACCATTTAATTCTATACACAGTGCTATGCAGGTAGCATTTTGCTATCAAAGTTCTAGGAGCAACAGATAGCAGAGCTGAGGAAGAAGCTCAGTATTTTGTATTTGCAAGAATAGGCATGGGGCAGCAAAAGGAACTACATATGACAGCAGTGCTACTAAGCAGATCAGTTTTAAACACAAAACATACCCAGTGTGTATAGCAGTTTGTACCTAATTAAAATAAAGCCATCTTCTTCAGATGGGAAAATCTTGAAAAGAAAAAAAGCAGTGCAAAGTATCAATCACGATTTTAACACAAGTCCTGCATTGTGACAATCTGAAAGTGCAAAGACTGATTATGTTACTATCTCTTCTGGGTTCACAGAATCACAGAATGGCCAGGGTTGGAAGGGACCTCAAGGATTACAAGTCTCCAACCCCCTGCCATAGGCAGGGCCACCAACCTCCCCATTTAATACCAGACCAGGCTGCCCAGGGCCCCATCCAACCTGGCCTTGAACACCTCCAGGGACGGGGCATCCACAACCTCTCTGGGCAGCCTGTTCCAGCACCTCACCACTCTCTCTGTAAAGAACTTCCCCCTGACATCCAACCTAAATCTTCCCTCCTTCAACTGAAAACCATTTCCCCTCACGCTGCCATCATCTACCCTTTCAAAGAGTTGACACCCCTCCTGTGTGTGAGTTTGTGGGTTGTGAAAGGAGGACCAGAACTAGCAAAAGAGTGACATTTGCACACTTATCAGTGTATCATAGTAGCTTTTCAGTGACTTTTCTCTAAGAAAATAAAGCACAAATACAGAACAATAAAATACAATAATTTTTATAAAAATATATTAAAATATGTTCTTCACACAAGCTAGGAAGAAACCTTCACCTAAACTACAATTAAAATCCAACAATGTGATCACCTCATATTATGGTTTTAAGAAGGTCCAATTATCTGCAGGTCACATTACCCAAGGACAAAATATTTTTGTACCAGAAGCCTGGGAGCTACTTTATTTATTTTTGCTGTCATAAATGAGATTTTTTTTTTCCTCTTCCAAGCTCATAGCTAATCCTGTGGCTGTTTTGAGTGAGCTTTCAGTATCTTCTAAGTCACACTCCCTGTAAAGCACTGAAATAAATTATCCTCTCATTAAATTTCTGATAACGAAGCCTGGGAGAAAGAGAATAAGTGTTTAGGCTTGGTTTGCCCCAGGTCTAATACATATTAAAGGAGGTGAGTCCAGAAGGTACTTCTTCCAGCCCATCTCACATTCAAAATCTCTGGTACAAACTTAACAAAGCACATAAATAAATAGGGTCTGTGTTCACCCACATCCTGTTTAACTGACACAAAGGAAGTGACATCCCTCCTTGCTTGTTTCAGAAGAGCATGAGGAAGGTTCAAGGATTAGCTTTGGAGTAAGATTCAAGCTGTCCGTGCTGGGAAACACTTGGCTAGCACACAGAAACTGTATACATCTCATTTCTCAGGGGCAAACGTAAAGGCAGTAACAGCTTCTTCTTCTAGGAACGTACACAACAGCACTCCTCCAAGGTCTGTCAAAACAGCCACTGACCCCATCCCCTGCACAACTGAAAAAGAACTAGAAGACCAGCCCCAGTGAATCCCACTTCGTAGTTTGGCTTAAAAGAAAGAAAAAAAGAAAAACAAAAACCAAGACAAATTTGCCAACAAGATTTTGTGATTGCTGACTCTGAAGCATCACTTATAAATCCTTCCTTCGGTACCTAAAACACAGGAGAGATTTGATTTTAATGATGTCACCCTAAATACATTAGATTGGAAACTGGAGTACACTGCTGTTGTACTTGCATATCTGAAAGAGAAGAGAAGATCTGCAGAGAACTGTGCAGCAGGCCCACAAATCCACTGTAAGGGTTTTACGATGTTATTACCTACTTTTATGCAGACTGTTTCCTGCTCCATCTTTAAGAGCAGCAGGCCAACGTTTTTTTTAAGCTTGTATTTTACACTGCTGTTCAGATTTATGAACTCTCCTGATTAGCAGTTCTTTTAAGGTCCTCTAACTACAGCATCATTAACCACCAATGTGATGACATCTGGAGCTTGCTGAAGAAACACTATCTGCAGAATGGATTTCATGTACAGATCACAGCTCCCAAGATGACGTAAGAAATGGAATTAATTCTTTTCTGTTCTCTCACAAAGGCATTTTTGTTTTCCCTAATACAATCCCAGCTCTTTCTATTGGAGTTAAGGTTCTGCAGCGGTAATCCTTAAATTGCAAAAATCAGATCTGAATTTGGACATAAGGGACAGAAATAACACGGGCTTCTGTTCTCTCCTTCCATACCCAGACATCCAATACATGAGGGTAATACCGACACTACTGAGGCTTTTCAAGGCACCAAATTCTCCTGAGCTGCCTGGCTCCTCACCTCAAACAATTCAGCTCTGAAACTCATTCTTACACGCTAAGGAAGCACAGAAGAGTCGTTAAAACCTGTGATGCATCCCCAGACCTCTATCTGCCCTACACCCCTTGGCTATAAACTCAGTTCCAGCTCTCCGCTCTCCTTCCCATCCAGCTAACGAACAGCTAATGCACTGTAATCTGATTAAATCCCAGATGTGGGCAGAGAAGCTGCAAGCTGGCCCAGGCAGGGAAAAATAAAAGGTCTTTGGGAAAGGACAGAACAAAGAGAAAAAGGGAAGGAAGAAAAAAAAAAAGCTCAACCATCTCGGCCATGTTAGAAAGCACAGGATCCCCATTCAGACAAGGTACAAAATGCTGTGCAGCCACGGTTAGGTGGATTGGGAAGACAGTTCAACTGTGTGACACAGTGGAAAATCTGTGCAAGACAAGAGGTTGATCTTCCAAAGCATCAGCCAGGAGGCCTCCTGTTGCAGCTACCAACACATGGCCCAGGAATGGGGGCTGCGTGGTTGTCTGCATCCAGGAATAAGAGAGAGGGGCTGTCCCCTTCAGGGAAAGCTCTAAGCCTGATACATGTATTAAATATTCTTTTAACTCTAATTTCTTTTAAACACTTTCCTGCTATTTCACTGCCTTTCAAATGGGCAGTAGTTCAGAGAGAAAGAGAATTAACAATGACTGTGCTCTTTTTTTTTCCCCTTTTTTCTCCTAGAAAAGCATAATTTAAAATGAAAATTGTGCTTCTTGAGTGATCTGAAGTATATCCTGGGAGTTTAATGTCAAATAACTTAGGGATCTGACAATGAGAGGGTCAGATATAGAACTTCTACTCCATCAGAAGTTGCGTTTTCTTGAAGCAGTATCAGCAGATGGTATCAAACCCTTAGTAAGTTTGCAGATAACATCAAGTTGGGAGAAAGTGTTGATCTGTATGGAGATGGGAAAGCCCTACAGAGGGATCTGAACATTGAGGCCCTGGAGCGTGTCCAGAAAATGGCAATGAAGCTGTGAGGGGTCTGCAGCACAAGTCTTACAAGGAGCAGCTGAGGGAGTTGGGATTGTTTAGTCTGGAGAAGAGGAAGTTCAGGGGAGACCTCATTGCACTCTAAAACTCCCTAAAGAGGAGGTTATGGTGAAGTAGGGGCTGGCCTCTTAGCATAACTAGCAACAGGATGAGTGGGAATGACCTCAAGTTGTACCAGATGAGTTTCTGGTTGGATATTAGGGAAAATTTCTAAAGAAAGAGTGGTAAGGTGCTGGCACAGGTTGCCCAGAGAGGTGGAGGAGTCAGCAACCCTGGACGTGTTCAAGAAATGTTTGGATGTTGTACTGAGGGATGTGGGTTCACGGGGCAATGGTAGTCAGACTATAGATGATCTTGGAGGTCTTTTCCAACCTTGGCGATTCCATGACGGTTCTATGATAATCAACACCTTGACATGACCAATTAGTTCCCTCCACAGTCTGGCTCCTGAGCTCCTTCTATCCCTGAAGAGCGTTTAATTAATAGGAAACTTCAGTGCACAGAATTAAACCCCACAATTCCCTGTCCATATTGCTAGCAGCTGCCTGTGACAGCACACTCCCTGCCTGTGACATGTTCTAGTCAACATCCGAATATCAAGGGATCTATTAATTTTAAACAAATCTATTCTAGCTTGAGGAACTACATTACTTCTAAAGACTTTCTTAGTTCAGAATAAACAGCTCTAATAACGGAGTTCAATACGAAAAAGTGAAACTCGCACAAGCTAAACAAACAGGAAGAGCAGCATGGATTGATACCTCAGCAAATGTACAGCAGCACAAAGCATATTACTGCAGTCACATTGCACATGTTGCTTCTCAAGTTCGGGGCCACAAGAGGGTCAACAAACATCACTGAGGGTTAAAAACGCAAGGCCAGATCTTCCAAGGCAGGGAGATTTATGCAGTTAGTTCTTATGCAGCTGCCCTGGAAGTGGTTTCAGGTAGTTGAGTAAAAGGCAGATGGAGCTTCAATCTGAGTCTACATTCACAGAATTAGTTAAATGATCTACTGTACACATAAGTAAAGAAAGCACTGCACTCCATAACAGCCCCAATCCAGAAACCATTTATGCTGCTTGGCATGCTTCCAGTTCCTTTTACGTGTTTTGGAGTGGACACAGTGAATTATTACCAGCTCTGAACAGGAGACTGGAGTCTACAGAATTGATTTCAAACCTTATTTAATGGGTTTATGAAATTAGTATTAAGAGGCATCATTCTCTCTGATGTAGTGCTTTTAGAGATCAGCTCCATAAGAGATGATAACAACCAATCAAGACGTTTACGAAGTTTCATAGTTTTATAGGATGTTAAGGTTGGAAAAAAAAAAGGGTATTTATATGTGTTCTGTATGTGATGGACATAGAGAAATTAAGGGCAAGCACCTTGCAGAGCAGCATGCATCTTTACAAGCAAAAAAGAAAACCACAAAAAACCCAAAACAAAACCACTGTCAAGAGGCTGGCATATAAGAATATCAGAATGAATATCTTATTTCTTACATTTAAAAGGAAACATCACTGAGTAGAAACTAGAACAAATCTTTTTTTCTCCTAAGCTCAATCTGTATCAGTGATCTAAAACATCATTTCACAGCAACAGTGCTTCATATTCTCCATTCTAACTTTTTAGTACAGCGGAACTCCCACAGCCTCTTTGCTTCACTATTTTTCTTTTACCTACTCAGCCATACTGCTTGCTTCTGCCTCTGACTACACAGTTTTCATGTTATTGCTGGAGTACGACATGCAGGCCAACCCCTCTCTTCTTAGTGCTGCCAGGAATGGGGAGCAGAAAAGATCTTAATGTAGATTTTCTAGCTCTGACACCATCCATTACTTTTATGCAGTTTCACTCTGCATCTGTCTCCTCCATGTACATCATCACTGCTCTTGCTTATCTGATTGTTGGCAGGCAAGCTGCAAGAATTACTTCTACTTTTTAAAATTTAAGAGCAAAGCTTACTCATTTGTTCAGGACAGCAGATTCTTGTCAGTAGTGGCTACAAGCTACAAGTCAATTTCTACTGCATTTCCCAGCAAAACAAGGCAGTCTGAGCCACAGAATCATAGCTTCCCAAAAGAATTAATGGGCTCTGGTTAATGATGAACAAGAGGCTATACTAAGGCCATTATAACTGACACTTGTACAAAGAAACTGTGCTATTTTAGTAATGCTTAATAAAGCTGTTTCCAGGAGAAGTGCTGAAGCTTATATCAAACATTACCACGCATACTGCATTTCATTTTAACTTCAGCAAGAGGTAGGAAGAAAACTCCACACAACAAGCTGCATTACAACATCAAAAAGCTCTCACAGCTGTAGGTTGCCAGCACAGCTCAGTAAGCTAAGCAAGCAGCTCAGCACAAGAGGAAGCAAAGCCACTGTCTTCCACAACACTTCTACCTGTGAGTTAAGGTCAGGCTGCTCTCTCCGTGTTCCATTTGCACAGAACCACTTTCCTAGAAGAGCAGCATGACTAAGGAGTGTGCATCAAGACTACTAATGTGAAAAACTAGGCGTACAGAAACTTGTGCTGTAAACTGAAAAACAGACCAGAGTAATTTACTGTGCTATACGTTCAGCAGTGGAACAGCCACAACAACTACACGTGCATACTTACAGAACTTTTCCAGTCTGGGCTACCTGAGTGGAAGGGATTCACTAACACCTGTGCATCACAGCTGCCAAACTTGCTCTATGGTTCTAACTTGGCATTTACTTCGCTTAGGAGTTTTAGCAGCACAACAGCCGAATTAACGCCGCTTCAAGAAGTGGCCGTGACCCGCCGTAAATGAGGTACAGCCTGCGACCTAACTCCTAAGCGCGTGGGGAACATCGTTAAAGACACATAACAATCCCAGGCCGACACAATCACCGAGAATAGCGAGGTGCGGCACTCTCGTAGACACCACATTTTAAACACTGAAAGCCTAACAGGAGCCCAGAAGAGCAACAGCCGGAGCTGGGACGAGCCAGAGATCGGTACGTACCGGCAATGGGCGAGTGCGCCGAGCAGTAGGGCAGCGCCGCCCCGCCGCCAGCCGGGACCAGCAGGCTGAGGTTCGTATACACGTCGTGGCTTTTGGAGTAATCCAAAACGCGCTGCGACTCCAAAAACCCTCGGAACACGCTCGAGGCTCCACCTCGGTACAGTATCAGGATGAACACGGCTTGGAAGACGAGCAGGAACAGCAGGAAGCAGGGGTTCTCCACACGGGATAGGGACATGGCTCTCGCACCGGGTGACCGCCGCGAGCCGCCGCCCGCTCGGGGCTACATGGCTGCGGCCGAGCACCTCCGCCACTCCCGGCACCGACTTGGGGAGGCGGCAGAGCTCCCCTCCGCCAGCTCAGATCCGCCCTTCCCGATTCCGCCGAGGGAAGGAGGAGCAGCTCGGCGCCCCGGCAGCGGCACGGCCCCGCTCCCTCTGCCCACCCAAGGAGCGCCCTGAGGAAAGGAGGAAAGGGCGGGAAGATGCGGCGCCGCGCGCGCCCGTCAGCATGCAAGGGGACCCGGGCTCGCCCGCCTCCCCTACGCCGGCCCTTGTAGACACCCGACCTTTCCCCCGCTCCGTCCCAGCTCGAGATTAGAACGCGGACACCCTCACCCCGCGGTAACCGTCCCTCACGGCCCGCCCGCTCCTTCCGCAGAGACTACAGCTCCCAGCACAGCGGGATGGGCGGGGCTGCCGCGGGGCATGCTGGGAGCTGTAGTCATCGCCCTCAGGTGCTGGTCCGCCCGTTCCATGCCCAGCGCCCTGTGGTGCAGCCCCTGTCCCTCACCCCCAGCTGCCCTCCCCTGACAGCTCCATGCCGTTCCCTCAGGCCCTGTCGCTGTCACACAGAGCAGAGCTCAGCGCTGCCCCTCCGCTCCCTGTGAGGAGCTGCAGCAGCTGTAGTACTTGTTTTCATTACTTAAAATTCATTGGGGAAGTTAGTGTGATGGTAAATAAAGAAAACACACTGAGAAAAGGAGGTGGTGGTGGTGAGGTGTGGGTTGGCCGCTTCTCCCAGGTACCAGCAATAGGATGAAATAGGATGGCCTCAAATTGCACCAAGGGGGGTTCAGGTTGGGTATTGAGGCAGTGGCACAGCTGCCCAAGGAGGTGGTGCAGTCTCTGTGCATGGAAGTGTTCAAGAACCTTGTAGATATGGCACTGAGGGATATGGCTTAGTGGGCATGGTGGGGATTGCTGGTTGGACAAGATCATCTTAGCGCTCTTTTTTAACCTTCACGATTCTATGATTCTTTGAGCTTGGGCAAGGCTTGTCTGTCTCCATCAGTTTCTGAGGCAGAGAGAAGCAGGTCATTTTGGAACAGATCTGCACCGGCAGCTCTGATAACTTTACTGGTGGTGCAAAAATTGCCATCTTGTGCCTTTCTGGGGCGCAATGAGCATGTCAGCTGGAAAAACAACAGCTTGACCCAATCTTTAGTTCAGCCTATGTTATATATATATGCTCTCATGACTGGAAAACTAATGTATAGCTTAATTCTGTGCTAGCTGGGGAGCTGAATCTCCACGAATGTCTCTTTCAAGGCACCTCAAAAACCAAATGTGAGAATTATCATTCCTCTCATTCCCCTTCTCCTATGGCCACCAAAATTGGTGAATCAGAACCCACCACAAGTCTACAAAGTGCAAACAACGTCATGCAAGAGAGCTGAATGCAGATCAGAACTTCACGGTACCAGCAAGGCCAAGTCTCTTCAAGGTCACTGCACTCCTATTTTTTCCCCTGACGTGAAAGGCTAGGAGAGATTTGAATTAAAAATGAATTGGGTTGCTTAAATGAAAAAAATAACTGTCTTCACTGAAGCATGGAGGATAGTTGGCAGGCATTTTAGCAACCCCTGTGCACAGATGTATTGAGGGCAGTGATGGAGTAAAACAATGTTGGACTGGATCAGTAAGGCACAGGAACAGAGCTGTCTTGACAGCCAAAGGTCTACCTTTCTCATTTTCACATGTCCACCCGAGAAATTAAATGAATGCATAGGGAAAAAAAGGCAAATACCATCTTCAACAGAGCTTGAAATTAAGTTTGTGCAGGAGGCTCTGGATGTCCCAGGGGAGGGGCGCTTCCCCTCCCTTTAAGTGTAATTTCACCTCCAATCAGCCTCAAATATGATGAGAGACAGAGAAGTACTTCACCATTTAGTACAATTCATTCTCTTTTGCTCTTTCCCCTCCTTCTGCCCGTTATGCCTTGGGACCTGCATCACTTCCCTGTTGAAAATGCATCAGGCTGCCTGGCAAGCTTAGCTTTGAAAATGTAAGGCCCCAGGAGGGGGAGAACAGCATGTTGGGGTGACACCAAGCAGGGTGCTCAGGTAGAGCCAGAGTCAGTGTGTCCTGCCCACTGCTCTGCCTGACCCCCAGGGTTTTTAATCAAGGAAAGAGGAAAGCAGCATTACATTTAGTAAAGACATTGCAGAGGATTTCAGCCACCGCTGAACAAGCAGTGCCATTCCTCTTTTTGTGGGGGTGGCAGTTTTTTTTCTGGTAGGGTGAACATTTCAGATGCCTCTGGCCACTGCAGTTGTTTCTCAGCCTTTCAGAGAAGAGAAGGGAAAACCAGGAGACTGGAGTATTTTCCCTGTCTGGTCCCACTGGTCTGACACATAATGCCTGCAAGACATTCTTCCCAATGAATTGCACCCTATAGGGACTGGCACAAGGAACTGAAGCAATGTGCTTCAGTTAGGAAGCACATAGTTCAGGTTAAGGTGTCCAGACCTTGTAGTGCCCTTCTTCACCCTGCTGGTGTTGCTCCTGCACATCTCTAGGAGATGCAATAGGCTGCAGTGCACAGGACCACCTTCACCTCCTCAGTCTCAGGGACATGAAATGGTTTTGCTTGAACTTCTCTTGCAGCATCTGGGTAGGTGAAGACTGAAGAGAGTACTGTTGGAATGAGAAGAACTACAGCAGACACATTTTCCATTATAGAGTGCACTGTGTTTTCCTGGAAAAGAAGCAAGGCCTTATGTTGCAAGACAGAAAATGGTGCAATATTCACATCATATTTAATAACGCTCTTGTACCATTCAATATAAATAAATAACCATTAAAAATTACTTCCTTGACATTCTCCTTCCTCTTTCAATAGTATTTTCTACAACAGGAAATGTTAGGAATATTTATTGGTTGGTGAATTGGATGGATGTCAGAGAACATGAATATCAGATACTAATACGCTAGTAAAAAAAACAGGTACTGGGATGCCTTCTCTTTAAACATTTCAGGCTTGATGTGCAGCATCCCTCCTTTATTGTATCCCTTGTTCACTTTCCTCAAAGCTTGTAACTTCTGCTGAGCTCTGCTAGCAAAAAGCCCTCTGAATTTGTGCTGTCTGTCCTCACCTACCCTTTGCTGCTGCACCCTGCCTGGCAGCAGTCCTCACTGTCTTTAGTCTGCTCTACAGGGTATTTGTAAAAAGAGTATTTGTGCTGGAGTGTTCAGAACATCTGTTAGCCTGAAACAACAGCTGCGTGCACCACACAGTCCATACAAGGTCTCAGTCCTATACAATTTAGCATCTGGCAGAATTTCCTGATTCACAGAATCCCTCCTCCATAGGGTCAGGCTGCTGTGAGACTGGTGTGTGACAGGGCTGATCTTGTGAGCAGCTCAGAGCACTGAGCGACAGTGTGCTCCTATCACTGCAATCCGGGGCCCCAGGGGGAAAAATAGGAACAATTATTTTGCTTTTATATAGAGAGACATCATCTCTAAAAGCATATATGCACATCCTTTGCAATGAGAGCATACCCTCGCTACAAACATCCACCTGCAGCATCAAAATCCCAAGTAGGATATCCTTGATACTGAAGGCCAGGGAATTAATTACCATATCCCCTCCTTTTCATACGGGTAGAATCCCTACCCATCTGGGAGGGGAAAATGGAAGATCATAAATAGACTCCTTTATTCTCTTGCTCTTTGCTCACGGATTAAAACCACAAAGAAGGGGACAGTCTTCTATTAATGGTGAGTGGGATCATTAAGCCAGTCTTTCCGCTCAGTGGCAGGGATGGGTCAGCAACACCCACTGGAGCACAAGGCCCATTACCTCATGCAAAGAGGCCAGGGCACGAAGCTCTGACAAACAGAGAATGAAAAGTGCTTGTCAGGAGCCAGGCTTCCTCCATGCTACCCAGGTCACATATATGCCAGACTTTACACTTGCTGTGTAAAGACCTTTCTGGGGTCACAAGAAGGCACAGTTTTTATGGCCCATTCAGTACTACTTCAGTGCTGAGACAGTTTGCAGGGAGGCCAGGCCACACTGAGCACAACCACCCTCTCTCTGCTCTCAGCCTCCTCCTTGTTTCCTCATGCCTTCCTCCCCAGTGGGAGACATCTCACTCCCTTTGCCCCCTCATGCACTCTAATCTCACTCCCACAGCAGGATGTCTGCATGCTAGTTCCACACTAAGGGAACACAGATCAACAATCAGATATCCTTCCAAGAGCCCCCTTCACGAATGCCTCCCAACATCCCATGGGGACTATCTACTTGATTGAGGCACTCCTTCGCACATGTTTTTACCTCACCATGATTGCTCAGGAGCCAGAAACTTAGTGCCACCCACGTCTTTTGCATAAAGGAATAACAGTTCCTTTTGCTGTACTTCCCTCCTTGCTGTGTTTTTGATTATTTTGCTAGCTTAGGATGCCATTGTAAAGAAACCCCAGACAGCAAGAAGCATAAAGACATTCAGAAGTGAATGCCAAGCTCTGTTATTCTGTGAGCGTCTGGGGTGAGAGGGGAATTGTTCTTTCCTCATGAGTATGTCAGATGACCTAAGTTAAAAAACAAAGTGAAGCAAAGAACGGGCAGAAAAGATTGCAGTATAAATAAATCAACAAATAAACATATCCTGCCAGCCCAGAGTTTCTTGGGCAGGGGGTGGCTTGATTGCTCATGATTTTTCTCAGGCTATCAAATCCTTGATGCATTTTTGAATGCTTGAAGCCTTGTTCCTCACAGCCTGAGTGAAGATGGTTGGCAAGGTGTGCTCAGAGAGGTTTTCGGGTCAGTCAGGAAATCTTCCTGCAAAAAGTCAGAGAGACATTTCTCCCCATGCACACATGGTACAAACACTTGTGCTTTTAACCCAGTGCATTCTTCCTTTGGTCCTCATTTGCCACCTACTGGTCCATAGGCTGCCTTATGTTTTATCAAAGGAAAGGAAAACCGTTCTAGATAACGCTGTCTTTTCTCCCTCTTCACAGGGCCAAACGTGCTATCAGAATTCAACTGGAAACTTGACAAGTGAAATTGCAAATGATTACATCTGTGTGCTCAAGATACGTTTCCCAATGATGATCCCTTTTCGACGTTTCTCGATGTTCACACAGGAGACGACTGCAAGCTCAGCGTTCTTTTCCTAAGCACTTCTCACCCACCTCCACTCCAGAAAGGTGTCTTTCTCCCTGGAGGTTTAGAGAACAAATCTGTATTCATGAATTGAGGCTACTAAAGTGCCTAATGGTACTGCAGAAGGAACAACATTTTCAGGTCCACTCATCTCTGCCCCTGCTTGACACTCTCCATACTGGGACATGGAGGGATGGCCTCTGAGGTGCAGTACCTGCCAGGTCACCCTGAGCAGGAGACAAACTTCATCCAGAAGGCACTGGGCCTGGGAACTGGGACAGCATTTTCCAACACAACCTGCAGTCAGGGCAGTTCGAGTTCTCAGCTGAGGCACTTCTGAACTCCTAAACCCAAAATGAGGGCTTCCAGCACAGCTGTTTCCCCAGTACCAAAAGCTGATCCATGCGTGTATCTGAGGGGGAGCCTCTCTCAGGCTAGCTTTGCTTTTAAGCTATTCTCACTGAGAGCATACCTCAGACTAACAGATCCACATCTGTGCTTTTGCAACAACTCCTGTCCTTGAACCACAGCAGCTCACAGCTGCTGTCCCAAAGTTCAGGTTTCACAGTATGCCAAGAGGGATCTTCAGAGGCACCCGCACCCGTGGTGGATTTCAGCCTCTGTGCTGGCACAGCAGGGAATGGAGATCATATCTAAAACGTTTCCTGTTTCATGAATAGTTAAAAGCACAGTGCCCACAAGGGAAGGGAGGCACACCTCTCAGCCAGTGTATGGAGTCAAAGTGGAGAGCTGTAGGATCACAGGGAATGCATCCACTCTGTCCCTGCTCATTGCCACCTTCTGGGGAGCAGGAGCTGATCGATGTGGCTACATTCGGGGGCATTTAGCATCCTCCAGTGGTAGAACAGACAGGGTGCACAGTTGCTGTGGCTGCCAGCAAGCTTCAGAACAATCACTGCCCGCTGCCTCTGTTAAAACAAACACAAGGTGAAGTAAGAAAGAGATAGAAATCTCAACATCATGTCAAGTAGATCAGGGCAGGAGAGGCGTTCAAAGAGAGTTGTCCCCTGGCTCAGGTATACACTAGGTAGCATCACTAACCAGGTTTCTCAACCTTACAGCCGCAGGCTGGGGATGCAGCCAAAATGCTGTTTGTTCTATTTGCACTGCAGGGTCCTAGCAGGGATGTTCTATTTATTAATTAGTAAAAGGTTTTGAAGGATTTTTTTCCCCAGTAAAATCATTATCTCAACCTCCTTTTTTTGTTGCCTTTTTTGTTTGTTTCTAAAGAAAGAAGATAAGATTTGAAGAACCCTGTTCAATCTGTTTAGAAGCTCTGAAATGGAGGTGAGTTTCTTTCCCTATTTCCAAAAATCTCAAGGCAGCAGAAGTCCTAAGTGAGCTCATCTCTCTCCGATAGCTGTAAACACATGGTAGCAAAAAGAACAAGTAAGTTTTATAACACCAGGCTTGAATGACAGTTTTCAGGGCTTTAGCAAAGAAAAGATAGAGAGCAAAATTAATCCCCACCTCTGCTCTCAGGAGCCACAGTCTGTTTTTCTAGGGAGTGTGGTTTCAAACGAGTTTTCAAAGACGTAGACTGGGAAAGGTTTTAGATCTCACCCAAGATCCTCAATCCCAACACATCCAAGATCAGCCCTAATGGCTCTCAGGGTGGAAAAATCAGAACTCTAGTGTAAGGAAAAGAATCTTTGTTAAAAAAACATTGAGCACTCCTTTTTCATTTTGTTCTTATGAAAAGGCAAACTGTGCCACATGCCTTATTTTCCCCTCTCTGTAGGTCTGCTCTGATGGAGTATTCTCCCCATGACTCATGAATACTGCTGTGGTTCAGCTAGACACAGCCAAGGGCAGCGGGAATGCTGGCAAAAAAGAAAGCAGGCTCCAGCTGGGACAAAATAACCACTATTTATGCAGTACCTGCTGAAGCCTGATCTTTGCAGTTTACACAATCAGCGGATCCCTTCACAGTGCATCTGTGGCAACCCAGAGAGCAGAAACATGTGCCAAGAAACAATGTATGTGGTCTAACTGGTGATTAATAGAGCACCAAAACCCACAAGCACCAAAGCCTGGCTCACGTCCACAGGTGCTGAAGGGGAAAGGGATTTCTGAAGGTCTACGACTCACCTAGCCTGATTTGATCCTCAGTGAGGACAAGCTCCCAAGAGAAAAAGACAGAAACATTCTCCCCATTGCATCTAACAACAGAACATTCTCAGGGGATGAATTATACCTCTTTTCTCAGCACTAGCTCATCTAGATTGTGTCTGTCAGGCTTCTGAAGCTCAGCAGCCTCAATAGTAAGAGCCTCCAAAATTCAGTATAGCTGTCAGCAGAGGTATCAATTTAAAGCTTCACAGGGGGTGTGGGTGTGGAAGCTGATGATTTTGCTTGACTGCTCCCAGCTGCATCCACTAAGCTTCTCAGGGCAGCATATCTAATTTGAAGGTGCCTCCTGGAGTGGATGCCTCCTGCTCACTGGGGTCAAAGCAGCTGCCCCACAGGGCAAGTGATGATGGAGGAAGGGTTGTGGGCACGTTTTCCACTAACGCAACTGGAAAAGCTCTTTTAAAATACACAGAGTTGACTGAACGCAGATTCTGGCTTGAAGACACAGGAGAGAATGGCTCTGGAAAAGGGTGTTAGTAAATAAGTGGCTGTGTCTCCATCTCCCAGATCAGTTGGTTCCCTTTCCCACAACAATCTACAGAGAGCCATTCTCATGAGCATCTAGATGGATGGCTGAGTGTTTGGCCATGGAGATGGGATGAGGATGAAAGAGAGATACATAAATGCTGCATTCATTAAAACATCATGTCTACTCTCTGCACCTGTTGTGAAGCAGTTACCCCCTCCTCTAGTGATTAGGCAAGAACTGGTAAGTAGCCTTACCTGTCTGAGTGCTGTTAAGCTTGCTTATCCTTTACAGAGTTAACTGGAGTCCTTATGAGCTGAACTTGGACAATTGCACCTTTAGTTTGGAGCAGACCCAGCATGGCTGGATCTGTAATATGAACCCATTACTGGTAATGGATCACACAGAAGTAAGGTTAAGAGAGGTGCTGCTGCCTAAGCACAGGTCTAGCATGATCTTACGATTGCTAGTATATTTGAGATTTTTATGAAAAACTAGCAGGTGTGATAGAGTTTGTGCCCTACAGGAAGGTCAGGTAGGATGCCCCAGTGTCCCTGGGCGAGAGCAGGTTCTGCATTTAGGCAGCTGTATCCCATGTCTGCTGTCAGCTGTTGGATGCACAGTCCTGGGATTGCTTTGCCCCTCGTATGGCTGTCACTTGGAAGACGATGGGATGATGTGGAAATGCTGAATGCAGCTACAAACAATGCACACCAGATTAGTGCAGAAATTGAAACATGCGCATATGTCCACATACTGGGCAGTCAGTTTTGCCTCCCCAGGACAGCTCAGATAAATATTGGGGTCAGGACTGAAAACAGCCCTAGAATATCTTCCAAAGTAGGAATAAATCATTCAGCATCCTCTGTCTGACCACAAGTAGAAATCATTACAGAAAGAGCTTGGTCCTCCTAAGTTAGCAACTTTCATTCTTTTGGAACATTTGGGGTAGCAGTCTGCCAACAGCAGACATTAAGATCAGAAAGCATGACAGCTGACAGAGGAGGTCATGGCTCCTATGAAGCCTGTCCATCATCACTTTCTAAGAACATATCACTGAATTCTTATATATTCATACCCTCACCTATAGAAGATGCTATAATCCCTCCTCCTGCTGCTGAACTTTGCTCTGTGGACTGCGTAGGCAATTTTAGTGCCTGTTTTCCCTCATCAGCAGATGTATTCCTAGCTCTGGTAATGCTGATAACGAGTTCCTCAGATCATGACAGTCTGCATAGGTTCCTGTTTTGAGATGGTCTCAGTGTCTACCAATCCTTCCACGCAGCATCCACACCGTGAAAGTTCATGTGAGATAGAAGCTGAATGTGGATAGATGGAGCACTGCAGAGGTGGTGAGGCTGGTGGGGCAATGATCTCTTTCCACTCATTGCAGAATAATTTCCCATGAAAGGAAGTTTTTAAACCTGTCAGAAACTGGGGAGCAAGGAATGTGGCCTACCATTGCTGCGGTAAACCATGAGATTCTTCTGTTGTTTTTCTCTGCCTGTATGCAAGCAAAGCTTCCGTGGAGACTGCATGGAGGCATAAATGCACACAGAATGCAGACAGGCAGTAAAGATGAGGATCCACTTCTTGTGTAAAGGGTGACACGATAAGGAAGATATCAGGGCTACCGTATATGCTGTATTATTTCTTGAAAGAAATAATAACAAAAGTAAAGAAACATGCACAGACTATTTGCCTTGCCAAAACCAATAAAGACAAGGGTACTCACACTGGGGAGCTGTCTCTCTGCTTACACCTCCACCCTGGGGTCTGTAAATCCACGCTTGCCTTCGTTAACCAGAGTTGGCCTCTCAGTTCTTGTGTGCCAGACCAACACCTATAGAGAACCAAAAATTGTTCAGGGCTCTGATGCGTGAGAACAGGAATCAAGACAGGGTCTGGGGGAGGCTTTACAGGTGTATGAAACAATGACAGGTAAAAGAGAGCCTTTTGGACCAAAACCCCGCTCAACCCTCTCCTGGGTCTCCTAAGCATGAATTGCATGGAAGAGGCTCTTTATTAGAGTGCATGGCACTAGATGCTCCTCAGCACTCCCTGAGCCTCTCATCTGCATAGCATTTGGCAGGCCATGCCTGTCTGGCACGGTTTGGAGCTGAGGTGCGCTGGCAGAAAGCAGGCACAGGGGAAGATGAATAGAGCATGGCAGGAGGCCATGAAAGCCGCCGGGATTTAGAAAGGGAGATATATTTTCCAGGTCTCTTGTCCTGCTCACCTTTGTGCAGTTGGCTGCTTTGGGCTCCAGCCCATCCATAGTCACTAAATCCTTCAGCAGACTGGTTTCCTGGTAGCCTCCTTTAACTCCCTCCAGCTTGAAACTGGCTTGAGGCTTCTCCAAGATCAGCTTGATGCTGATAGCAAATCCAGCCATGTCAATAGCAAAGGGCCGATTAGGGTCAAAGACGGTTTTCCATCCCACCACCTTCCCAGCTGGGCTCAATTTTGGGGATTCATACCGCAGCCCCCCAACAAACGCCACCGGCCAGACTGACACCCTCCTTGTGTAGCGCATCTGTGTGGCAGAAGGAAACAGTGCTGTGAGAATGTAACTCTACGATGCTTTTCCCAGCCCATTAGTATGCCATCCTCTGTTTTTATTGGCACCCGTCCTTCCTTGTTGACTTCATCTGCAATTACATGGCTCTAGGCAGCACAGGCTGAAAGTGGCTCTGAGCAATCCGATCTGCTCAGTGCAAGGAGTTGGACCAAATGACCTTTAAAGGTCCATCCTGAAATGACTCTATGATTCTGGGAAAACCTGTGGTTTGCTGATTTCATCCGAACTTTTATCATTTTTTGTTAATAACTCCACTCACTCCACCCTCATTCAAGTAACCTCCCTCCCTGATGCACCTTTGTCCTCCTTTACTGCAGCTTTCCCTCATCCTTACTCTTCCATCCACAGCTACTTCTTAGAAGAGCAACTGAAATTACTGAAATTGTCATAAAAAGGACTTGGAAATAAGTCCTTTTAAAAAAGGATGAGCTTAGCAGCCACCTAAAAATTCTGAAAACTGGAAATGTGTTCTGAGGCATAACATGGTATTTTGACTGGCGTATAACAGCCTGGCTTAATTTGGTGACAAGGGAATTTACTGAATAATCATTTTTGCAAGTTTGTGATAGATTTGGCATCTCACAAAAGCCAGATTTCCAACAAAAGTCTGGGCAAGGTTCTATGATCCCAGGGGCACAGCTCTGCTGTGGTGGCTGGAATTCAGGAGGACAGGAAAGGACAAAAAGTCTATTAGAAAGTCAGTAAACGGTTCTACTACCCCCTGTTCATCACACTCCTACCAGAGCACAGATTTATGCTTTGCCAGAAGTTTATCATTAGTGCTTATTTAAATCAAGTCAGTTCCCCCTGAGGAGAGGTACATATTCTGGGGTATATATACTCTGATCTCTATGGAAACAAACCTGGCAAAATGAAGCTGCAGTTGGAACAATGTTATGTGAGCGGCTACTCACGTCTGCAGCCTCTACCATGGCAGATGTGCTCTTTGCTCTTTCAGCCCTTCAGAGGGTGGCTACTGGTTCAGCTTAACTGTGGGTTTGTAGGGCTTATATCTGCCCTATACCCAGCTCCCACAGACAGCCAAGATAGAAGGGCTCCAGGCAGCTTGCCACAGCTCATACCTCCCAGTTAATGACTAAAGTGCACATGGTAGCCCTGTCTTACAGGTCTTAGAGGCCTACAGCCTCTAAGTTCTGTCCTTAAGAGGCTTTTGCATTTGTATTCTGTTGTTCTGTCCCATATAACTTTATGGCTCTTACCTCTTCAAACAGCTCCAGGCTGTAAGTGTTATCATCATCAGCAAAATACACTACCCCTTCTGGTGGTGCTGTGTTGCTGAAGCTGTCCCTCAGCCAGTGAAGCCCCAGGTTCCTCTGCAGTGTCCCCCGTGGGGTGTGGGATGGGATCCAGGACAGCCCCAGCTTCAGGCTCTTGGGTGTCTCCACATTGAGGTGGGTGAAATTGAGGCCTGCCTTCTCCAGCAGATTGGACACTAGGTTGGTCCTTCGGGGTGAGTCCTCCACCACCACCCAGTGCAGGTTCTGTACATGCAGGAAGGTGTTGGCCAGCCGGGTCAGCTCAGCTTTTTGCACTGGCCGTGTGTAGGTAGGGGTGATAACGAATATAGTCGGCAGGGTGTCTGACCATGGGGGAGGCCTGGAGTACACATAATTCTGGATGACTTTAGGTGTCGCCCCTATGCTCTGCTGCTGGCGAATGCATGACGGGAAGCCTTCTTCTCTCAGTGCAGACGTGCCATTGAGGAGAGCTTTAGAGGTCACGTTCTCATCTGTGTCTTCTGAGACAAAGGAAGGAAGAAGAAAGACGTTAGAGAACTGAGCGCTGCAGAGCTGCCACCTCTCCAGGGGATGCTGAGGACTTATCTTTCTGAACTCAGTGCTGAGCACATCAGCTTTCTCTCTCTAAAGCTAAGCTAAGGAGCATGTTTAACATACTCTTAGGAAAAATTTGGGTGTGTACTGCAGGCAAGTTTGGTCCCACGAGAGTGAGTCTTCTATGGAAGACTCACACCAACAATCGTCACAACCACAAGCACATTGACAGCAGAGCTCTTGCACTTACTTCTCAGCAGGCTGAGGTAGCGGGTGGTTGGGTACTGGTGCCACAAGGTTAGGAGAAGAGCCCATGGCAAGACAATCAGGAGCGTAGTAAGAAGGTTTCGTCTCCTCAGCATGCTGCAGAGAGCTTCCAATACCCAGGCATCTCTCTACCTTTCAGAACAGAGGAAGGAGTAAGAACTCTGAATTATCAGTAATAAAAAAAAACAGTAGGAGAGTTAAGTCTACAGGCCAAATAACCACGATCAGTTTGCTTGGAGGGAAGCATGATAAATGTTGGGTTCTGATCTAGCAAAGTATTCATCTAAGGTTAGGTTCACAAAGAGCCCCATTAAAGTTACAGGCCTAAACCATCATCCAGTTGCCCTGGCCAATTCCTGTGCTACTGAACAGTAGTTATTTATCTGTTTATGTTGCTGTAAAGCACCTCCTGCAACCCCACAATGAACCCACTGTCCTTGACTTAGAGTTCACCTTGCAGAATCTGAGGCCAGAAAGGACTGTTACTTGCTCCCTTCCCAGGGGGAATATTCATTCCTGAGCTTAGAGGTGAGCATTTAATATGCTTGTCCTGTAGGCTTTTTAAAAGCTACATGCAAGACTTGCATTCCTACGTAAGCAAGTGGGCAAAACCAGAAAATGTCAAGATGCCCAGCATCTCCTTCAGACCTGTGGTTTTATTTCGTCCTTATACAGATGCATTGCTGCAATCAGTGATGCACATTACTGCATGCTAAGTTTTGCCTCAGTCATTTCACAGTGCTGGTGATGCTTGCTGCAAGTTTAATTATTCCATGTGCCTTTCTACCCCTGGATTGCTATATTTGGCCACTACAGAATTTAGTTTAAATTACAGACTTCAGAATAATTTCTGTCTTAGTATTTCTGTAGTGCACATGACTAAGAGATCTGAGGAATTGAAACGGTTAACATTTGTTTTCAAAGCTACTTCTATAAAGTGAGAAAAACTAAAGGGAAATAAAGAGAAATTAAGGACAAAAATATCAGGAATAAGTAACAAGAGGTGGCTTATTTATAGATGGCCTGAGCTACAGTAGCCCTGTGCTTGATTGTTCACTTGATTGTTCACAGTTGTTGAGCACTTTCTGCTCTCACTGTAAGAAGTCAGTCTGCCTGGAAATGAGATCTGTGGCTGCTTGATGTAGGCATGCCTTCAACAAAATACACAACATTAATGATTAGTTTGAAAAATACAGACTGAAGTACTTCTACAAGCTATTTGTTCAGGGACATAACTCAGTGCTGTGTAAAGCCAGGAGGTGATGAGAACCCAGTCCTAGCTCTCCTGTTTGCAAAAGCCTTAACAGCTTGTGTACCGTCATAAGAGCATGAGATCCCAGAGATGATTTCTGGAAGGCCAGCATCAAATGTGCTCACTTAGTGCATATGGTGCCTTCTGTATGACTGTGACACAGCCAGGAAGGAACACTCTCCTCCAACTTCTAGCTTCTGCTTTAGTCTCTCTATCAGTACAAAATCTCCCACACACCAGAAACCAGAGCAGTGTTTCAGAAAGAGGGATCCACTTGTACTGCTGCAAAACAGTGGAAGCACTGAACAGCACAGAGCAAAGTCACGTGTTGTCATCTGAAGACTTTTTGTTTTCTCTCTAAGCTGGTTGCCTGATGTTTGATTGAGATACGCTATTGCTAGATTTTCTTCCTCTCTCCTTCTTGGTAACATCTGTAATCATTTTCCTCTAGGACTCCTTTCTAATGCCAAATACTCCTCCTGGTGGACTTCCTCCCTGTCACAGCGATGTTCACTAAGAGGCTGAAGGGAGTATAAAACCTCCATTTGTCTCCTGCAGAGAGATTTCTTTTGAGAAACAGCAGCCACACACCCTGCGGACTGGAGAGCTACTGTATGGCACAGCCCACCAGGCCCTCTTGCTCTCCTAGGCCAAACGCAATTCAAGGGAGAAGGGCTATGGCATCATGTTCATACAAAGCAAGGGAAGGAGGTTCAAAAGGGTTGGCTTTAAATTCCAGTTCTGTAGTGGGCTTCCAAGGTGTACTGAGGCCCAGTTATCTAAAACCTAACTCTTTTAAGAGACACATTACATGGAATGCAAAGGAAATTCCTTGCCCTCAATCTAGGCTCAGCCTACGGAAGGACTGCACTTAGAGAACTGTGTGAGAAGAAACACAACTACCAGTGATAATCCTTAATGCTCCTTACTGCACATTCAGGGAACACTGTGCTGGCTCGTCATCTATTTTCAAGCTATGGAAAGCAGACCGGGGTGCACAAATGTGCCACCAAAGAAATCCAGGCCCTAACAGAGAAGGAGGACTCTGGACTACCTCAGAATAGCAGCAGATGTGTTAGGTCCACCCTGGCTCCTCACTTCCTCTCGGATGCCTACAATTACAGATGGCCCTGCATTAGATCATGCAGCCACCGCTTCTTCCCTTTGATAAAAGGCCTTAATTAAATAGGCACAGTTTCTGTGCAGCTCAGGTCACTCCTGGAGGGAAGAAGAGGAAGCGGCTATGGCAGCTGTGTTACCAAAAAGCACAGAGGAGCGCAGATTCCCTTTCTAATTCTTTCCCCTTCTCCTCACATCCAGCCCCTTTCATGCTTCCCAAATGCTGCAAACAAGCAGAGATGCTGCCTGTGTGTGCAATTCCCCTGGTGCTCTTATTTATTTCTACGTGCACCATCTCTCAATTGCCTTTCTGCAGCATGCAGCGCTGAAGAAGGTAAGCCTCACACAAAGCACCAGGTCCCTTGTGAACCTCACAGGGGAGTCTGACTTTAATCACGTTTTCAGAAAATCCACCTTGGGATATGATATTTTCTCTTAAAGATCTTATCTCCTCTCCCCTCCTGCTGCCCCCTGCATCCATCATGCTTATGCTCTTTTGTTCCTTTCTATGTTTTTCATCTTCCTTTTTTAAGTCTTTAAGAGTTTTTCTTCTTCCCTGTTTCCAGGACTACAAGAATGCCCTGCCTACTGGTACTTTAAAGTAGCCTTTGCCTTCTCTCCGTCCCCACACAAAGATCTTTTGCATTTGTTTGCCCCACAAGGAATATTTCCCTCAAAGTGTCCATTAAAGCATCAGCCCATCCTCTTGAAAACACAGCATCAAAACACAGCCACATGCCAATGCCTCTGGGTAGCTTGTTGATGGCCCCAGTGGGGCTTCTGAAGGTTTACTGCACATATTTTTACCTACATTTTATAATTAAAAACAAAGTCCCCTAAGTGGCTCAGATTAATTGCATGCCTGGCTGGCAGGCATTACCCTGTGTTTTCTTGGCACAACCAGCTACTTCCCTTCTGCCTTTAAACCCATTCAGAGCAGATCCCATTAAATGAGGCTCAAGATCACAAGAAAAATCTGTGATCACCTAAACCAATCTCCAGCAATCATCTCGTAATTCCCGGCTTTAAGCTGTAGAGGGCAGGGACTGTCTCTTAATGTGATCACACAGTGCTGCACTGATCCCAACAGGAGCCTTCCGATGTGCCTGCAGTACAAATATTATTGACTGCACTCTTCTCCTCCCTTGCTATTTCCCCTGTCCTGCCTATTCCCCTTTCTTCTCCCTCTTTTTTTTTAACTAGTGTCTCCCTCAGCCCTTGTTTGTGTTACACACCTGTAATAACGTTAGCTGGATGTTTGATGGATGCCTTCAATATTCTGCTTGTAGCCTTCTTGAGATGTTTTCCAATTACACATCTCTCTTCTTAATTTCATCCATCAATCTTTCATTCTCCGATAAAAATAAACACATACACACAGAGTACAAAGCTGAGCATGATAGGGACAAAATGTTTCTGGTGCTACTCTTGGCTCCTGCTGTTTTGTCAGATTTCTCAATTCCTGAGACACAACAGCATCCAATCTCTGTTTAAGCCGACGTGCTGATGTAGGTGGAATTAATCTGAAAGGATTGGGGAGAGAGTAAAGAGAGAAGCACACGGAAGAGCCCAGCCCTAGCTCAGATTCCCCAGCCTGGTGTGAAGAGCATGATCTGTCTGAGGCTCGAAGCATCGCACATGACCGGTGTCTATGTCTGTTAGTATCACACAGAGCTTGGGAACTCTGAGATTTCAGTTCTGCTCCCTGCCTGTCTGATTCTGCATTAGAATTACACCCTGCCCAAGAAAGATTATTTCTGCAGCCAGAAGTAGCCAGTCTGTATGACCCGGGTTTGCAGCCTCTGAATGCTAGAGCCCCAGGGCTATCTGGCTGCACCGTCAGACGCTCTGCACTCTACACTGTTTTCCAAAAGAGACAAACTTCACAGCTCCAACTGTCCATAGGAACATCCAGCAAACGAGCCTAGAGTCTTTTTTAGGCAAGCACCCAAAGCAAACTAGCTGCAGCTGTTTGCAGCCCTTCCTGCGTATCCCAGGAGGAATGAACGAAAAAGGATGGGGATGTGGGGAGCAGAGAGGGGCAGAACTGGAGCAGAGCTGCCCGCAGGGTACAGATGCCTCTTCATTTCATGAGCCAAAACTGTCAACAGGGTTTTGAGTTTGTTTTGCCTGCATTTTGCTGCCTCTCCCCATCAGCCCCTAGCCACCTTGAGGAAGTCCATGCAGATTTCATGAGTTCCCTAACTCCCGGTGTGGGAGATGTGATGCTGAAGGCAGAGCGGGGAGCTTTCAATTATTAATGAGAGCGACCTCTCTTTAAACAAGGAATGCATAATTCATGGCAGGGCCGGTATTTGTGGTGATCAGCAATGGCTCTGTCTGTGCTTTGCTGAAATCCACAGGAAGCTGCTGTCCCCTCTCCCGCAGTCCCTCGGGTCCATCAGAGCCTTCAGCTGAAACTTCAATAGTGCTTAAAATCGCGACAAGCAAGGATGCTGCACTGGGCAGCCTCCTGCCTGTTACAGATGAGCTCAATAAAGTGTGAGGATGGATCCAGGGAAGCACGGAGATGGGTCAATAGGTTATTGCTCTGGGATAAGAAGGGGTAATTACTGCACAAGCACAGCCACCACAGGACATTTCTCAGCAGTGGGACTCCAGCCCTGAAACAGGTCTGCAGGCACGGCATCGGTGCTGGGCGGAAAGGACAGATCTGAAGGACAGCATCTATGGGCTCACACCAGCAGCATTTCTTGTGGAAACAAGGGGAGAAGGGAGGTTTGGCTTCTGCTCAGGAAATGGTTTTTTCTCCCCTAACCTTCAGTGGAACTGCGTGACTGAAAAGCAAAAAAGAGAAAAAAAAACAAAGGAGAGACAAACCCCCGAGAACTGTGGGTAAGAAACAACACAGGGAAGGATGGCCAGGTCCTTTCCCAAGGCAGGATGACCAAAGCTACCAGCAGCTGTGGGATTTCGAGGCTTGAGCTCGTCTCTCAGCATGCAGGCTCATGCAGGGACAACTTCCCAGGGAAAGTGAGTCACTCCTGGTGAAATAGCAGCCCATCTCAAGCCCCCACATCTTTCTCAGATGCAGCACAAAGCTTTGTCTTGCCCTTGCCAATTCCAATCCCCTTGCTGTATGGGACTGCTGTTAATTCAGCCTAGAAGCCAGACTCATACTTGAGGAACATAATGTGTGTCCCCCTTTCCCTCCACTGCCTGCATGAATCCAAATCAAGCATCTCCCTCCTGCCCTGGAGCCATCAGGTCTGCAGACAGCGCAGGGCACAGAGCATTGCCCTTGTCCCTTACCCTAGGGCTTGTCTCTAAGTCAAGAGGTCATGCTTTATATTGGCTTTTGTTCCAAATTTAAGAAAAGCAGAAAGCAATAACAACAAAAAAGAACCACTGGGGAAGATAATTAAATCTGCTGGAGAGGTCCCATGGGAGCCAAGACATTGGAGATAGCTCACTGTTGTCTCCAGGTAGATGAAGGGTATCCAGGCACTATCTGGGCTATCAGCAGGAAAGGAGATAACCCAGTTCTGATATAGACTAGACCTTGAACTTGTCTGCTAAGTTCAGCTATGCAGGGAGCCTTAAAATGCCTAAGAAAGGAGGTCTGAAACAGGTTATTTTTAATCAGCCTGGACCCAAGTGTCCTTCACAACCAACCCATACAACCCTCAGCTGCCTTCCCCGAGTGTCAGCGAGGGAAATCAACCCAATTCTGATTTCCCTGTGTCTGTACCACTTGTTCCTAAGCAGAACCATAATCCAGGGGTGCCAGAAATACCCAGGGAAAGATTGGCAGCTTGGGCCCAAACAGAAGCAGAAAGACCAGATGTCTCCTGGGGAAGCCAGCTCCTTCCTGAGAGACCTATCTGCATGGAGTTATCCTTTCCTGAAAGGAGCTCGTGTATTTACACTGAGACTTCTCTCCCGTGCTGCCAAGCACTGGCAGAACCAAGCTCTTTTTTAGACACTGATGACTGTCATAGAAAAACAATTTCCAATGTACTGGCATCATTTATACCAATACCTACATTATTAAAAAAAAAAAAAAAGAGGGAAAAAAAAAAAAGAAAAAAGCTTTCTTTTCCAATGAGGCAAAATAATTCTAGGGGAGTAAAACCAGTAGTGAATTGTTTGAAAGTGTGCATTTCATCCAGAGCTTTCCCTACTGCGTTAACAACTGATGCCTGTTCGGCAGGAGTGGGAGCTGTCATTTTACAGGTTTCTTACAAAAGCAGAAAGGAAAAACCCATGGTGTTTGCTTTCAGAGCTTTTTCAAAGATGGAAAGGAATTATTTTTTTTCAGAGAAAAGGGCATATTTGAAAGATAATTACATTTCACAGGTGTTTGTTTGGAGAGAAAAAAAAAAATCGCCTTAATCACAAGCTCCTTGTAAGGAGAGGAGGCCCAAAGGCCAGCACAATTCCTCTGGTAGCAGCCAGGATGCAGACGGGCTTTGATCTTAGCTGTGTGTCAATACAACATCAAACGTGGACCTCCAGAGGAACGCACAATCACTAATGCATGCTCTCAATTGATTTAGACAGCTTGTTTTCCCCCTCTGCTTTCAAAGGTAACGTCCAAATGCTCTTCCCTGCCGGACTTCTCAGCTGCTCCTAGGTAGGGCAAAGGAAACCAGAGGAGAAGCTGCTCTGGCTGAAGTTGTACTGCAAATGAGTGGAACAGGCTTTGTGCCACTTAAAACATGCTGGAGATGTCTGCTGTCTTCCTCAAACTGGTTGGAATACTGACATTTTCATGAGAAAGGAAGTGCCGAGTTGGGCTGAAGACTGGGGTTTCTTTCCCTTTCCCTTGCAGCCTTCTTTTCTCCAAGCTGAACAAGCCCAGCTCCCTCCCCTACAAAGACAGGCTGAGGGAGCTGGGCTTGTTCAGCCTGGAGAAAAGAAGGCTGCAGGGTGACCTCATTGCGGCCTTTCAGTACCTAAAGGGAGCCTACAAACAGGAGGGGAATCAACTCTTTGAAAGGGTAGATAACAGCAGGACAAGGGGAAAGGGTTTTCAGTTGAGGGAGGGGAGATTTAGGTTGGATGTCAGGGGGAAGTTCTTTACAGAGAGAGTGGTGAGGTGCTGGAACAGGCTGCCCAACCTTCAATGAGGTTGTGGATGCCCCGTCCCTGGAGGTGTTCAAGGCCAGGTTGGATGGGGCCTGGGCAGCCTGGTCTGGTATTAAATGGAGGCCCTGCCTGTGGCAGAGGGTTTGGAGATTCATGATCCTTCAGGTCCCTTCCAACCCGAGCCATTCTGTGTGATTCTGTGATTCATTTTAATGCTTGCATGTGTGCACCCTGAAGAATCAGCAGCTTTCCTTTGTGCTTAGAAACAATTGCAGGCAGATGATGCGCGCAATGCACCTGCAGCAATCCCCTTGTTTTTATTTGGGATTGCTGGCTGGATTACACAACCAATGAAATCATCATGAAAATAGTGTGCTGCTGTGCTGGTCACCCTGTAGATCATAGAATCATAATCACACAATGGCTTGGGTTGGAAGGGACCTTAAAGCCCCTTCAGTTCCGACTCCCTGCCATGATCAGGGCTGCCACCCACCAGAGCAAGCTGTCCAGGGCCCCATCCAGCTTGGTGCTGAATGCTTCCAGGGATAGGGCATCTACAACCTCTCTGGGCAATCTGTTCCAGTGCCTCATCACCCTTTGAGTAAAGGATTTCTTCCTAACATCTAATCTGAATCTCCCTTCTTTTAGCTGAAAACCACTCCCCTTTGCCCCGTTGCCATCAGACTGTGTACAAAGTCAGTCTCTCCCATTTGTAAGCTCCCTTCAAGTACTGGAAGGCTTCAATGAGGTCTCCCCTGAGCATTCTCCAAGCTAAACAAGCCCTGTTCTCTCAACCATTCCTCATAGGAGGGGTGCTCCAGCCCTCTGATCACCTTTGTGACCCTCCTCTGTACCCATTCCAACAGCTCCACATCTTTCTTACGCTAGGGCCCCAGACCTAGATGCAGTACACAAAATGGAGACTCATGAGAGCAGAGTAGAGAGGGACAATCCATTCCTTCTCCCTGCTGACCACCCTTCTTTTGTTGCAACACAGGATACAGTTAGCCTTCCCGGCCAGTGCTGGCTCACATCAAGCCTCTTGTCCACCAGAACCCCAAGTCTCTTCCCACAGGATAATACGGAACAGATGCGAACCAGCACTCGTGCACTACCACCAGAACATGTGGGCACTGCTGAAGTTAGGGGTGGAACAAGAAGAACAGGGCTTTGGTCTTCTTGATGGACATTTCTGCTGTTGTGGCTCTCTGAGCCATGTGAAATATTCCAGCTCCATAACTAGCGGAGATGGCCCAAAATGCTAATTTTGGTATTTTCCTCCTAATAAATCTTCAACAGTCATTAGATCTGCCACTTGCTGTGTGGTATCCAAGTGTTGTGCCAATGCTTTTAAAAACAAATGGAGAATGAAGAAATAAAGTAGCACCTAGAGAATTCTTTTGCAATAGATATACGTTATGGTCCACTGCTTGTTTTGTACTTTAAATGTCATAGCTGATCTGTACAGCTTGGGTTCAATTAAAAGAAAGACCAGGATGAAAAATCGAGAGAAAATTGCAGTGTTTGTCCTCTACCTTTTGTGGGTGAAAAAAAAAAAAGAAGAAAGGGAATGAAGGGAAGAAGTGGCACAAAGGTGATGGCTGGCATCCTGCTGAGGTGTTCTGCTGTCCTTCACTGTCCTCACAGGGGGGCTATTGCCACAGGTCCATAATTGAGTGCCAGGACATATGAGATCAAGGGATCCATATATGATTGATACTTTCTACTATGGTGAATGCCAGCGGAGCAGTCAGGACAACAGTCAAAATATCTAAATTATGCACCAGCTGCCAGAAAGTCACCTCATGTCTTGATGTAAAGAAGTTTTTCTTTGTGCAAAGCAGCTATGCAGGCTGATGAGCAGATGGAGCTGAACAACAGCAAAAGCTGAATACCCCATCTGACAGAAATCCAATCCTTCCAGAAAAAAACAAAAAGGTGCAGGTTTTGGTTTATGTTTTCCCATGTTGTGCATCAATGAAACGAAAGAGATTAGTCGGTTGGGAAGGCAAAGAAGGCTACTAGGGAACTGAGGAATGACAATCTCACAGCACAAGAGACAAACTCTGCTCTCTCTTAGAGCACATAGAGCTTGCACTCTCTTTGTGTTGTGTTCCGCGCTGACAAGTGAAAGCAACCTGGTTTGGAGGTGATGTCAGCATGTGCTACCTCCAAACCTTCTCTTGGGAGGGAGGTCAGCCTATGCTATGTGTACCTCTGAGTTTATCTGTGTACCTGTATGCTTCAGGCCTGGATGCAACGAGGGGATAGCACTACCCTCTGAGATGGTAAGTTGTTTGCTCTTCCTGTCCTTTCAGCTTGGAGCTCGATCTTTGCACAAATACCAGCAAGAAAACACTAGGAAGTGCTTCTCCTCAGCTCTTACATCTCTACACTTGGAAGCTGGTGAAACACCCTCCTTCCCAGCTCCCTTCCACATGGGGTACCAGCTGGCCTTGGGCAGAAAATCTGAGGAGCAGATACTTCTGGCCAGCAGGGAGAGGTGAACTTGGCATTCTTGGAGCCCTTCTTGGAGCTCACTTCAAAGGCAGATCAGGCTGCCCTGAAACATCAGGCCAGATAAAAAGCAGCCTTTCACTGACAGAAGTGGGCTGCTGCTGTACGTCTCAGAGGTGGAGTCGAATCTCTCTGTGGGTGAATCTGCCTCTCTTTGTGCTGGAGGAGGAACTGCCCTCTAGTTATCTAAAAGCTTGCTGAGCATCGGGTCAGTGAGCAGGCTCCCTGTGGAGAGCTGTGCTGCTAGCTATGGCACTGCACCACCAGAAACTGGATCTCCAGAAGCTCAGGAATGGCTTGAAACAGGGGTGGCAACTGTCTTTGCTGGACTATACACTTATGCTCCCAGAGCATATTTCTGGTTGCTTTTCACAATTGCCTTCCTCAACCGGATTTGACTGGAGAACAGTCTTTTCTTCCTGCAGTGAAGAGACTTCGCTCCACTTTACTAACTCTCTCCCCACAGAGGGATGCTGGGTGTTACCCAAACTGAGCCAACCCAAGAAACTGGCTTCCTGGTTCTGCTGCTGTAACTAATTTCTAGGCCAAGTGTGTTTGTCATGTGATGCTTAGGTCAGGACCCATGCTGGGCTCAGGAGAGAACTAGCTAGTATCAGATTTTAGCTGTTTGCTAAGTGGTGTGCACAAGGGATTACAAAAGAGCAGAAATCACATCTAGAAACTATTCTGCACCAGGGCTTAACAGCTACAGGGCTTGGTTTGGCTCCTAGAGAGATACAATCCCAGTGTGTCTTGGCTTGCTGGGCTGTGAACAAAACTTGCTGATGGCAGCTTATCTAATGCTGAGTGGGATCCCCTGAGTAGACATCAGCAGGAGGGTTACGGGGGTCCTCTGCAGCATTCCCAGAAGAGGCTTTTGATGGGATGCTACCCTTGTCTAGTAGGGTAACACTGCAACTGGGAATGCAACTGGGGAGATTGGTTCTCACATGTGAGCAGTAAGGAATTTGTTATCGAAATGGGGGACAAGAGAAGAGAGTGCCACCCCCTTGGGCTTTTTGAGGTCTACTTTTAGAAGCAACTTTTAATTACCTTTTCCCAAAGAATCCTTGGGGGTAGCCTATATTCACCCGTAGAAGTCTTCTCAGTGCAGAGGTCAGCAGTGATGAGCAGATTTTAATGAAGCAACCTTAATGAAGCCCTGTGCCTTCTCTTGTAATGGGTCTGTTGATGCGTATCAAGTAATAAGAGATTTGCTGTGTTTTCCTTAATGGTCCAGGAATTCTATTCTAACATAAAAGCTAGAAATGTCACTTTTGCTGTAAAGAGAGCTCCTGCTACAAGGAGCAGGCACACGTGCCTGGAGGAGGAAGAAAACTTGCTGTGGGCCCTGGAACAGGAGGATTTGCCAACTTGCCTTTGATGCTGCCCGGGCCCATGATCCAGCTTGGCTAGGCTTGTATTTGACTTCAGCAGATGCTGTTTATGGGCTTTGTAGAGGTGCACTGGGATAATCAGGATTTGTTTTCTGTTTGCTTGCTAATTTGAGACCCTGCTGTGAGATTTGGATGTTTCCGAGGATTCTATATTAGCCTTAATGATTAAAAAATTATTTCAATGCTTAGTGAAGAAGATGCATGATCTATCATTGCAGCCGCTTAGCAACGGGACTCATTAGGACATGTATTAGTGCAGAAAGATAGCCTTGCCCCCATGTCCTCTTGGAATGACTATCCGCTCATCTAAACAAGATGAAGGTCTTTGCTGGCCTCCTCCGAGGCCAGAGGATAAAGCACTCAACTGTGAAACAAGATTTCTCAGTTCTTTGTGTAGCATCTTCAGCTATGTGCATGTATGTGGTTCTGGGCAAATCATTTCACCTTCTTCGGTGCCTCAGTTTCCCCACAGGTAAGATAAGCACAACAACATTTAAGTACATTGGAATAAACGACTCTCAAGTGCCAAAGGTCACTACAAACAGAGCAAAGCAAAACAAAACAAAGCAAAACAAACAAAACAAACACAAAACAAAACCCCTTGCAGTGAATGAAAAGTGTTTAAGCCCTTAGGGCTGCAGCTTATACTGACCACACAGTATGTGTAGTGCTCCTTCCTGACGCATAATGTGGTTAGCTAATTGCAGAGAGAACAAAGATGTTCTCCTAGCCTCTCAACACCTGACAGTAGCCATGTAGAGGTGTTAAAATCTTGTTATCTGGCTCCAAAAAGAAAACAATTTTAGTGATAGTCCCTTATCACCTTTTACAGCATGCTTTCAAGACTTGCAAAGCCTGGCAAGTTTTTTTTTCTGGTCAAATTTTCAAGGAGCAAAGAGGGTCAGGGGCTGTAAGCTCACAGGAACACTGGTAAAAGTTCTCTTTGAGAGGAGTATTTGGTGCTTTTTATCTCCAGTCTTTCATTGATACTGTGAGGCAGCACCACGCTCCTTATGAGGAGGGAGAAGTGGGTATAAAAGGAGTCACTTTGGTCCAAGGTGTAAGAGCTGAGGTGCTCTTGGGCTTGCGGTTGGGTCACTGAACTTCATACCTGACAGCAAGCAAGAGGCACGGTCAGAGCATTAGAGCCCTCTCTCAGAAGATTGCCTAGTTTGCTTTTTTGTGTGTGTGATCCTGCTTTAAAGTTGCAGGAATGTGGCAGCACAGCACTGGCGCTCTGATTTGTTAATTCCATCTCATCCCACCAGCCCATGAAACAAAAGCATCTGTGTTTGTTCACGAGGAGCACATGAAGGGCCTCATTCATGTCCGAGGTGGAGAGGGAAGCTGGCAGATCGAGGCAAGTCATCGGTGCCCCCTTCCTTTCCACCTTTGTGTGGGTTTGGGCTGGGAGAAGGGTGCTGGGAGGTGGAAGGCAGCAGGAGGGAGAAAGTGAAGGTCATCCTCACGGTCTCCATGGGCTGCTTGGCTGGGCCAAATGGTGACAGGAGGGGCCCAAGTAGCGCGCAAAGCCTCTCAGTGAGGCCTGCATCCCCACAGTGCAGGGAGGACTAGGCAGTTGGATCCATTGCTGCCACTTGGGCTTAGCCAGCATTAGTGGCAGCCTTCACACAGGCTCACCCTCATGAACAGCATTGCTGCTGCTGTGGTCACAGCTGGGCCTTTAGGGAGCCAAGTAGTCACTCCTGCAGGGAGCCCAGCACTGCTGCCTAATGCATGCTACAGATATAAGCAGAGAACAATACACTACATACAACAGCCATAGGAGAAATAGTCCCTTACCACTTTTTACAGCATGCTTTCATTATGAGGAAGGATCAGTGTGAGACAAATATTAACTGTCCTACTCTATGGGGCATTGAGGGGCAGAGGAACCAGCAACCTCTGCTTGTGCTGGGCCAGGATAGGCTGTGCCACTTCGAGTGAGAGGTGCCAGGGGAGATCTATCCTGCAGGGAGCACCTTGCTTAGACCACTTCTCTACCCCTGCCCTTATAGACAGCATCTTCTGGAGTCAGGCTGCAGCACTGCACTGAGAGCATTCCTGCAGGGCATGCAGGGTCTGCAAGCTACTGCCTGCTTCTTGGCTTTTCCACCAAGCCCTCCCACACCAGGATTTCCTGGGAGCAATCCTGCTTTGCTAGCAAAACGTGGTTCCCATGCGCCTTGTACTCCCACACGCAAACCCATCGTGAACTTGCAGAAAGAAACAACGCTGTTGCCCTACTGCCATGTAACCAGAGCAGAGACTGTTTGACTGCTAACCCCATCCAAGTAATCCCAGTGCTCTGCTAGGCAAGACGCAGGCTGAATAGGGAATAAATGCCCACGTTTTCGTTGCCAAGGGGTAACATCCAAAGAACAGGACAACACAGTTTTCTTTTGTAATGCAGCATTACTCATAAACTGGCACTGCACAAAGTTGCCAGGCTGCTGGCAGCCTCTTAAAAGCAACAGCAGCAGCAGGGGAAGCGGCAGCGTGAGCACCGCTGGACCAGCTTACATCTCATCAGAACTTAACCTGAACCCGCTCCAGCTGATGAAAAACAAACCTACTGAGAGCTAAGTGTCAACATACAGGCAGGAAAACACATATTTTTTGCTTCTGCATAGAAATGAAAATAGGAAATGCTCTGGTAATCTTCACTCAAGCATGTCCATCTCCTCTCGTCCTTTGTCTCTCATTGATCAGTGTTGTCTGTTTCAGAAGGCACAAGAAATCCTATGCCAGACAACTGTAAGAGGTTGAAGCCTGAAGATTTAGATCTATTTCAAATGGACTGTCCTACCCGATAATGAATGATCTATTATCCATCAAAACGTCTCTTCCTGAATCCCATACCCAGCATCTGCAGCACTTTGCAGCAGCGAGTTCCGTATGTCACTATGCACTGCAAGGGAAAACATATTTACCACCAAAATGTTACCTTTTGCATTTTCCTGACTGCAATCCAGTTCCTTCAATAAAAAAAAAAAAAAAAAGTAATGTAGAAAAGACACATTCTTCCTGTTTGACAGAAACAACTGCTTTGTTTTTCACCCCAGCACCCCTCCTCATTTTCCTCCCTGAGCTAACTGGCCCCATCTTGAGGCATATCTCCGTGCACATAAGGCACTTGCAGGAATACGTGCCCAGAGCAGAGACAAATGGCAAGCAAAAGCTAGGGCTACGAATCCCAGCAATGTGTCACAGCCCTCGGAAATCATCCCTCACAGGTAAACTTTGTTCACATTTTATAAACTTGAGGAATTTGCAGAGTGCACTGCTTTTATCTTAGGGAGAAGGCTTTCAGCCCCCTGTGCTGCATGGTGGAGGAAGCCAGCAAGGCGGCCAATTGAACGCATAGGAACACAGACAAAGCAGATAAATGTGAGCTCTTAAGGGAAGACTTCTGGGAGCACTAATGTCACTTGAGAGGGAGCTGGAAGAGACTTCTCAGTGCTCTTAATTACGAGCCTGCACAGCTTAAAGCAGCGTGAAAGGATAAAGGAGCGAGTTCTTTATGAAGTCACCGACCACAGGTTGGAGAGCAATTTGGAGGCACATCGCAGCCTGGAGGGATGGGTTGGGACTGAGAAGAGGGTGATGTTAGCCAGAGGTCTCCTCTGCATGCCATATTTCATATTCTGTTACACCAGCAGCAGGTTTTAAACCGCAGTCCCGTTAGGCTGAGCTCTGCTTCTCAGAGAGGCAGCTGCTCCAATCCAATCTAACCTGGGGCTGTCTTGGCTCTGATGCTATCAGGTTGCTGTAAAGACGGGGTGGTCATACTGACAAGCAGTTCTGCATGTAGTCAAAGAAGTGCTCTCCATCACATGTGCAGAGCACCTGGAGGTCTCCAGATAGGGAGCTGTGGGGTAAGCCTAATGCTGATCACCAGAGAGACCAGAAGCACACAGGGCAGAGGGATGTGAGACTTTGCCAGGGCCCTGCAGTTGTGTTGGACCTGTTTTCCAGTCTGGTTTATTAGCACCTTGTTAGGTTTCCTCTTTTATAAGGAACAGTTAAGTATGAGGAGGAAGGGGACAAGTATCATCTTTCCTGCGTGCATACTGCAGAATAATGACAGAGCTTTCCCAGGGCAATTCTGCATGCTCAGTAAAGGGCATCTCTGGAGCCTATCAAATCCATCCTCCCTCACAGACACAGGAAGGCTTGCAGCTCTCTGTTCCTCCCCAGCAGGGATGTGCAGGGTAGTGACCTTCATCAGGGACCGTGTTGGAAAAGAGGAAAGGAAAGCAGCCTGGGGGAAGGCTGGAGTGAATACACTCCTAATAGGTACAGCTTTGCTCTCAGGCACTGAGGACAGACAGATTCTGGGCTGCCCAGAAGCAGAAGGTCTGCCTCCAGCATGGCACAGGCAAAGAAAAAGGGTGCTGGGTACATGGGAAGCACAGCCTCGAGCTGCCCAGTGCTGCCTCAGATGCTCTGCTGGGAAGATGCCACAGAACAGCACTGAGTGCTGGTCATAGAGATGTTCCCAGCTCACAAAAAGCATGTGAATTTAAGGGCTGTATGATATAGAAGTATTCTTTCTTGCATACATTTAGCTACACTACAGCTCTGTACAGCTCCCTAGGCAACAGTCATCCTAAACGACACTGTAACAAAATCCAAAGGTGCGGGAGCTTCACTCACTAAAAACCCTTCCCATGCGAGCAGGAGTCCTCAGTCCAGCTGCTTTGCTTTCTATCCCATGTCTTATGTTCCTTGCAAGTCAGGCTGAGGCCCTTCCCTGCAGCAGTGGCTGCGTCTCAACTGCACTCCCTGCCAGCTGCTTGGACCACTATGGAACTGCAAGGTTGCCTGAATGGTTTATCAATTATTACAATTATTATTACTACTACACTGTGCGTCCCTCCAGCTGATGGCTTCCAGGAAATGATGGAGCCAGTCCTGCAGAGAGCTGTCCTGGTTGCACGCTGTGCTGCAGGGCACAGTGGGAAGGGGCTGGGTAGCAGACAGCTGTGATGCAGGCTGCCACACACAGCCCCTGCCTGGCAACCTCTCTGCCACCCCAGCCTCACCCCCAGCACTCACAGCAACCCGTCTCACTGCAGAGCAATGGCAGCCTCCCTGCTGCTGGAATCCCATCCTGCTGCTTTGTGCAGCCACCTCCTAACTCCTTATGTGGTCCCCATTCCCAGCTTTGCCCAAGGCTCTCTCACAGGTACAGATGGCACCAACCTCACCTTTCATTTCTTTTCACCAGATGAGATTTGAAGCCCAACTCAGGCAGGTGACCAGAGTAGCCTGCACCCTGCTGTACTCCCTGCATAGATGCCCTGTGCATGGAGGCCTCCTCTGCACGCAGGATGCCAAAAGCACCTGCAGAGGCTGCATCATTTGCGCTCCACTACTTGCTGGTGGGGCTACGCGAGCTCCAAGTTGCAGCATGGCACTGATTGCCGGGCACTGCTGCTGTGCTAGAGATGCTCGTATTGACCTGCTGAGCCCCGCATCACTTATCCCGAATGTGAATGGGAACTGCCCATGCAGGCCAGTCAGAGGAGGTGCAAGGGACCAGCTTCTTCTCCTCACACCTGCTGGCTGAGGAGGGCTGCCTTTCCTCTCCCTGGAGCTGGAGCGACAGGAGGATGTGGGAATAAAGAGCCACTTTCCAACTCACCCAGCAGTACCCAATCCAACTCTACGCTCCTCATCCCCCGGCAGACACCTCTGCTATCCCGGCCCCAAATCCCGCTTGAAGGCTCGGCGGAAGGAAGCAGAGACTCTCTCCAGCCTCACCACCGCCGCCGGTGCCGGTACGCCGCTCGCTCCCATGGAGAATACCCCCGGTTCCTCCAGAGGATGCCCGAGGGAGGCGGGCGGCTGCGGAGACGCAACCCCTCGAAGGACCCCGACGCTCCCGGGACCGCAAGGTCACCCCCGCTCCCCGGCGCTGCCCGCAGCCCGCGTCGGGTGCTCACCTGGCGGTGGCGGCGGCGGGGCGGCAGCGCGGTACCGGGATGCCGCCGGCGAGCATCTCCCGCCGCCGGGCGAATGAGCCGCGTCTGTCCGTCCGCCCGTCCGTCTGTCCGTCCGTCCGTCCTGCCGCCGCGGCGGGCAGCGCGCCGGGACCGGCCCGACGGCGGCGGCGGCGGATCTGCCGGGGCCGCCCTCCGACGGCGGCGGCGACAGTAGCGGTGCGGTTACGCGCGGCGCGGAGCCGATTTAAGGCCACCCCGGCAGGGCGGGAGGGGCGGACGAGCGGGGCGGCCCGCCGGCGGCTGCAGCATCCCGCCGCGCCACCTTAAGCGCGGAGCGGGGGACAGGGAGAGCGCGGAGGGGGCGGCGAGAGCGGCGCCGCGCAGCGGGAGCGGAGGGAGTCGGCGGCGGGAGAGCCCCGAGCGGCCCCGCTGTGGCGGAGCGGGGCTGCCGGCCTCGGTTCGGGGCGGGCTGCCATAAGGAGGAGCCTCGGTGCGAGCTTTGCACCGGGCCCCGCGGCTCTGCCCTCTGTCCGGGTTCGGGGCTGCCGCAACCCCAGGGGGCTTCTGTCAAGATGCTGTGAGCGAAGGGCTTTGAGGCTTTTGCCCGGAAGGTGCTCCTTGAGCAGAACAGGAGGGCACCTGTGCTCGGGTGAGCTGACAGGGTTCTGCTAAGCTCCTGGAGCAGGTGCTGCCGAAAACACCTTGGGAAGGGAAGCAAGTGACATTTTGCAGTCCAAATGACATTTACAATGTGCGACACTGAGGTGAACCCCATCTCTGCTCGCAGCTCATCACCTCCGTGGCTGCCACAGCACATGGCCGCTCCTGCCTGCCCTGCATCCAGGGCTGCCCTCACACACGTCTGAAGGCCACCTGTGCCCCGCTGTGTGAAAACCGCACTTGAGCAATTCAGGCTCGGAGGAGTCCTGTGTGCTCAAGACTGCAATGCCTTGGGTTTAGGCAAACCCCTGAACAGACTGCTTTGTGTGGACACTGTGACTCTCAGGCCTCTTGGGAGAGGTGGATTCCGAAGGAGATTCGCCCCTGGGATCAAAAGGATGAGATGGGATCCCAAGGTCCTTCTGCCGCCTCCTGGCTGTGCACAGCCCTGCTGCCTGCATTCCTGGCTCCCCCTGACATGCTCTGCTATCCCAGGTCACCTCTTTCTCTCCATACCCACGCTGAAAGCACACCATGATGTGGATTTCAGCCCTCAGATGGGATGCTAGTGGTCTCACCTGCCGAGCTCTGTTCCTATTTATTTGGCCCGATCCTGTGCTCACAGAGCCTGTTGAGCTGCCTTGTGCCCTATCCCCAGGGATACTCATGCACCCACACAGAACCCCTTTTCTTCCCAGTCCTGTGAGCTCAGTGAAGCAAAGGCAGAAGGTAGGGAGGGATCAGCATGTCTCCCCAGCCCCAAAGCTGCAGTGCTACCTCTCTCCTCATTGTAAGCAGCCTCCCAGGGCACGTGCAGAACAAGCAGTACTCAATGCACAGCTCGCCAGCCTTTGAAGAGCCTGTGCTCCAGCAAAGCAGCCGGCAATTGCTGCCTTAAGAAAGCAGAAAAGCTGCTCTGCAAGCTCTGCAGTTTCATTTCTCTCCCCCTTGAAACACCAGAGCTGTAGTCTAATCAAGCTATTTCTGCGACAAGCCAGGGAGGAAAGAAAGGGAGATTGTTAGTGTTATTGCTATTTTTAAATACTTTGCTGGCTCTTGAATAGGATGATGATGGGGGCTGCTTAAGGACCCAGACAGAGACAGATTGATGTGTGCCGAATGCATCTGTCATGCTTCAGAAGGGAGGCAGCTCCTTTGGTAGCACAACTCCAAGGTGCAGCAAGGAACTGTGGCGAGGACGGTGGTAGATTGGGTTCTAAACTTGAAGGCACACAGTCAGCACTTGAAGGCAGCATCCCCTCTGAACCTGGGTGCTTTGGGTGGGAGTTCCATGTGCACCTGGAGGATGATGGACAATCCCGCATCCCATCCCTCTCAGAAAAGTTTTCCTAAAGGTAAACACCTATTTAGCTTTCAATCAATTTGTGAGCAGAGACTTGTATGCTGACTGTTGATTTCTGTAAGATAGCTTCAAAAAAAAAAAAAAAAAAAAAAAAAAGGCAGTCTCTACAGTCTCTATTAAAATGTCAGCCTTGAGAGTAGTCTTGATGATATTCTGTCAGTCTCATATCTGTTACATTCAATAAGGCTCTTCCACAGAAGTAAGCAACTGCTTTTATATAAGAAAATACCCTGCCTCTTAAGTGAGCTACCTACTGAAAGCACGCTTGATGCAGCCTTTGAAAGCGCTGCCTTGCAGCACCCATCTCACTGTGGACTCTTAACAGTGCACATGAATCACAAATCCAGAAGGATGCGAAGGGCCCTGCTTTCCACAACTGCCGTGCTGACAGCAATGTCAAGTCCTTCTTTCTCCAGCGACCGATCGTGACACATCCTTTGTCTGTATCCATGGGGAGGCGGAGGGAGGCCAGGGGTGGAGAACAGAGGCCGGTTGTCACCCAGCTCCTTGGCTATATGAGAAAGTGGCTTCTGTTTCTGAGCTCCTCTCTGCTCCGCGTCTTTCATCAACATCGAATTAAACAAGGCTTTCTTTTGTATGCTGGGAATGAATGGTCTGCATAAGGGTCAAATAGCACTGCCTGCAAAAGCTGAAACCTGTCTTTGCACAGCACTGGTTTGTCCTGGAGGCACACAGTCCCCATCAGTTGGATGTGCCCCAAAAGCAGGCTCCCTTCTGGCATCAGACACTTGGGGGCAGAGTCCAACATTCAGGAAGGAAAGGATGCACATTAAGGTTGGATTGAGATTCTCTTCATGGTTGGGTGGCGTCCAAATGTGGGTAACTGCTCCAGTTCTGATTTTTGGTCTTTAAATGAGAGGCAGCCCTAAATTCCTCGAGATTGTCCAAGCTAGTTAAGATATCTCACAAGTGCAGCAGAAGCTTTTGATCACCCTCTGCTAGAACAGTATCTGCCTCCTGCTGCAGGTTATGGGCATACAGAAAGATACACACCATTCCTTTCTGCTACTCATTTGGTTTTTAATTCACCCAGTCTGGTGTTTGTGGTAGTCCCTTCAGCTATGCCAACTTCTGATGCCAGAGCCTTGCTGTGTTGGATAGCAGAGTTTGGGCAGAGCCTTCCCCCCATTGGAGTTCTCAATCTGCAGTGAGAGCAGAATTTGTCACTGCAGATAAGTTGCTGGTGTTTAGCTTGCTTTGCAGCATGGTTTGCCTGAGCCCATGGATCTCTCCCTCAACAAGAACAATCTCCACCAGTCCAGTGAAGTCATACTTAGATTTCTGCTTTGATATTTTTTCTTCAGTGCATGTCACACATCACATTGCTTTCTGTAGATCTCCTGAGCACAGTTCAGGCCAAGCTGACTACAGCTGTGCTAAATGGCACTGAAAAAATGAAAAAATTAAATTGCATGCCAAAACATACTATTGCCATGTGAAATCATCAGTGAGTAAATGTGTGCCCATGGACAAAACCAGGACTTGAGTCAGATAACAGGATGCTAATCAAAGGTTCTGTAGTAGTATGAAGAAGTCTTTGTGATTGCTGTATTGTGCTACGCTAGCAACTGGAAGGGTCACTGTGCTGAGGTTTTTGCTCAAGGCATCTCAACCTTTAAGCTGTCACTTTTGAGTGCTTATAATACAGGGCCAGGTAGGTCATTTTTGCAATGTGAAACTCCCTTTTCAGCCTTAAAATAGAGCATTGCAAAGCGTTGCTGGGACAATGAGATGGGGAAATGTCAAAAAGGGGCTCAGAAAGCTTTTAGACTCCTGGGCAGTACTCTGCTTGCATTGTACTCGTGCCAATGGACTGCCTTTAAGATTAAGAAATCCCACTCAACTCGAAATGGATGGACAACCTCTCTGTGCAAAGAAATGAGATAAGATCCTGAGCAATTATATGGAATTCCCTTCCACTCTATCATCCTCCATCTGCTGACCTCATCTTTGCTCTGAAAGGGCCACTCTGTGTAGGCGACTCAAACAGCAAGTCAGTTGTTGGGCTTTCTTGGCTCTCAGCACCTCACCCACACAAATCCTGCCAATAGTAATTACTGTGATGCCTTCAGAGCTCCTTCCAGTGAGAAATACTGGGAGAGAAATGATGGGTGGGTGTAACGTGATATGTTGACACTGCACAAACCTCATATCCCCTCCTTCTTTTGGTCTCATCCATGATGAAAGGTCTCCTTGCTGTTTCTGTGCTTCCTGCATTACAGTCATAAATGTACAGATGCTCTGAGTCTGTGTCCATCCAGTGTGTGACAAGTGTGTGTCCCTATATCAGTGCTACACACCAAGTGAAGTTGGCATGAACTCTCCAAACAAGCCATGGTTCATCCTTCACCTGTCTTTATAGATGTAATATTGTCAGGCAGGACTAATCTTGTCAAGAGAGGATTTCTAAATGCCATTGACCTAAGGAGAACTGATAATAAAAGAAAGAGTGCAGATCTAGTTTTCTAAGACTTGAATATACTGGGAAGTTGATTGAAATAGCAGTGGAATAACAGTTAGTGCTCTAGCTATGTTGTTTTAACTCTCTCATGTGCATAATCTATTCTGGAATAAGAGTAATTACTCCAAAGTAAAGAGAATTGCTTTTATTCTAGAATAGCATTTCCCTGAGGGTGAAATACACTAAGCAGAGAATGAACTGATTTTTCTTGCCTCACCAAACTTTGGATGCAAAAAAAAAAAAATAATTGTTTTCTGATCCTCATCATAATGAAAATCAGATTCTTTTGCTGCTTTTCAGAGAAAATAAATCATAGAGGTCAGGAAGAGCTCCCTAGCAGCCTGCTGATCAGTGTTTGTTATGGATAGGGGATCCAAACTTGAGGTCTCTTGAATATCTATGATTCATGGACAGTTATTCACCTAGAAATCCTGCTCGGAGAGAAGTGTCCCGAAAGCTCTTTCCTGCTATAAATGCGTGTTCTTCTCATGTTGCCTTGTTGAAAAGTGCTTGTCCTTGAGACAAGTTTCATCTTTGATAAGATCAGTTGGTATTTTCCAATGAAACACTGGCTTGTTAAAAAATTCATGACCAGCCTTAGTAGTATTAGCATAGATTTAATGGCATAATTATCTAACTATAGCTATGCTGGTCAGTTCCCTGAGGTACCAAAGCTCTAAGCTGTTTCTTTCTTTCTTTCTTTTTTTTTTTTTTTTTGCATATGTGTGAGCTCAGATGATAATGCGAGTCGAGTAATCCTCTGCCACAAACGGCAGCACCCTTCCTGCAGATACCCATGCTTGTGGTGCTCAGTAGCACCAGGGGATCCTGCTTATGCCCCTGCAGCATTCTCTTGCTCTCCCTTCCACTCTCCGCATGCACATGCTGCAATGTAGGACCCTCCCGAGGCTGCACCACCACCTCTGATGTGCAGAACGCAGCCGCACCAGGACCTTACACTTCTTGCTCTCCGTCTGCAGCATTGCCAGCACCCGAGGCTGCTTACAGGCTGGTGACCTTGAACACTGAGCTCTCTTCCCTGATCACCAGCCCCAGCTCGCCTTTGCTCCCTCTGCCTCCTCCCGCTCCATGGGCATGCTCTGAGCTTGTTGAAGCATCTGCTGCCCTCTTGTTTGGAGCCTCGCAGTGCGCACTGCTGCCCTCAGCTAACTGTCAGTATTTATCATGACATCCCATTAGCATGATCCCCGCTAATGATTGTAAAAGATGCATCCATTTCCATTTTCTGAAGGGCTTCTGCTGGCTGAAAGCCAGCCGCAGGGTGAGGCTGGGGAGGGTAGCGGGGTGACAAGCCTTGGTAGTAGCAGAGCAAACAATGCACATCATTACCAAGTTTACCTCTCTCTGAGGGCTTGGAAGCTGTCAGCATCCTTCACCCATTCTTTTCCAACGCCTTGTTGGTCAGAGTCTTGTTGATGTCCCTTCTGCCTGTCTGGCACCACACAGGAACTGGGGGGGTTGGTGAATCCTCTTGTCTGAGTGAGAGAGCTGGCCCGTGGGAGATGCTAGCAGCTCATTGGAAACTCTTCCATGACCCAATGCAATGCAGCCAGGTAACTTTCCTGGCACCGAGTTGGAAATGCCATTTCTCTCTCCGACTTATGCCAGTTTGCCTCCCTGCCTCCTTAGCAGCCTTGCCCTTTAGCTATTGATGAATAGCGGTGTTCCCTTTTGAACATCTATTATCCCACAGATATAGATTTCACTTCTGTAACACTTGCTGTAATTTTGACCTTCTGGTCCTCTGACTGGTCTCATCATTTTTCTCTGATCTCCAGTTCCAGAAATTGCCAGAAGTGCTACAAGCAAACAGCTGATGTAAACTCCTGCCGGAGTCAGATTGTTCCCTATCTTTTTCAGGCACCCAAAGCAACAAGGAACATTTTCAGCACATTTTTGTATTAAAACCTTCTGTTTAGTTGGTACTTTCTCTCCCTAGGACCTATGCTGTTACCAGAAACATTTCACATATCTTCTGTTTGCTGAGTATGTGCTAATAATATTTTAGCCTTGACTTTTTAAAATGAGTCCCATCTGGATGTTTCTTGCTGAGGTTTCCAATCTCTCTTGCTCTGTTCCTTGTTTGCTTTGGTCTTCATTATTTCATCCCCAAGGATGCAAGAAATGGTTCTGTGCTTCTCCTTTGATGTCTATCCTTGTCTTCACTTTTTCTACGCTCTCCTTCTGCATTTTAATTCATTGAGACATTCCTTGCTTATCTGAGTGGGCCTTATGCTGAAATGCCCAGTCTCCAATGAGCAAATCTGCCATGTCCAGGCAGCTCTGTGCAGTCAAGGAGCTGCTCTGTGTAGGGCTGAGCTCCTCACCCATCTCTTCCCAGTGATCATCAGTGCTGTGGCATGCTGCTTCCCATCTCCTGCCAGCTAAGAACCCTACTGTCTGCTGTCACTGAGCAGGAGGAAGGGTTTTCTGAGGCACAACGGCAAATAAACTCAACCCAAACAAACCACAAAACAAACCCTAAAACAAGGGATGAAGCATAGAAATCGAGATGTTCAGATTCAGAATAAGGATAAAAAGAATAGATAGGCCTTTCCAATATGGTGTTTTACAGCCATCTCCTGATTTTCACTGCTGATGTGTCAGGCGGGTGCTGTGCATTATATGCTGTGACAGGGTGGTCTTGCTAAAAGCAAAATGGTGTGTGATGTTAGTGAGATATTCATGGTGCAGTGGAAGCTGTCTTGTCTTGCTTGTCTAGCTGAGCTTTGTGTGAAACTGATACGCTCTGATTATCTGTGATAATACAACCTGATGGCCAGAGGGAGCTCCATTACGCAGCACTCCAGCAGAAGAGCTCTGTGGGACTTGCTTAAATGCTTCTGAGAAGGCTGCAATGCTCTGATGGAAGACTATACTACTTCCAGGCTTTTCTCTTCCAAGTAAAATCATTTGAACGCCCTTTGGTCACCACCAGATGGATGAGTTGATAGAGAGGATGAGTAAGAATATACTTCTTATGCTTATATTTCTTCCCTAAGGAAGGGAGGCAAATGGAGCTCAGATGATTTTGTTTTACATCTCTTCTGGCTGGTGTGAGACTGCAGAGGATTCTGCAGAACTTTTGCATGTGATGTGTTGTATGGATGACAGCCTAAAACTTCCCAGACTTCAGTCCAAAACTAAACCCCAAACACTTTCACCGCAGTTTAGAGATAAGAGAGAGAAGCTTGTAGGGGAGAATCTCAGAAAAAAAGCAGGCAAGGCAGGCTGGCTGATAAAGCTCATTGGGCTGGCACTGAGGAAGAGCTTTGTTTTTGCTACCTGCGACTGAAGATAAAGTGCTTGGGCTGAGCAAGAGAGAGGAGTGTGAAGACTATGGGGTGAGCAGTCACAGGAGAATTTTTGGCACTGATTTACCATGACTGTGGCCCGAACAAAATCCCAGGAAGTTCGTAATGTACATCAGACACTCCCTTCTTTTCTATTTGTAAGTAGAAGCTAAAATAAAGGTTTTTGGGAAAGGAGGAGAATGTGGCCAAAGGGATAGCTAGTGACAAGTTTGGCAAAGTGTTTGTACCTGCAGGGCAGTGCAGGGTGTCAAAAGATGCATTTCTCCCCACAAATAGCCCTCCAAACCTCAGCAAAGAGAGAAAACAGCCCTGAGCAGAGGATAAGGCAAGATAGTTGGAAGTCAGTTTAGTCAGTTTTAAACAAAATAGCCAAATTGGGGCTGGCTATTGGCCTTCTTCGCTCAAATCTTCTCTCTGAAACATCCACTGGCTGGTTCTGAGATCCAGTACTTTGTGTGTGGGGGTCACTGGGAAAATCAAAACTGAATGCTCTCTGAAGTGGGAGCTATAGGGAAGGTGCTGAATTCCAACCTCCAACAAGCAAGACAATTTTAGGGGTAGAAGGTTGTTATTGGAGATCTATTTCTGAGTTTTTGCTTATTACCATGTCCCTCTGACCAATTTGCTGAATAAAGCCAAAAAGAAGGGAAGTAAATTAGATGGCAGAACGTCAATACACCTTTGATGCAATGAAAGAAGCCCTGAGCCCAGAGCCAATATTGATAAGCTCTGATTTTAGGAGACCATTTATAGCACAAATGGATATGACCTAAATGGGGCCGGGAGCAGTAGCCAAAAGAGCCTGTGAAGAACAGCATATTTTGTATTAGGAAGAAAATACGCCCTTGGGAGCCAGGGCACAGTGCTGTGTGGAGACTGCCTGGCAGCAACTCAGTTCTGCAGAGCCTTTGGGTCTCTGCTTGTTGCAGTGAGAGTCCAGCACTGCTTATACAGTGAATAGAACACTGCTTATACACACTTACAGAACAAGGTGTCTCGGGACGGAAAACGAAGCAGGAAGCCAATTAAAAAATGGTTAGCCATGGGCAGGGTGTAATGCATGCACAAGGGGACCGTCCATTGATGTGCACTACACAGTGAGGGTGACAGTGATGACAGAAGGTTTTGGTTTCCCCAAAATTGCAGAGGTTCTGCTGGGAAAATGAAGGGTTAAGTGTGATGAGGGGAAGCTAATGACCCAGGACTTCTGTGTGGCCAGGTGGGGAAATGCCAGGCCAGAAGTGAATAGAGGCAGAAAATATTTGTGTTGTTTTCATGAGGAAATGAGAACAACTGGGATGTTATTCCAATTTATGCTTGAGATAAGGCTGATCACTATTCCTCAGGAGAAAATAAATCCTCTGCTTCTATGAAGCCAGAGCTAACGCTGGACTCTGCCAAACGCTATGCACACAGCTGAGGCATTGCTCTGTGTATCGCAGAGAGGGGCCATACAGTGTCATTGCCATGAAAAGGCATTACTGGATGCTGGCTGAGTCCTTCAGATTTCCCCTTCCCTTCACTGATCTTCCCCTAAATAACTCAGGGAACGAGCGGCTGTGGAGAAAATGTCGACTCTTAGGCTGGCAGCCTTGATGCAAGTGGCCAAAGCAGCCAGGTCTGGATGACATTAATCCTTTCAATGAAAGATTGCTGCAATAAATCGGCTTAAGGGGTGGCGAGGTCTGATGTATGAAGACAGTTTAAAACAACTAAATATGTGTACTTCAGCTTGCCTGAACGATTCACACCTGCCAAGTGACACCCACACATTTCATTGTGCATGTCAGTCTGCCCAAGCCCAGAAAGAAAAAGTGTGATTTTATTTTATTATTATCATTATTATTATTTGCTGATCCTCTTTATGCCCTTCTGTATGTCACCTCCCTTTTCCCACTGTCCTGAGATGGTCCCCATGCTGAGATATGGTGTTATCCAGCCAGGTAGAGTGATTTTGGGAAATGCCTACAGATCCATAATCCTAGGGCTTCTCAGGATACAAGAGAATGGAACTTTAGCCTCAGGAAGTGCTGTGCAGAAACTGCATGGTTTCTTACAGCCCTGAGCTTCTGGCACCAGAACTCCAGGATGGTTACTTCATTTATCTCCTAGCCTTGTGATCCCTGCCTGGCCTCGTGTCCTGCAGCACTGCACTGTGTCTGCAGTGCCAAGGACCCATCTTCCCCAGCAGAGAGAGAAAAATTGCACAGTCATCTTCTTTGCTTGATCTGAGGTATGTGGGGAAGGATCTGACTCAGCATTTGGGGTTAGGCACTCCACCAAAACCGAAATAACTTGGGATGAATACTGAAGGGTGGTGCATTTGTAGGAATTTTAACCTGAGCGATACAGGAGCTGCATAAATACCATTCCCTTGGTCCCAGGCTGACAGCAGGTCGGGCTCCATCTCAAATAGGGCAGCTCTGAGAGGCCTGGCTGTAAGACAGGAGTGATGGTCCAGCAGCCTGGCTGAGCTCTCCATCAGTTAAACACAACTCAGCATTTGATTCTTCCCCAGAGACTTCATGCATCTGATTTCGCATCCTAAATAAGGTATCAAATATTAATGCAAAATATTACCTCTACCTTAGGGACTCACAAGCTGTTCTCACCAGCTTTTATTAAACAGGCTGGGCCTGCAGTTGCATTATTCTTCATACAAGAATGGATTGCATTTTCTGTGTCAGGGCACTGCTGTTTTAGAGCTCTGGAAGAGGGAATAGGAGAGAAAACAGTAATGAGGCAAAGAGATGATGGAAGAGAAAGCTATACAGGGAATGGAAGCTGGGGAGCAGGAGCTGGGGAAAGGATAGGAGAAAGGAATAAAGGTGTGTGAACTATTTCCAGGGAATGCAGCGGGACTGTATGTGATTAATAATTAGGTGTAAAGCAGAATTTCATTTTTTTCCCCTTTAGCTTTTTCTATTATTTTCAAACAGGCTGCCCAGGGAGTTGGTGGAGTCACCATCCCTGGAGGTGTTCAAGTAGTTTGTAGCTGTGGCACCGAGTGACATGGCTTAGTGGGCGATGAATCGACGGTTGGATTTGATGGTATTAGTGGTCTTCTCCAACTTTTATGTTTCTGTGTTTCCTTTCCCTTCCCCTTGGCTCAGTGCAGTGAGATGGTGGCCCATCTGACCTGCAGGACCCAGTCCCAGTCCCTGCAGGAGCTGAGCTGCAGCATCTGCCTGCCATGGTACATCGGTGCATGGTGGAGATTCCACAAAATTTAGGCAATTCTCATCCTCCTGTGGTCTTTGCTATGCAGCCAATCTGACTTGATGACCGAAAAATTCACAAAATGTTGCTGAATGCTTTTGAATTGGAAGATGTGGCAGGACTCAGTGGCTGCATTTTGCTAGTCCTGCCTTGTATAAATACTTGTCCTGCTCACAGTGCTGTGCCATGGATGGCCTTCTGCTCACATTTTGCTAATTTTTAGGGTTTGCTCCTCAAACCTTTACAGGCAACATGAAGGAAACACAGAATCATAGAATATCCTGAGTTGGAAGGGACCCATAAGGATTATCTAGTCCAACTCCTGGCCCCACACAGCACCACCCAAACTCCAAACCCTATGTCTGAGAGTGATATCCAAATGTTCCTTGAACTCTGTCAGTGTGGGGCCGTGCCCACTGCCCTGGTGAGCCTGTTCCATGCCCACCGCCCTCTGGTGCAGAACTGATATCCAATTTGAACCTCTCCTTTTGCAGCTTCAAGCAGCAGCACAGTGTTAATTTTGATTTTCCAGGCTCCCCATCTATTTCCACTGCAGCAGAAGGGACTGACGCCTTCACAGGTGGCAGGGCCAGACCCTCTCTTTACCTCTTGGAGATCACATTTTTACAGCACGGCTCATTTGACTGAACAAACACAAATGCAATTCCTGGCTCTGCAGAGCTCTGGCTGAAAGGAATCGCAGTTTGATCAAGCAGCCTGACCTTTTGTGCTCTGCAGGTCTCACACATTTGTATTCAGCTGCCACGGTAATGACAGGAGAGAACGTCTGCTTGATAAAAGCATCTCTCTTTTTCAAATGAGTATTTAGTCTTGATTTAAAGACAGCAGGGGATGGGACATCCACATTTTACATCCATGACTGTTTCCTGGTTAACCTCCCACTTTGTTGGAATTCATGCCTCATCTCCTGTACGGATTTGTCCAGCTTCATCTTCCAGTCAGTGGGTCTTACTCCTTTTTTCTGCTAGATTAGAGAGCCCTTCAAGAACTGGCATTTTCTCCCCATGGAGGTACTTGCACATTGCAGCCAAGTCACTTTTCAGCCTTTTTTTTTCTGTTGTTGTTGACAAGATGAACAGACAAAGCTGAGAGTCCTATAGGCAGCTCTCCAAAAATCTGTATGTATTTTCTTCCCTCTTTGCTTTTCCAGCATCCTTTTAGATGCTTCAACAGAATTGAACATGTTCTTCTAGACAAATGTCTCACTAGGAGTGTTACACAAACACACAATAACTTCTCCATTCCAGAGAAGTAAGAAACAATTTTCCTTGTACATTCAGGACTCTCATTACTCCCTTTCATCACATGGCAGTACAAGATGATCATCTTTATCTGCCTTAACCGCCGCATCCTATTCAGTCAGTGTGTTCTGAGGCACTTTCAGTAGGAATGACTTGCAAGCTTTCTTCTTAACTTTGCACTGAACCACATAAAAATGCATTTTGTCTCTCAGTGCGTGCTTGCAATTGAATGCAATTCAGGGTCTGTGGCTGCCTTTTTCGTTATATTTACCACTCTGTCAAGCTTTATGTCTCAATAAACTTTACTGCCTGTGATTTTTTATTTACTTCCAGCCCATTAGGCATCGGGCCGAGTTCGGATGTGGGGCTGGATGAGACGCAGTCCCTGCCAAAGAGTTGTTCTTACTGACAACTCTTTTCAGAGGTCTTGCAGCTGTTTGTTCTTAACTCATTTATGATGTGCTTTAAGGATGTTGTAAATCATGACAGGTCTATTTTTTAATCAGAATATCATGCATTACTCAGTGAACAGAAGTCTTTGTGGTTATCTGTATCAGCTAAGCTTGCGAATCAAAAAAAAAATCACATCAGGTTTGACATGTTCTCTTGCAGTAAGAACACGTTGATTGGCACTAATTATATTGCTACTCATTACCTTGTCAGCAACTGACATCTGGTTATCTGACCTACCATTACCTGGAACAAGCTGCTTGCAACTTTTGCTACATTAACAAAGCATTAGCCTTCTCGCAGGCTTCTGAGATGTGTTTGTTGTAGGCTACTGCCTGTAATCAATAGGTAGCACAGCACACTTCTTGGGGATCTTGGGTGCAAGCCTTACAGATTGGGAAACATTAGAACTTCCAACCTTAGAAGGTGACGTCTAAAATCCTCAGACATTAATAGCCTGGAAAGTAATTCTTCATCCCTTTATGGTGCTGCTTCTTTTTTAAAATAGAGACCGGAAGAAGTACTTAAGCTGCTCTTCTTTTTTCAAGTGTACATAAAAAAATATTTCCATTAGTTATAGACTCAAGCAACTGATTATTTTGTCCCTAATGCACTTAAATTTCTCTTTATAGCCCTCAGGTCTGCCAGTCCCATTTTCAACTTGTCTTTAGCTTCGTTTGTCAAGTTTCTATATTCATAACTTTTAAGTTATATCGACTATCGCCTATTTCTTGATACAATTTAACTCATTACTGATGCATTCTTGTCAGTTTCTAATTGCTGCTTTGACTTTGCAGCTGAATGAGGATGATGAGCTCCCAGCCAAAGTATGCCTTCCCCTGATAGTGAAGTCATGCTTTTCTTTTTTCCCTAACAAACTTCCATAAGACCTGCAAATTTTCATTCATCTTTCAGGCCTCATTTTCTCCAATGTAATTTCTCTTGTATTTTCCTTCTACTGCTCAGAAATTAGGTCTTTGCAACCATCCTGTTTGCCCACATTTAATGCAGTCATCTCACACTCATTATCATCTGTAATTTCAGGAACCTTTAAGCTCCATCAGCTCCAGCATATATCCTTAAATCAAAGCTCCTTAAAACAGCACTTTCATTTTTTCCCTTCTGCAGCAGGTATGAAGAAGAGAGCAGTGCTAAAGGAAAACTCATTTTCTTGTTTGATTTAGTGGTCTCAGATGCCTCTGTACCAGCCTGCCTCCAGGGGTTTATTAGGTAACACGTTAATCCGCATGCATTCAACATCCTTTAATTCTGTATTATCAATATCTCTAAATCAACTAATGATGTTTTTAATGCAGACAGCCACCTCCACTTCTTTCCTCCATTCACTTATTCCTGAACTGATTAAAACCATTGATTTTAACAGTCTAGTCATGCAAATCGTCCCATCAGCTTTCAGCCAAGAGCACTATTTCATGGTAGCCCTGTGTGGGGTGCGTGTTAGACACCGTGTAGGGTTAGAGTTTGGATTTGGCTTAGGGGTTAGTGTTTGGAGAGAGAGGAAGTGCAGACTCTCCTTGTGAGAGTGGGGTTGTGAAAGGGCTGCCAAAGGAATTTGTGGGCTTCCTTTTCCAGGAGCAGCTGAAACGTTTCTTCCCATCTCTGCTGCAGTGTCAGTACAGTTTATTTGTGATGAGCTGAGCTTAATGTTTTTTTAAGCTCTATTTTTTTTCTTTCTGCACTATGTGGCTAGTATCTTAGGGTGTGGAGTATGTGGTCTGATACCAAAACTGTATGTAGAGCTTCCTTGTCTTGCAGCAGTGCGACAGGCTGCTTTTGGAGGTGGATTGCTCCTTTACCTACCATTACCATAAAAATGACTGCATTCGAAATTGGCATCTGTCAAATCTGTCCCTCTTCAGCAGGCTCATGATGTGGTATTTGTTGCCAAGAAAACACAACAAAAAAAGCAAGGTAAAAAATATTTTTGCTTTTTGTCTTTACAGCTGCAGAGAGGTTTGTGGAAAAGTCCATGGGAAAGGTTTGTACTTCAACCTGAAGATGATGAAATAGAGTCCTGAGTGCAGCTGAGTCCATGCAACTGCTTAGGAGAGCAGGGAGTCTCTCAGCCTGTAGTCATAAGGTAAATCAGAACAGTTCCCTCCATGCTCCAGCTGAATGTCTATCTTGCCTGACTTGCATTCCATCTAAGTTAAATTTTGCAGGGTTCATTGAAACTGAGCACGTGGTGCTGGCCATGTTAGGTGCGTAGCTGGCTAGCAGAATAATTGATGAATCTCTCATATTCCCAAGGGTTTTTCTGGGTTAGTGTGTTAATTCATACAGGCCGGGGCTTCAGAGGCACATGGGCAATTGTCCATCAGAACAGGATATCACTTCTGTAGCCTTCATGAGGCACTGGTTGCCAGGGATGTTTGCTGAGCGGGGAACAGGCAGAAGAGAGAAAAATTTTTGCTGCGAAGGGCATCAAATACCAAATAATAAATCTGAGATGAAAGCTCTTGCAATGCTGATAGACATATGCATATAGATAGAGTGACAATATGGAGGAGGATGCTTTGAAACTCAAAATGAGATTACACTTTTGGTATAATCCCTTGAAAAATTTCTTGGCTTTATAAAAAGAAGCAGTCCCACAGATCCTGGGGTCTTGCACCTCATTTTTTAGTCTTTGGTGAGAGGAGTTGACTCAGTGGACAAAAGGTTCCCGACACACGGCAGAATCCTCCTGCGGCAGGCTGCAGGGGAGAGAGCTCATTGCTCACATTTCTTGGTGTGCCTCCAGCAGCGGCCAGCAGGGAATAAAGCAAAGGATCTAAACATTAAAAACAAACAAAAAACTCCCTAGCACAACAGGTTCCTCTGTCAGAAACTTGCACTGTTATCACTCAGTGCAACACCTTAGTAGTTTCTCACTGGCATCCAGTTGCCAAGTACCAGCACTTGTGTCACCCTGGGCTGAGGGAAATCTCAGGTGCCTGCTCCAATGCAAATCATTCAGGAGATGCTTGGTCACCCCTCAGCTGAGTCAAGCATTTAAAACAGAGTGCATCAGGGGAAGGGACACATCAGCTGTTCCCTCAGCCTTCGGTACTGCTGCCTGCCTGATAAAAGAGAAGAGGAGCTTGGCTCCACCTGAACAGCATTAATCATGGCTGGATTGTCAGCAATACTAGAGGCAAAAAGGTTTAACAGTAGTGTGCCTGAAGAGAAACATATTTGTCAGAGAAGCTCAGGGCTCCCATGGCAGTAGCAGGGGCTTCTGCAGTGAAAACCTGAGTTGCCAGGTGCTGCCATGTTGCTGCTCCCTTTCCTGACCCCCAGAATCATGGGGTCATGATGTCCAGGGAAGACTATAGAAACACACACACAAAAAAATCATTGCATTGAATTGCAACACGGCTTGGTGGTGCTTATGGAGTGATCTTGCAGAGAGTGACCTTAGGACATGGGTACCACCATTCACACTACTTTAGCTCTGCACAAAGCACAACCCTCTCTGAGCCTCCTCGTGCAACAGTGCTTCGTGCCTGCAGGACTGAACTGTCAGGATTTATTCTGCCAGGCTCAGAGATAATATGACAAATTTGCATTTTCAGCTAGGTTGTGAAAATTGCCCCACTTCCTGCAGCATGTAGCGTTGCTTTGCTCTGTCAGGAGTGGCTCCATTTGTTTCAGCAGGACAGCTGAGGGAATAAGATATTATTCATTGTGAATTAAAAAAAAAAAAAACCTGCAGATAACACTTTAGGAAACTAAGAGAAGTAAATTCTCCCATGGGTCAGATGTTCAGCCTACAGCTGGGAAAACCATGAATATCACAGAATCACAGAGTGGTTTGGGTTGGAAAGGAGTCCACCTAGCCCTTATCCCCTGCTGTGAGCAGAGTTGCCACCCACCAGACCAAGCTGCCCAGGGCCCCATGCAGCCTGGCCTTGAGAGCCCCCAGGGAATATGACCAGACATTTGGCTTGCAATGGGGCAAAATGCTGCATGGTGTCATATCACACAGGCGTTGCTAATTAGCCAGCAGCAAAATTCTGTAGCTAGATATGTAATTATTTAGGAATATAGAAATGCAAGAGCTCTCCAAGGTGACCCAGTCCAGCTTCTGCTAACAGAAGCAGCTCTACCACAGTGCTTCTAAACTGATCAAGTGCCAGGTAGCAGCGTGATTGCCCCTGCCTCCCTTGGACCCACATCTTGTGAGACCAAAGACTGATATGTTTGGAGGAATCATCTCAATGAGCCTTATGTGTCACAGGTCCTAAACTAGCTCTCCCTAACAATCAGGTCATTGAAAAACTGGGCTCCATCACACTGTTAGATGGAAACAAGCAGGCAGAGGGAGGAGGAAGAGTGCGTGTGGGTAGAAATGCTTATTAAAACCTAAGTTTGTGATGGCAGTGTTCATTCTGTGATGGCTTGTGCTGACTAGTCAGTCTGAATCCTGAGTGGGTGCTTACTGTCTGTACATCTATCTGCAAAGCACACAGGCTGTATTAATTGTCAATTATTACAATAATATATAATAAATCACTTCAAAAATGATACAGGCTGGGGGTTTTCAGTGTTTGACTTCAGGGCAAGTGTCCCAAGAAGTGTCAACTCCATTTCTCCTGTTCCATTTGCTGTGTTACATTCCCCTAATCTAACAATTCTTTTGTTTCTTCTTTAAGCTAATGGCTCTCATCCTTCTCAATCTTTCTTCATCGGCAGCCTCCCAAGCAGACAATCATTCATGTCACCGTCCTGTGAACTTCTTCCATTTCTACCACAACTGCTCTGTGGGCTGGTGACCAGGACCAAGCACAGTATTCTGAGTGAAAGCACATTATTGATTTATCGAATGGCTTTATATTTTCAGTAATCTCTTTCACACACACTTTCTTGCGAGTGATGCCAGAAGAGTAAATGGAAAAAAAATGCATTTCAAATACACTGAAATGGAAAATCTCCAGTACAATCTCTTCTTTCCCCCTGGAAAAATAGCACGTCTGACATCACCTCTGTTGCAGAAAGTGCACATCCATCTTAGTTTTTCAGAGCTGAACTTTTGACTTTCAGGTTGACTTTCGAGAATGTTGGTGTTTATTTTGTTACTGCACATTTTCAAAGTACTTGTATCTTATTTATAGAGGTAGAATTCAGTTAGCTGAAAATGTGGGTATCTTATATTAGGTTGAGATATGCTGAAGGTAAGGATGCTGAAGGACTTTTCTTTGCCAATAACCGTTCCTGTAGGTGGAATTTACCATTAAGCATCTGCTGCTGTTTTAACAAAGGATTCTTTTTTTCACATAAAATATATGGGTCATCTGTAACACAATATCTTATAAATATGGTGGCATAAAATATATATACCAAAACTGAATTCCTGAAATCAGGCCTAGAATACATACCAAGGCACTTAGATCAGGTATTAGAAACCTCTTTTTCTCTAGGGTCTTTGTTTTGAGATGTTTGTATGAGAAATAATCACTCCTTTGCATATATCAGCCCTTGGAATGGATCAGTTCAGCAGGCTGAAGGTTTGTTATGCGCTGAAAATCGTGCCATGTCTTTTGGAAAAAAAAAAAAAAAAAGCAAGAATTTATAGGAAGTCAAAAGTAACTGATTCCAGCCACCCCCAGGTATTCTCTTCTCTGCCAGCTCCTGGATCACTAAACATTGCACTTAGACTTTAAGATACGTTTAAGTAGCTATGTTTAAGATATTTAGGTGTGGGGGGCAGGCTCCTTGTGCCCCTAAGACAGCAGTGAAGGTGCCCTCAAATGCATGGTAGGACTGGATGCTAGCAGCCTCCCTGCTGACTCTGAGTTTTTCTGCTCTGTTAAGGACTTAAGGATGAAGCTTCTAGACATACAGACACTTAGATTCTATATGTCTTGGCATATGCCAGCGTAGATAAAAGAGCACACAGCCATGCGCTGAAGCTCCTGCTAAAGCAATTGAGAAGAAATAAATGAAAAATGTAGCTGTTGTCATTATAACCAAGTGTCTTCTAGGCAACAAGGATCGTATTCACTGGCAGGAGACCAATCTCATGGAGTGCTTAATGAACAGGCAGCAAGATGACTTTGCATCCACCTCACCACCAATCACCCTCTCCAGTGTCCAGTACTACAGTTTCTGAGCACAGTCACATCACTTGGTCCACTAACCAATTCAGGGTTTAGTCATACTGAAAACAGGCAGCTGTGGGAATGATGACACTTAGACCTAATTTCCTTTTTTTGGCTACTGAACTTGTTGCTACTGGGAGAACAGACCCAATCCTGTAGTCCACAAAATGAACATCAGGGATTTGCAGAGCTTTACTGCTCACTTGTGGCACTATGTGTTAGACACGTCTCCTATACACAAGAATCTTCCCCAGATCCTTTTATTACAATGTACTTGCAAATGCAAAATACTAATAATTAACATTGAAGGTATCTTTGGAGATAAGAACAGTTTCTGTGCTTCTGAATGTAAACTGCTCACAGCACGCATGTGATGTCAGCCCTCCTATCAGCAAACAGCGGAGGTGATTAGGTGACATAGATCCACAACATGATGTCTTAGGAGGTTAGGGCTCCATGCAGATACCTGCAGATCAAATAGCATCTCAGAAAGTCTGCCAGACACATGGCATTTCATAGTGACATGGAGAGATGCTCAGTCTGTTATTTGATCTTGCTTATGTTTATCACAAAAGAAGCTGAACACACAACAGTAAATGCCAGCAAATCCTGTCATGAGGCAGCAGGGTACTTATCCAGCAGAGGCACTCCTCTCTGAACAGCTCTTTCAGCTTCACATTCTCCTGCTATTATCAGATGCATAAAAGATGTGTGGAGGATCTGGTTTAGATCGTTAACCAGGAGATTGATGGGTCATGTGCAAGTGTCCATCCTTGGAGATTTGCAAGATCAGATGGGACAAAGCCCTAAGCAACCTGGTCTGACCTCACAGCTGACCCCGCTTGGAGTAGGAGGTTGGACCAGACAATCTCCTGATGTTTTTTGGAAGAGTGGTGTGCATTATCTTACAGTCTACAGCTTAGTCAGAGCTACCAGATCCCGTTGCCAGGGTCTCAGATCAGTGCTCAGATGCCAGAACATCTTCAAAGTGCAGCATACTTTCTCAGCTGATTTAAGGCTTGCTGTTAGTTTCAATCTTTGCAGTGTACGTTTTGAAAGTGTTTTGCAGTCAACAAAGCCAAAGCTCTAGAAAAAGAATATCAACATGGGGTCCTTGGCTGTGATAGTCACAGGCAAAGAGGACATGAAAACTGATGGACAGTAACTACAACCTCCATCATTTTACCCAAGACCATTTACCATTCATTAGGGCCAACAAAATTAGGTCACTGCCTTCCACATGTGACCTTTTCTCATAAATGTACAACTTTCATTTTTTCCCAAAGTTTCCCACTCTCTCGACTTTCTTCCCTTTATGTGTGAACACTGAGGCATAATTTCTGTTTCATTTCATGTGGAACATCTTTCTTCAGTCATATCAAACAATTTCATTTCAGTTCGGTTCTAATAGAAAGGTGTTCATTTGTTCTAATACCCCTTCCTCAGCCCAGACAAACAAAAAAATTGGAGAATAATTAAGTGCTTTTTTATTTATTTACTCTGAACAACCAAAGTCTCTAAGGGAACAGACTTTTCTCATGAGCATCTGTTCCTTTAAAAACTCAGTTTTTGCCCAGAAGCAAAGGAAAAGCAGGCCTGTGATGAACATACTAGCAACTTACTCTAAATACAGTAATAAATGAAGACCTCTGGAAGCAAAAATAACCAAACAGCCTTCTAAAGCTGCCTGTATTTTGTGTACTTGTACCAGATAGCTGCATATGTTGGCTTTTCATGGACTGGTGAACTCAGCATGCTGCCAGTCCTCCATGAGATACTCTCCCATCTTCAGCTTAGGGCTCCTGTGTTCTTAAAACTGCAATACCATGGTAGGACTCCCTCTGTGAAAGGCTGCCATGCACATGGGGACTATGTATATTCAGAAATCAGGTTAACAACTGCCTATAATAGTACCCTGCATTGCCTTTGTTAAGCTGATTGTCGCTGAAAGATGTCAGCCTGACAATTACTGAGACTGAAAGCCTCTTCATCTTCTACAGGGTAGATGACACCCAGGCTCGGTGGTGACAGCGACAGGTCTGGCTGACAGCCCCAGTTGAAGCCAGGTAGCCAACCAGGTCCGGGATCCACCAGGAGGAGCAGCAGAGACATGGCTAGGCACAGGTCTGCAAACAGGACTTTCTGCAGTGCAGAAACAGCCCTCCAGAAATACAATTCTCTGAGTCAGGGCAGAGCTGAACACAGGTATGCAGGCAGCACAGACCTGGAGCTGTATTTAAGCTCAGGCCAGGGCTAACAGGCAGATGGTGTGTGTGGATGGAGAGCCCTGGGTGAGCTGGATGGAGTAAGTAAGGTCTTTGAATGCCCTCTGGGCCTGGGAGATAGAAGGTCGTAAGTATGGGAAGCACCCTTAAGCAGAGAATATGAGTGCAGAATCAGAGAGAGCTGGCTCCAACCACACTGTGAACCAGTGCCTTAGGGCAAGTGGGAAGTGATTACCTCACTTATTATTATCATTATTATTTATTTTTTTTAAAGAGAAGATAACTTTTAAATTTGTGCTGCAACACGTGGGCACAAAGAACACACATCGTTCAGCCAAACAGCTCTGCGTTCAGCAGAGTGGACCAAGGTATATTAGGGGGATATTGAGAGCAAGGGGAGGTGAGGAGGTAACCTGTGCAAAAGAGCAGAGTGTGTAGGGATAACCAGCAGGTGAAAACTACTGTAGCGAGCAGTTGTCATGTGTCATGGTCCCAAGGGACCATCAGCTGGGGTCAGAATGGCATTCCTATCTAATTATACATGAAAACACGGGCTGCATTGTCAGCAATTATATGGCATCTTAGAACAAATCTTTTTGATCATCCTTAGGGAGAGGATGCCATGACAGATGATGAATAGAGCTGCCCTAGCACACAGACTTCCACTATTCCCCAGGCTCTTTGGGATTTGCCAAGCACCATCCCCCAGGGAGAATAAGCTTGCTGGAGCCCTGTCCCAGCGGAATGTTTTGGGGATGTGAGGTGTGAAGATAAGGCAGCAGTGGGAACTACAACAATCAGGAGGATCTTTACTTTTCTCTGGAAACGTTAATATTAAATTCTGCGGCCAGCCCCTGGAGAAATGTGGCATACCACTGTCTCCTAGCACACCCTGCACACACTTCGTGTGCTGTTTGCACTTGAGAAGGAGACTTAACCAGCAGATGCTACAGAAAAGGGAATTGCTGAATGTTTATTCAGATTCCACACAGCTGCTCAGCTCTAATGCTCCCCCCTCTCTTTTGTCTCTTATTCATGAGCACTTTTGTGAATGGAGCTCTGCCTGGCTTGTAGGATTTGGGACACAGCTGTGGCAGCACGATTTTGTGCACGGAGAAGGAGAAATCCTGTCATTAAAAGGACTCTGATATGCAGCTCAGGAGCAGGAAGGCACAGCGCATTGCTGTGAGAGGCAGCCACTTACACACCCTGAACAGAGAGGGGAGAGAGCTGCAGACACATCCCACGGATTGAAATTTATTTGCCTGAACCATTCATGAAATAATTACTAAGAGCAACAAAAAGCAAAGTCTGTTTGCTAATGATTCATGAGCTAGATAAAGGGCTGAATTAGTCAGATAATTTATTTGTAATAATAATCTAGCCAGCCGTAATTAGAAAGCTGGATGGAGTGATCTAGAAAGAGAAGGGAAGCATTCCCTTCAGCACACAACCTTCCAAGAGAGTACTCCTATTTTTTAGCAGCAGCATTTCCAAAAGCCTGTAAATTTGCCAGCCTTTGTGCAGGATAGATCTGGTGGAAGCCCAGGAACCAGGATGTTTTTTATTTTGGTGTAGGGATCCTTTCCTTTCTTGGCCTTGGTCCGTTTGAGCAGTTGGTTCTATTCCCAGTGGCTTTTGGGTGTAGATCAAAGTGTTGCAGAAATCACTTTCAAGTTAAGCAGAGAACATTTGGAATTAAATCAGCTTCATTTTAAGGGAGTTAAAAATTTTCTGGTGAGAAAAAAAGTTTTTTGAAGTACAGTAGCTAATTATGTTCCTTGAAAATTTTCCCAACTGCAGTTGAAGTCTTCTCTCCAACTTTTCAGCCACGCAGCCTGAGACAAGGATGTCCCTTGGGTGAAATACCCTCCTCTGGAAAGCCCATGATGAGCATCTGCTTAGAGAACTTGTGGACGCCCCATCCCTGGAGGCATTCAAGGCCAGTTTGGATGGGACCCTGGGCAGCATGGTCTGATGGTTGGCAATCCTGCCCACAGCATGAGGTTGGAGCTGGATGAGTTTCAAAGTCCCTACCAGTCCAAGCCATTCTATGATGGTTTACATGTGTGGGTGTGATGGATCCCATTACTGCTCATTTGTCTTGCCAAATAGGTGACTCCTTATCTGCTAGCTGGCCTGGCCCTGCCATTAGCAGTGGCGGTGGGCAATTCTGCCTTGTCCTAGGCCTTATTATTTCTTATTTGAGCAGGGAGCAGGGAACACAAAGCACTTTGCTCAGAACAGGAGACAAGGAAGAGGGACCACATGCAAGTAAGAAACTCTTGCTGGTGTCATGTCATGGTGTCATACCGTGGAGATGAGGAGTAACCCACCCATTGTTTTACGCAGAGCATTGCCTCATCGCAGTGTCTTCATCACAGAGCCATCGAACCAGCATTTGTTGTGGACCTCCCTCTGAGTGCACACCTTCAGCACATATGCAAGCTAATAGCCACAAAGATGTTGGGGCAGTTCCTTTGGATGTCATCTGCCTCCCCATGGCCACTGAGGAGCTCAGCCTGCCTCAGCTTGGTGAGCTGTGCGACTGGAAGCTGGAGCCTCCTCTGTCAGAGGTGAAATCCTCTGGAAGGAAGACAAGCACGGGCTGACCCAAACATCAGCAGTTATGTCAGGCTCACCTCAGTTGGTCTGCAGTTTAATCATCTCTGTCTGTTTTTGCTGGCTTGCTCTGAAGCCCTTGGAACAACACTCAGCGGGGCCTTTCCTTGGAGCTACAGTGAAATGTTAAAGGGACCGCTGCAGCTCTCTGCTGCACAATGAAGCAACAAAAGAAGATAATATGCTAACTGTGCTACACATTCTCTAACAAAGGACTCTCATAAGCATTCTTCCTCTAAACTATGCTGAGTCTTGTGTCCCAGCAGGACAGGAGACAAAACTCCCTTTCATACCCCTGGGATGCCGCAGCACAAGCCAACCTCCTCCTGACCCACATGTTGCCAGAGGGAGTTCTATTCTGCAGCTAGGGACCCAGGGTAAAAGCTTCATATAGTTAAACGGACCTCATGTGGAGAGTGGATGTGCCTATTTCTGAACAACTATGAAAACAGATGTAATCATTTTGAGGATATCAGAGATTGCTCTTCTGAGGTATATCTGGGAGCCAAAGGGGATTTTTTAATCTCTCCCAGGTGCAAAGTCAGTAACATCCAAAATGAAGCGTGTCCTTTAGATACTGAAAAACAACTGTTCACTTCCAACTATGTAACAGGCCTCTAGGGATGGACTTGAGAAAAGGGTGAATGGGAAGAGTTTGCATGGGGTCAAAATAAGACTGTGAATCATCAGTTTTGCAGCTTTGTGACCATGTGTAAGACCATACTAAGAAGTATGGCTAGACTCCTGTTAAGACTTGGGAAGTAATCCCTCAAAACTAGTGTTGGTATGAACTCAGCTCAACAACAGACACCATGATTCAGAACCTTTGTGGATCACATGAATCAAGTCTAAGAGGAAGGTACCAAGAAAGTTCCAAAGTCAAGAAAACACGATCAGTGAGAAAAAAGGTAGAAAGAATTAGGCTAGTTTAATATCACAGAATTGTAGGGGTTGGAAGGAATCTCAGGATAATCTAGTCCACTACCTGCTAAAGCAGGAGGAGAATGCTACCTCCTACAGGAGATTACACAGAAGAGTGTCCAGATGGGTCTTGAATATCTCCAGAGAAGGAGTTTCCACAACCTCTCTGGACAGCATTTTCCAGTGCTCTGTTGCTCTCAAAGTAAAGCTGTTTTTCCTCGTGTTCAAATGGAACTGCCTATGTTTCAGCTTCTGCCTGTCGCCCCTTGTTCTGCTGCTGGGTGCCACTGAAAAGAGCCTGGTCCCATCCTCTTGACACTCACCCTTTACGTCTTTATAGGCAATGAATAGATCTCCACTCTCAGGATGAACAGTCCCTCTCTCAGCCTTTTCTCATATGGCAGATGCTGCAGGCCCCTCGTCATCTTTGCGACCCTCTGCTGGACTCTCTCCAGAAATTCCTTGCCTTTCCTGAACTGGAATCCCCAGAATTGGACATAGTACTCCTTATGTAGCATCACCGGGGCAAAGTAGAGGGTCCCTTGATCTACTGACCACGCTGTTTTTAATGCACCATGGGATACATCACTGCTGGCTCATGGCCAACCTGCTGCCCACCAGAACACTCAAGTCCTTCTCTGCAGGTGGGGAGGAGTAACTCTACACTTACCCTTGTTGAACCTTATAAGTTCCTCTCCACCCAACTGTTCAGCCTGTCCAGGTCTTGTTGAATGGCAGCACAGCCCTCCGGTGTGTCAGGAAGAAGATATTTGATTCAATTAGTCTTCAATACACAAAAGATCACCACAAAAATGATGGGAATAATACATTCTTAGCATCCATGCTGGGAAAAAGGACACAGAATGAGCTCCAGCAAGAGGAATTCAAGTCAGAAATTTAGGTTTTATGGATAAGATCATCAGTGCACAGAAGTTCTTCTGGGAAGAGTGAATTTCCATCATGGTAAACTTTAGAAAGAGATATACTAAATACCTGCCAGGAATGATCCACATGTAGGTAATTATTTTTTGGGCAGGTTATGGATGAAATGAATGCTTTTGACCTGCATTTTTGAATAGTTTACTATTGATTGTTTTGAATCAATATCATAAAGCCTCATATTGGCCACACAAAGAAGACAGGATTTTGGCACTGGAATAAGAGGAGAAGGAATGGACATTCATTTCAAAGGATGCTGAGCCCTGAGAAGGGAATCAGAGGGTATCCAGGTCAGAATATGCAAGCAGAAAGGATTCATCTCCTGCATTAGCATGCCAAGCAGAATGCTGTCTACACATCATCAGGAGACACGGCCTTTAAGTCTGTTCTATATAGGCTCAGAAGACAAAAAATTTTCCATGATAGGCTATGTTAAAAAAAAAAAAAGGAAAAGGAATTCTCCCTCACGCCTAACTGCTCTGCGCTGGCTTCTGAACATGATTTGTTTGCCACCCTGTAGCCCAGCAATGGTTGCAAATACAGCGGGAAGGTGTGCAGAATAGTTCAAGATGAAAGTTTCTCTCTGCAGAGCCATATGGCCACAAGCAGCTAATGCTGTGAGCAGCATTCATTAACAATTTCCAAATCTGCAGCAGCTGGAGCGTGGGATCATTTAAAACATGACTGATGTACTTCCTGCAGCCGCGAAAAGGAGGGATCGGTTGGAACCCAAACTATACAACATGTTTCTCTGGACTTACTAAATAAAGCCACATGCCTCTTGTTGCAAACAGGCACACAGAAGTGACCTCTTGGGGATGGCACTGCAGGAGCACACACGACAGGTGCTCGGTGGAGCACTGCCAGTAGACCAGGTATCCTGGTTTGCTGAGGATCCTTCAGAAGCTGAGCAGAATGGTGTGAGAGAAAAGGGCTCCTATAATAATTCTGATGAAAGTAAAGTATTGGGCTACCCATTTATTTTAGCAGCAGCAAGAAAAAAAATAAAAGCTGCCAGAGGAGAAGACCATTCTTTCAGCAAAATTGTTACGTGAAGGATTGTAATGAGCTGCACTCACCTAAAAATAGTGTTCACGTTAACACAGCGTGCTCTAATTTGTGGGATGGTGATCCAGCTTGGTGCCCATGCAGATGTTACTGCACTGATTACTGACAGTATAGCATGACAACATTTAGCAGTGTTAAACAGTTTCATGAATAAATAGATAAACAGTTTATCGATCAGTTTTGTTAGGCAATTAACTATTATCCACTGTTGTAGCCTGAGATGATGTGTTGCTCTTATTTTTTTAAAGCATGCAAGAAAAGACAGTCTGAACTTGCCAGAAAAGAAATACTTCCAACATTAAAAAAAAGAAACCCACACCAAAAAACAACATGGAATCATTTCTGAATGTTAAGCAATGGGGTTAAATGTTTCAGGTCTCCAAAACTTTTGGGCACTGGGACAGAATGCATCTCCCTCAGCTTGATTGAATGCAGACGTTTGCAGCTAGGATCGTCGTCATGGACTCCTTTTACATTCAGCGGAAAGAAATGAACCATGCCCTTCAACTGCCTGTTCCTTTTGGCCGATCGTAAAAAGAGATATTGTAGATGACAAGCTCTGACGTAGGCATGGCACATCTGAGGAAGCTGAATCTTCCCCTGATGGTTCCTTTGAAAATCCATCAGGAAAAATATTTCCAGTCCCAATCCAGTTCTTTGAAGATGAGTTGAGACGGGACCTCCAGAGGGCACGAACAGCTCTGCTCCTCCGCTTGAGGCTGAGAAACTCACAGTGTACAGTGGTAGGACCAGGATGTCTTCTCAGGGCAGAACTCGCCTGGTTATCCAGGATTTTACCGTCCCACCTTGAAAGGACTGTAGGATGTGTTATAGGAGACATGATGGGAGGAAAGGGGAGGGCTTTCACAAGCAGAGATGGAAATCCTATTTTTATTTTGTGTTTTGTAGGCCAACACCAGGGCAGATCTCACTTTCAGGGCAGCAGGTCCAGCCCCACCAGAGTTTCATAAAAAGCACTAAAATCTTCCCTTCTTATTCTGTTTTAACAGTGATGTACAGTCACAGCACAATGCAGTAAGTGTTTAAGAAAACAATACTGTACAAAGCCAGAACAGCACCGGTTATCATTATCAAGATAATACTAACAAGACAAGAACATTTTCTTGCTGTATGCTGAAAGACAAAAGACTCTTCTGTTACCTTATAAAGAACCAATCCTTACAACTTTTTTCTACGCAGACCTTTTTCAGATCATCTCAGTAGTACTCTCTAAAATACTTGTGTGTTATTTAAAAATATATATACCATGGAAATTTGTTACAAGTACTTGTAATGAGTTCTCATCAATTATTACACTTTTTAGTAAGGCACAACCATTTCAGAATACTTCTGTGCTTGTGCTCCTGTGTGGTAGTCCTCAGAGGGAAATCTACTGCACGTCCCTAGACTCAGAGATGAACATACAGCAACACAGGACGATAGCAAAGATGGACATGTATGGGAAAGCTACAGGGACTTTTACAAAATAATGGCAATTTATTTCTGGTTTCCACTGCCCCCCACTCTGAAAAAGGTTGTGGATGCCCCATCCCTGAAGGCATTCAAGGCCAGGCTGGATGTGGTTCTGGGCAACCTGGTCTGCTGGTTGGCGACCCTGCACACAGCAGAGGGGTTGAAACTAGATGATCATTGTGGTCCTATTCAATTCAAGCCATTCTATGATTCTATGACGATTCTGGGTTTTAGAAATGCCTTGACAGTGAATTCCTAATTTTTTTCTGATATTCTTCCTTTAAACAGCTATCATATGATAAATGCATAAGCAAATCTACTGCAAAATTTTCTTTCAAGTTCTCCATCAGTTAGAAAGCCCTAGAGCTGCCACTGGCCAGGGCACCAGGTCTTTTGCTCTGGATCTACTGCTACAGCTGCATTTTCTCCTCCTCCCACAGAAGTGCCTGCTTCCTAGAGGCAGCTCTGCTATGTTTGTGGCACCCTCCTGTCAGCCAGGTAGACACAGTTCCTGCCCTGAGGAGCAATTGACTGCAGCTAGGTTAAAAAAGCAGAAGGATCCAAACCTAGAGAGAGAAGAGAGTGAAATGCAAGGCTTCTAGGGAATTGCTCGTGAAGATTTTCTCTGCTCTGTGCTGAGACGGGATGTTCTATATCTCTCTTTAGAATTAAGGGTCTCATTAAGGAAACCATAACATGTCATTTAAATGCCTGAGGAAGAGTTACTATGAAGTGCATAGCAGGTCTGTGAGCAGACTCTGAAACCTTGACACAGATACCCTTAGACTGAGATCTCATGTCTTTGTACAGTGTGTAAATGGGATGCAGGACAGAAAGAATGAGGGCCAGCAGGAGATTTCACTTACCACAAACTGGTGCCCACTTACACTACTTACTCCTTTCCACCTCTTGTACCTGGAGTTCTCTGCAACCTGGACTCACTTGTTAGGGAAGCCCTGATTTCCTCTACCTGCCTCTTTTGTCAAACAGCCCCCTTCCTGGCTCACTTACCACAGAGAGGAGTGTTTCCAAGCAGACAGCATGATAAAGAATGCCAAAGCTTTTGACCTTTTTGGTTGAACATCCCCATATGTTCCTGCTGGATGCTTACAAATCTTGGGCTTGCTTCTGCCTAGGAGAAGCTGGCAGAACACTTCTCAGGTGACCAGCTAAGCTGCATCCTGGGAGAAGTTCACTTTCAAAACATTCCCGAGGCAGAGAAATTGTTTCCCAAAAGCAAACATCGTTCTACTCCACCAGAGGGTGAACTTCAAATGTGGTTTGCATTGCAGCTTGTAGGTTTCACATGATGATGCTACAGAGACCGGGCACTACCCCATGCATTAATGCATGCAGAAAATGGGTTTGCTTCCCAAAGAAGTAGGGGAAATGGAGACTTTCTACTCTGCTACATCTGGAGGAAAGGGTGTGTAATTTCATCAGCTCTATGCCATAACTGCTATTCAGATTTAGCATTATTTTTATTTTTTCTCTCTGAAAATAAATAGAAAATAATTACCCAAAAGTCTCCAAAACTCCTAATGTGATTCCTAAGTAACATTTATTCTTTTCCGGCAGTTACACGGCAGACCAAATCCACCCCTGGTGAAACGTTACTAATTCCTGTGCACATACCTAATCTAACATTTCCAGGCAGATGGAGCAACTGCCTCATCACTCTCTCCTTCCACAGGCTGACTCTCTGACAGGAGACAGATTTAGAGAGGTCAGATCTACTCACACTTGCAATTCCAGGTTGAGTTTCTTTGAGGTAGAAACCCAGCAACATTTTTGAGAGCCTGATTTCCCAATGATATTCGGTGCATAGGCTGGAATCATTCTTCTGAATAGACAGTGATGCTTTTCCATTCTTACTGTAGGTTATATGGAGAAGTCAAAAAAGAAATCTCAGTCTCTTTGTAACCCTCTTGTAACCCTCCAGAAGTGCTAGGTTGGGCTGCTGCTCACATCACCTGAATAAATTTGCTCTTTGCTACATTTTCTCCTAATAGAGGCAGCTCTGTCTGAGCATTCATTATTCATTTCCGAGCAGCAGAGCAGCTCCAGAAGACTCTCCTGGTTGCAGTCATAACTGGCCCCAATCAAATCTGAAGCTGAAACAGCTCAATTTCTTTAAACTTGGCCTCTTGGCAGACATCAAATTTAACAACTTGGACATCTCTTGCTTCACTTTGGTCAAGTCCTTCCTGCTATTGCTTCATTAGCATGGTAAAAGCATGCATAACGACACAAGAGACCATAAGCAGAGAGATCAAAACACGAATCTCAAAAGATGTTGCTTGTTTGGATGAACCATGACCTCCGAGCTGTTTTTCTCCCTTAACCAAACGCTGGTGCAGGACAGATGACTCGTAGCACCGAAGTGTACGGGCAGCACCCACGTGTGTTCTCTGCTGGTGGGCGGTTCTCCTCTCAGCCTGCTTCGCCTGTGGAATTGCCCCTTGGAGTTGCTAATGCAAACCCTGGGATTATACCAGGCCTTACCACTAGATGTCCAACTCCGTCCCAAATCCATCAATGCCTCCCGTGTCACTGAGGATGCCCCTGCGTGCTCTTCCAGCTGCAGCCATCTCAGCAAGTGCCAGGATGGATTTTTAGTTTACCTCAGAGGAAAGTGATTGATGTGCTTTAAGGGCGCTAGCTACTGCAGCTGCAGGGATTTCTAAGGGGGTACTTAGCCCAAAAGGAGGAGGCTCGATGTTACTGGCAGTTACTAACCATGATTTTGTTCAAAAGTTAAATCTACCTACTCACACCGTTAATGAAAAAAAGCAATTAATAGGTCCATGGAGAAAATGCTAACTTATCAGCAATAGAGGCCATGTTTCTTTGTTCCCCCTTGGCCAGCCTGAGCTGCTTGAAAACCCAAACCAATAAAGAGAGAAAGCTGGGGAGCCTTTATCTTGAGACTGCAGCTCTTGCAAAGCCAAAAAATCCTGGTCAGTGTTTGGATCAAAGGTCGTTCTGCACGCAACAACACAAGAGCATCTGTTTGGCTTCTTTTGGACACGGTAGAAATGCTCCCCTTCAGATGAGCTGGGCAAATGAAGCACTGAATGAAGAGTGTTTACGAGAAGTCCTGTGTTTCCTTCTTCAGAAAAGGTCTACGGCACTGTCACTGTGGCCAGGTTCGAACTCACCACCTTTCGTGTGTTCAGTTTCTCAGATGTGTGCTTCTTTCCAACCTCGTTGTTAAGCAACAGCTCTGTTCCTGCCCAGATGGAGTTTCTTCTCAGCAGGAGATGAAGAAATTCCCTTCTAACTAAATACCTCTTCCATGAAAGTGTATTATGTAAAGGATGGGATCTTGCTTTTACCACATAGAGGAAAATATATGTTTTGTTAGGAGCACGCTTCTGAAAGGATACGTCTCAGGCTCTTTTTAGCCTCACCAGCAACCTTCCTGTTTCTACCAAAAATAAACACAGCAAGGCTTTTCTCCTCCAGCACTTCAGCTGCCTCTGACTTTGTCACTAGTTCTGTGACAGGATGTCCCACATCACCACAAAGCCCCACACGAAACAGGCTGAGATCACCTCAGGCATCTCATGTGGGGGGAAGTGGCTGGGCCCTCTCTGGGCCCACAGTACCTCATCGTCTCCTCCCCATGGATCAAGGGTGGCCAGGAAGGCTGGGAGGGTTCTATCACATCCCTTTGGTCTTCTTGTTTAGAAATGATGCCTTACGCCTCTGAAAGTGCCAGAGCAAAATTTCTGAAACCTCCATAAGAGGACAATGTCACGGGGTCCCAGGGACTTCACTGCATCCAGGTCACTGGTCAATAGGGGGAGCAAACTATCATTCCTCTCATAAAAACACCGTAGGATTGGAAGTGCCCAGAGTGAATAAACATGTTCAGAGCCTCACTCATTTCCCTTTCTGTGTGCAGCCATAGCCATTTTGCTGTTATCCTCCACAATGCTTAGTTATGGCTCACAACTCATCTACATTTGGTGCCTGCACAGTCCCTCCTGTGCTCTGTCTCCAAGAGTAGCAAGCTGGTCAGAGATCCTGAAGCACAGATCAGCAAGGAGAGAGGGTCTATCAAGCATGGCATGGTGGTGGTCTGCTCCTGTACAGGGAACAGAGACTCAGGCTGCAGCTAACAGCCCAAGAGCTCAATAGGGATGAAAGGCTGTTGAAGCCCTTCATTCAGACCCATAAGATTATGTGAAAGACCAGAGCAGGTCCTCTTGGACAGTACTGTATTTGTGCACAGGGCAGGACACTCTGAGAGGAGGTTCTTCTTAGCCCAACAGGCTGTGGAATAAGCATGTTAGAAATGCTGCTGGTTACCCATCCCTATAGCTGTCTTGTCAGTCAAAACATTTAATCTTGACATGAGCATGACCTTATTGCAAATGTGATCCATGAAGACCAGGGAAGAAAGGTCCTTGTGCCAACCAAACCAGTCCCAAACTATGCAAGCAGAATGCCAGCATGTTTAAAAATATCTCTGGGTCCCTATACATCCCACTTCTCCTGGCTTTCTTTCTTGCCTGTTCCTCAGTGTGAAGAAGGACTCAGTTGCTAGCCTGGGCTTGGGATGTGGTGAGACGTTTCTGTGGTCAGAGGGTGGAGTTCTCTTTCTTTCTTTCTTTTTTTTCCCCCTGAAATGCTCTGGCTGTTGGTCAGTGCCTCTTCAAAGAAATTGACACCATTCCTCTCCAGCCCCTGCCTCTCTTTCCCTCACTAGAAAGGTATATTAAGTAGCTTAGGGATGACAGGAGCCTGCAGGAAACCCGTGCTTTGCACCAACCCTCTCATTATGGCAAGGTGGGGCCAGCACACAAGCCTGCCAAGCCAAACACATCCCTTCAAAGGGCTTCCTTCATACGTACAACTTTGGGACACCGATTTTGTGGTGCTTAGAGCAAGGATGGTTTTGTTTTTTCCTGTGCCACTACCTGTTCTATTTGCCTTTGGAGCTGCCTCCTGCTGCCCAATGACAAATTTGCAGAGACTGGGATGAAGATTTGGAAAACACCAGGATGTCCCAGAATAACAATGTAATGAAGTGGCTGTTGGCAGCTTGGCAGTATCATTTCTCAGTCATCATTTCTTTCTCTGAAACCAGCTGGGCTCTATTCTGTTCTGAACATAATGGAAATGTTATCTCCCTTCAATTATATGCACCCCTATACGTGAATGATTCTCCTTTCAGTGTACTCCTCACACATTCACTTTCTTTAAACTAAAAAATGCAGGTGTAAAAGTCAGTTGCAACTTAAAGTAATAATGATGACCATTTTGTAGTGTAGAATTGGCATTTGATCGTGCACTTGATTTTTCTCAGGCCATGAATTCTATTCACAACTGGTTAATGTGCCCCAAACCACAACTAGCCAGACATTCCCTTTAGTGTCCACAATCAATCCATAGATGAGAGGAAGAAACTGTAGAAGACTGGACAGATAGCATAACATAATAAAGAACCTAAGGAAATTGCAATCGTCTCTGGGACAGTCCACAAATTGAAAAAGAAGCTAGATTTGCAGAATAAGTAATTCATTGCAAAGTTATTCACTGAGCTATTGGAATCAAATAAAAGGAGGGAGAAATGCCCAGAATATGCTAAGGTAATAGAAGTTATGATGCTATTGGCACGCGAGGAATACACTTCCTCGGAAGGATGACAAAGAGGATCTGGCTCTTTAATAGCATTTTTCAGAAGCAGAGCAAGAAGGAAGAAGCTAAAAGAAAAATAGAAGCAGTTTTTATCCACAGCCCATAGATCCTGGGGCCCCAGAGCTGAGCTGTCACTTCTTATTTTTATATCCTACTCCCTATGTGTGTGTTTTACCAAGATGTTTTTTTTTTTCTCCTATTTCGTATTTTCAGCAATTGCTATTGTTCTGCAGCCTACATGCTGGCTCTGGGAACCCAAGGACAGTATGAAAAGCTGAAGTACAGGAAGCATTATGCCAGGAAAGGGCAGAGCAAGAGGGCTGATAGGGGTGACATAGACTCCAAGGTCTTCTGGAAATGCGGCGCCTAACCATGTCTGGTGCAAGTGCTGTGCTCAGATGCACTTCAAAGCTTAGGTAGCAAGTTTAAAAAAATTTTATAACCCTCAGATGTTGAGTGTCAGTTGTTTCAAAAGACTGTAATAAGTGGTGCTAGACTGTAGTGAAAAGAGTTGTTTTGCTTTTTCATTTTTTTTTGACGGCTTCTGAGCACAAAGAGTTGACCGTTTCCACTGCTGTTCACTCCTACTCTGGCCATAAAGAGAGAGGGATATCAAGGCTGGAGCACCTCTCCTATGAAGAAGGTTGAAGGAAATGGGATTGTTTAACTTAGAAAAGAGAAGGCTTCAGGGAGACCTCACTGTGGTCTTCCAGTATTTGAAGGAAGCTTATAAAGAGGAGGGGAAACGGCTATTTGCAATGGTGGATAGTGATAGGACAAGGGGGAATGGTTTTAAACTGAGACAGGGGAGGTTTAGGTTAGAGATTAGGAGGAAGTTTTTCACACAGAGGTGGTGACACACTGGAACCACTGGTTGCCCAAGGATGCTGTGGATGCCCCATCCCTGGAGGCATTCAAGGCCAGGCTGGATGTGGCTCTGGGCAGCCTGGTCTGCTGGTTGGCAACCCTACACATAGCAGGGGGGTTGAAATTAGATGATCATTGTGGTCCTTTTCAACCCAGGCCATTCTGTGATTCTATGATTCTATGATCAGTAAACATAATAAACTGTGTTACCTATTGCAAAGGTTAACTGGAAAAGAGGAGATGATCAAGGTCACATTCATTTATGGATAACCCGGACAGTTTAAGAGGAAGACAACAATAACTTGGAATGAATTGGGCTGTCTTGGAAAAGTGTCTGTAAAGTTTCCACAAGAATGACATGTGATCATGTCTGCTCAAGACGGTGTGATATAAAAATATCAGGTAGCAAAATAAGATGATTGGAGCAATCTATTCTAATTGTGTTTCAGATTTGCAGTTATTTCCAAAACCTGATAATAATTACCAGAAAACAAAACAAAACTAAACTAAAAAGGTTGCTTCCTGTCAGCTGGTAATTAAAGCATCCTGATTTGAAACTAAATATAACCTTTCCACTACATTTAGTAACTTTTTGCTGGTTGGAGCTCTCTGTACATGTAAATAGAACAATCTAATCACTCCCATTTATTCAGATCCATAATTTGCATTTAGTTATGTTAGAAAGTAGTGAATGGCTTTGCTTATTTACATGATAATTATTTTTTTACTTTTGATTTGTGTCAGTCTATCTCTGGATGAGAATAGGAATTCAGTTAATGAGCAGAAAAGCAGCATTTAAATTCTGCTTTTCATTAGATAATGAAGCTGTACAGGAACTGTGCAGGATATGCAAGACAAGCTGATCAGAACATTAATTAATGAAAAGACATATTATTCATAGGTAGTGAATTCAATTGTTTGTTTTTGGTCAGTAAGTTCCACAAGATTTTTGAGCTAGAATAATTTTAAAAAAGTCTTCCTTAGAACTTCCAGAAGAGTCTATCAATTATACAGAAAGGAATCTTTTTTGACTTCAACAAACTTCTCCCAGACCCTGTACTAATGCCTCAATTCAGTGGTGAGGGTTTAGGCCTTAAAAATACCAACATTTCACATTCCTTTTTCAAACAGCTCCATGTTCTGAATGGAATATTCACTTCATTTAAAGGCCAAAAGCCACAGCTAAAAGGAAAGTTAGGCAGCTATGGTTCGTCCCTAGCAGTCCTCCCATTGCTCCTCCTCCATTTCAGTTCCAAACTACGGCTCCTGCAAGAGGCTCCTCCTGGAACAGAGTCCACCATACAGCTTCTCAAGGCAGGGTTTTGCCAGTGGTCGCTCAGATAATTAATTTCATCTCAGCAGCCCTCTTCTTGCCACCCTTGAGCTTCTCAGAATGTCATTAATTCATCTTCTTCCCCGGTCTTCCCAGCTGGTAAGTTTTTCTGCTTCCCATCCAGTTGGAGTTCAGGAGTTCCTCCACCTGGCCTTCCTGCCACAGATCACAAGAAGCAGTGTGTAATCTCCTTGATTTCAATCAATTCCTCTCTGGCTTGCTTGTAGGTAAGGGGCTGCAGCACTATCTTAGAGAAGTCAGAAGAGGGAAGTGGCTGCTGGCCAATCCCTCTTGCATCTCCTAAGCAACCACTAAAATAGATGAACGGTCTTTTCATAGTGGCATTGTGATAAAGTGATTTGGCAAAATGAGAATATAATTTCCTGTTGACTGTTGAGGCTCCACAAATGATCTTTAGTCACTGAGCACAGTGGACCTGTGTTCTGCAATAAATAGCAAGTATGAAATAAACTGCTTTATTACTGCAACATGAACTAAGAGGATCCCAGATTTCTCGACCAGACTGTGTGTACCAAATAAGGAGCTGCTATAGAGACAGGCCTTTGTTTTTTAGCTCGCTGTCCAAAATCTCCCAAGCTTTTCAAGTTTGTGTCTTCAAAATTTCCCTGTGCCCTGAAATTCTTGCAAGAAGTCCCAGGACTCCAAGAACTGGTACTTTAGCACAACTGCTATAGATGAAAATAAAATTGCCACCCAGAAAACCTGACATGTATAAAACTTCATTTCCCTCTTGAAAGGGCCATCCCCAAATGACTCCTTCAGTCTATTTTATTAGTGATGTTTTTCTGTTATTCAAGTGGTCTGCATTACTTTGAAGTGAAGCAGTGCCAGATCTTGTGTATTTTATCCCATAGATCCTGTCTGCTAAGGGTCAGTCTAAATGCAGCCTTTCATTGATGCACTAGCTTCTCCCTCTTACATGATTTGCCTGCTGTAATGCCTGAATTACTTTCTTTCCACTCTCAATTTCTGCCTAAAATTGCTGTCCTACAACACCTATCAACTTGTGCTGGGTGCCCATAGTGTTAAAATATTATTACCTACTTATTTTCTCCCCTAGCTGCATTTTTCCTGCCAGCATGCATTCTCCTAGGCAGTTCTTAGCGTTGGTTCCATTTTCAACTTGCAAATACTTGGCATGATTGCAAGAAAGATGCTACATGACTAGAACTCAAACCTTTGGATTTGTCCCAATGTCTCTTAAATTTGCCAGAGAAAAGTACATACATGGTGACTGGTTGGAGTGAAAGCACAGCATTCTGGCATTGGGGACACGTGCTCCCTCTGTCCCTCTTCTCAGGCAGGAGAACCAAATGCTTGTGTGGTTTGGGCAGATACCTTTTCAGCTGATCACTCTCTTGCCCTAAATTGTGCTCCAATACTCAGCAACTTTCTTCCCCTTCTGGAAATGTTGATTCTTGTTGGCATCTATTTTTTGCAAGCTTTGACCTCTCTGATGCTTTATGGGCCTAAAGGAAAACCCAAACCGCATCCAGCTGAAGGACGTTCCTGGAATTTCCCTCTGGGACACACATCCATTTCTGGTGAGAGAGGATTTGGCTTAGGAGGACAAAAGAAGCAACAAAATTGGAACCTAAGATAATGGAACAAAATCTACTTTGGATGGATATCTGCAATTTCCAAGCTCTCATCATTTAGGCTGCTGAGGATCAGGCAGACCCCTCCTCTTAAAGAAATCTCTGCTCATTCTCTTTTTTTCCCTGTCTGGTGTTTTTTTTTCTTTCCATTCTTCCTCACCCTCCTTTTTTTTTTTCTTTGGCTCCATTTGCTCAAAGCGAGCCGGAGGAATCTTAGCATGGCTCTTGCTCTGCTCACCAGTGGGGCTAGGGCTGCTTTTTTCCTCACCACCCAGTGCTAAGGTTGCAGAAAATGGTAGCCAAGCTCCACAAAAGCACAGAAAAGAAAGACAGAGTGGTGAGTGAGAATGACATCTGACCGAACCTGTAACCCTATATGTACACAAGCAGCTTCTGCTACAATCAAGGCAGATAGCAAAGGCTTTCCAGGAACAACTTGATGCTAAACCATGCACTGGCAGGAGTACAGGATTAGGGGTGAGAGAGAACAGAGAGCAGATCTTCCATTGCCCCTCACCACCTGGCTTTGTTTTCTCTTTGCCTTCACCCTCCCAGGCCTTCTAACACCCCTCAGAGATACGCTTGGGGCTGGACCATACCACAGAGCTCATAAGCCCATGCTAGACCTTGGAGCTAGAGGGACAATCGCTTCCCATTTCCCAGTACAGTACGTTACAAAGGGCTGTTGCAAAGCTTGGCTGCCTGACAGTTTCGTTTGCAAGAGCGCTGGCCCCTTTCCAAGCAATTCTTTCAGGTCTCATTGTTTGGTAGGAAACAAACAAGGGGAACAGCACTGGGTGGGCACACTAGAAGAAGGGTCTAAAAATAGCAGGGCAGCATTATGGAGCCAGGCTTCTTAGCCAAAGCTTATTCTAGAGATAACAAAGCCCCTCTGCTCTTCTGCAGAAAAGACAGCGGTCCTGCCACAGCTGCCCCAGTTACATGGGAGATGGCTCCTGCCCATATTGGCCTGCTACTGTGATGTTCAACTAGCCATAAAAGTTGAAAGCAGTCAATTAAGCTGTGTAAGTAATTGCAAAGTACTCAAAGCACGCTATTGGTTCCAGCCTGAAGTCTTCTGAGCACTTTCTGCTGTAACTTACACCCAATGTAACTTCAGAGTGAGTCGGGAAATAATCTGAACCACAGATTTAGACAATGTGAGGTGTCAGAGCCACGGCAAGCCAAGCACGTTTGGCCTGTGATGGAAAGATGATAAGTGTGCCATCTTTTTCTGGAGGTGTTGAGATCCTGTAGGATTCAAGCAACACAACGCTGCTGACAGCATGGCAGCTCTGGTGACATTTCCAACAGCAGAGAAAAAGAAAAAAGGAAGTGGGCCAAAGAAGTTTAATAAAACCAGAACAGCCTGGCATGTCACCCCAGAAAAAACCACCTGCTACAGTGGCCAGGTGAAGAAATGTTATAGGAGAGGTATAGCTTCCCTAAGGGAGAATATGGGGAGCTTTAACAATGTGTACATCCTGAGAGGAGGGCACTCAAACGTCAGGACTCTTCCCACATAGCTGATTTCTCTGCTCAGTAACATCAGCATCCGAGAGCAAAACAGAAGGGCAAGTTGTTTTTCCACTTAACTTAGGCACATGCCTGACCATACAGAGTGATGTGGTGCAAGGCAGGAAGGGAAAGCCTGGAAGGGAGAGAGGATATGGTCAGCCTTGTGGAGAAGACAATAGGAGATGACTTGTGCAGACCCACCACTACGCTCCCTACAGGGACGTAGCCCAGCACACAGAAACAAGAAACAATAAATGTACCAGAGCCACCACTTGCAGGAACACCTGGCCTTGCTGGCCACAGCTGCTAGCACTCTGCCCAACACAGCTGACATCCCTCTTGCAGAGTTGTTTGCAGAGGGTGCATGTGGCTTTTGCAAACTTGTATTTCCTCTCCTGCCACCAAACCCTATTTTGCCTTGCTAGAGACAGGGGGAGGGGGTGAAGTAACAGCCTGCCCTAGCTGCAGACCATCATCATAGGAGCTCTTCCCTGGTATGCTAGACATTCAAAGACAAAAGAGGAGTCATAGCTGAAAGCTGGTGCTAAAACAAGATGCAGCTCTGTCATGGAAAAGAAGTTTCTTGTATGTGATCAAGAGAAGGACCCAAAATAAAAGAAATCAGATTTTAATTGATTTCTTAAAAAAGCACATAACAGGCTAGCTTTTTTCCCTGAAATAATGAGCATCTTTTGAGCAATGTTTTTTCTTTTTTCCCAACAGATTATTACAAAATGGCTCTTCTCTTCTAGAGAAAGTGATCAGAACTGATTATTGCTTGAGTGAACACCTCTGTAAACCCATTCGTTCCTTCCATCCTATCTCTTACAATAGGGACTATTTCTCCATCCTTAGCCTAGCATCATCATTAAAATAAAGGAACTGTAATGAATTGCTGTTTTTGTGGTTAACCCACAACTTCTTTCTCCCAGTGCAACAGGCAGATCTGTTAATAAGAGGGTGGGAATACAGGCAGTGGAGAGGATGCTGGTGCCAGTGTTCCTCAGTGGCTGTAGCTGTGCTAACCAGAATTTCTAAGCATTGGGATCTCTGTTGTGTTCTAGCAGTGCTGTTGATTCTCAGAACTGAATGTAGGAGAGACTAAATAGTTTCTTTTTCAAATGGTATAGACCTCTAGTTCTACAGATTTCTCATTTCTGCTAGAACAGTGCCTATACGTAAACACTGGTGAAATTCCTAGAACCAGCAAGATACAAATGTGAAGGAAAAGATACTGAAAGTCATCTGCTCTCTTTTAGGCTGTAGTATAGCAGTTGGACACAATGATTAAGCAACAGATGTCTGAAGTGATAGACAGACAGGATTTTCTTTCCATGTTATGTTTTCTCAGCTCCTAGAGATGCTGGCTATGCTTGAGATCCTGGTTATCACCTGTACTCACAGGCTGGTAGCACATGAGGAGTGATGGGATTCCATTTAAAGTATTTTCCACATTCATAGATGCTGTCAATTGGCTTTTTGCTTTCCTGTAGACTCACACAGTAGCTTTAAGGAAGTTGTTCAATTACTGTAGGCCTCTTTGCTTACTTAATTGGGGAAAATTGGTATTATACAAAGTGGGGGATGATCTCCTTGAGACCAGCCCTTTGGAGAAGGACTTGGGGGCCCTGGTAGACGAGAAGCTGGACATGAGCCAGCAGTGTGCACATGCTGCCTGGAAAGCCAACTGTGTTCTGGGCTGCATTAAAAAAGGGGTGGCCAACAGGGAGAGGGAGGGGATTGTTCCCCGCTACTCAGCTCTTGTGAGGCCCCATCTGGAGTACTGCATCCAGGCCTGGGGCCTCCAGTATAAGAAGGACATGGAGCTCTTGGAGTGGGTCCAGAGGAGGGCCACTAAGATGATCAGAGGGCTGGAGCACCTCTCCTATGAGGAAAGGTTGAGGGAACTGGGATTGTTTAGCTTGGAAAAGAGATGGCTCCATGAAGACCTCACTGTGGCCTATTTGAAGGGAGCTTATAAACAGGAGGGGGAACGCCTGTTTACAGTGGTGGATAGTGATAGGACAGGGGGGAATGGTTTTAAACAGAGGCAGGGGAGGTTTAGGTTAGAAATTAGAAAGAAGTTTTTCTCACAGAGGGTGGTGATGCAATGGAACAGGTTGCCCAAGGAGGCCGTGGATGCCCCATCCCTGGAGGCATTCAAGGCCAGGCTGGATGTGGCTCTGGGCAGCCTGGTCTGGTGGTTGGTGACCCTGCACACAGCAGGAGGGTTGAAACTAGATGATCAATGGTCCTTTTCAACCCAGGCCATTCTATGATTCTGTGATTCTATGATTCTATGAAAAAAGGCGGCCAAAAAATTCCCATGTTGGTGGGAATGCTCATTTGCATTGAGGCAATGTGTTGAGGAATCACCTCTCTCCGTGACGTGCTGCTTTGCTTGTACCCAGCACAGGGCTGCCTCTTCCATGTTATCCAAAAACTGCTGGCAAGATTCTTATGAGAGGGCATGTGTGTTTGGAATGGCTCCATGGAATGAAGTTTGTTGCCTTCCTGCCTCACTGAACTTATCTTTGGTAAGATGCTTGGAGAAGGCTCAGAGCACATTTCTGAGAAAGAAGCCTTTGCTAGCTGTGTGTCTGGCCTGGTAGAGTTTTTCTCTGAACGTTTTCTGTATAATACTATTGCATATTATTGCACTATCAATGGAGTTTTGCACTGGGAAACATAAAGCTTTCTATAATGGTTTTCATATTGTTTAAGTAAAGAGCAATTAGAGTCCCCAGTCAAGAATTAGAGGTCCTCTGTGCTAGATGCTGTACAAACACAGAATGAAGCAACCATCACCGTTCAGGCAAGTTTATGGTCTGAGCAAGGGAGTAAAAAAGGTGAGTAGAACTAAGGGAATAGGAGGATTTAGGAATCAGAAGCGGTAGGTGCCCTGTGGCAAGGGGAGCCCCAAATCTGTGCTCTGATGGGCACCCAAAGAAACAAAAGCCTCCACACCAGCCTTTAGGCTTCACAATGTGATGGGAGTAGGCAGGAAATCCAGATGGAGAGGGGCAGGGGAGGAAAGAGTGTGCAGAGGGGAGGGGAGGGAGGTTGAACTGGCGTGTCAGGGTCTAACAATGACCCGTCTGTGTCAGGAAAACAGTCGTACTCAGCAAGGCTATTTTTAGGGGAATCCACCCCCTGGTCCTTCCATTCCCCCCCACCCCCAGCCACCCTTTTGTGCTGCGCGGCGCCTGGAAGGTTGGTGAAGATTTCAAAGCCATGGGTAGGAAAGAGCTCCACACGATGGAGGAAACGCAGTGGGGAGGGGAGAGGTGGGTGACCAGAAATAGCATTCGTGAGGCCTCTGCAACAGGCTGGGCCTGGAGGAGGAGAAGCCTCATGGCCAAGGCTGCTCCCCAGGCTCTCTGGCTGCTTCTGGGATTACAAACACCCCACCTGTGTGGATGAGGCAGAGCACAGTCATTACCCATGCCGTGTTAATCCGTACACACGTGGGGGCTTGCAGGCCAAAGGGTGAGCACACTGTTGGTAGGGAGGTGGCCCACCAGCCCACCTTCATGCCATCATGCTGTCTGTAAATTCCTATGAGAGCTCCTGCTTGGCTTGGTATTGTTTTTATTTGGCAGACTCACTTTTTTTTCCCCTTCTTTTTTTTTAAAGTGGGATAAAAATTCCCCCATTTTTTTGCCAGCTGTTTCAGCTTTGGACTCCTTTTTATCTTTCCATGCATCTGGCCCAAGCTCTTTTCCTCTCTGGCTTTACCATGTTTTCATCTGAGAAAGCTTTTCCAGGAGGGACACTGAACTATATCTTAACCCCACTGATCACCCCAGCTATTGCAGACTTCCCTGCCTCCCAGACTGCACAAATCCAGGCATCTTATTTTTTCCTCTGTGGAGGAGAACATTGCCTCTTTCCCTCAGAAAAATCCCCTGGCTCGGCACTGATTTCAGGCTGTGATATGAAATGCTTAGTTTGTAAAGCCTCCCTTGTTTGGTTCTCACTTACCTTGCCTGACCTCCTCTTCCCAGCCTGGGCTCTCCGGGCAATCCCTTCTGTCCTCGTGCTGAACCTTGTCCTGCTGCAACACAAGCCACACTCATGGCCCAGCCTCTTCTGGTGCTCCTCACATCGTGGCATGACTCTGCTTTCACACTGCCTACCCCCACAGCGTTTTGGACTTTGAAGAAGATGACATGGTGATTTCCAGTGGTGTAGCTGCTCTGGGTCTCAGCATCATGTGAGATGTCAGTGAGAGGATGTGCTTCCCACAAAAAGGGCAAGGAGATGGGTTTCTTTTCCTACAGAAGACGGCCAGGCGAGACACCCAGCTCTGAGTGTCCTGTTGTCTGTCTGACCCATTGGAAGCCTTGGCAGGCAGGCAGGATGTCCTGTGGCACGCAATGGGTTTGGCAGCATGTTGTTACAGGGAGAGATCCTGACATGAGGTGTTGGGAGAATCCCAGGATACATTCAAGGCATTTTGAAGTGTTGTGTGGGCTTGGAGGGTTCCTGAGAACAGCCATCGGGCTTGTGGAATGAACTCAGGAGCAGGAGGGTGGGAGCTGACAGGCAAGATACCTTCTCTCTGATACCCTTCTGCAAATCATCTTTCAGTCAGCCAGCTATAAAACAGGGATACTGGTGATAATTACAATGATAAGCTGCACAATAGGATTTATAATTGCTCAAGGTCCTTCACTAGGACTGGTGGAGTTTCTCCTCACATGCAATGTGATAACATTCAGCCTTTTTGAGGAATAATTAATAAAAAAAAAAAAAAAGTCACCACATAAAGGGACAGAAACTGAAAGGATTTTGGCAGCAGAAGGATTGCAATGGAAATTGGTTTATCTGAGAAACATTGTCAAAAGCTTGTCAGAAGGGGTGTGGGCCTGTGGGAGGAGGTGGGAGTTGAGGCAGGAGGGATTTTGAGGGAGTCCATTGCACTGTTTCCTGGCCAAATTTCCTTAAAAAAACAAACAAACAAAAACAAACAACAACAACCAAAACTTCTTGAACTGATTATAGCTGTTTTTTAGTGAAAAGCTGCAAGGAGCTGTTTTTATTGGTTCATTTTCCACCAAGATCCACAGAGTGTTCTATGGCATAGGGCAAGAAGGGGGCAGCGAAACTCTTGGAGAGCAAGTTTTGCCTCCCTTTATGGAGCATGCATCCCATTGGCATCCCCAGCCCTGGAAGGAGCTCTGAGTTTCTGGGAGAGAAAATACAGGAAAAGAGTAAGGGGCTGCTCTCACAAAATATGTGTAATGAAGAGAGGTGTTGGATGGGTGCAGGAGCTGGCGCAGATGGAAGAGCTGCCCCATTTTCCTTCTTGACACTCCTGGGTGATGCAGCTTCCTGGCTCTGAATCTCTTCTTCAGCAAAGGGCAGCTTTCTCTGAGAGCTGACTGTACAGCACAGGAACGGCATCTGTTTCTGCTTGCCGAGAGCCAGGGAGGAGGGAGGACGGTTCCCGCCTCTCCGTCTTTCGTTTCCCAACTTTATGCTCCCGTCTCATGCTTTGCCAATCCCAGCCCATGCCTCTAGAGAGGAAGGCATACCCTGAAGGGACAGAGCCACGGTGGAGGGATGCCTCAGAATGAAGGAACTGGCCAGAGGTGGCAGGGATTTCTTGGCCGCCCCTCCCAGGCCTTTTTGGTGCTGAGCCTCGGCAGCGCAGGAAGCGCCCGACCGCGGGCCTCAGCAGTGCCGAGGGAGCTGTGATTTCCTCCCTCAGCCCGTTATCTGCCCATGGCCAGGGCAGGCTTTCCCTCTTCCTCCCCCGTCCTCCAGCCCCTCGTTGCCTTTCCTCAGCCTCTCGCTCACAAACGCACTTTACTGCCAAAAAAACGTCCTCTGCATCCCTCCACCTCCCCCCCCCCGCTCCGCTCCTCCTCGGCGAACTTCCTTTCAGCATTTTTTTCAGCTGGATAATCCTAGGATTTGTCAAAGGCGGGAAAGGAGGGAGAGCGGGCGAGGGAGTCAGGACAGGAAGCTGGTTTCTCATTCCTCCCGCTGTCCGACGGCAGGAGGAGGGGAAGGGGGGGAGCCAGCGAGGAGCCTCGCACAGGCTCTTCCCCAGTCCCTTTCCATTAGCCCGCAGGAGGACCCGCTCTCCTCCAAAAGCTGGGAGAAGGAAGACCAGAGCGGGACGCTTGTGGCTGGCGGCAGCGACAGCCTGGCTGAGGAAACCCAGAAGGGTGACTGCAGAGCGTCCCAGGGCTGCTCTGAGGGACAGAAGTCCACACTGCCACCACTGCCTGCCCTCGTCTTCTCCAGCTCGGATGCGGGCACCCGTCCACCAGCCGCTTCCCCTCGATGCGAAGCCTTCCGGGAGTGAGCTATGATCGCTGCTGGGCAGCCTCCTTGCACCCTGACCTTCCCCTGCCACCGGAGCAGCCCAACATCTGGTGGGGATTAATGTTGATTTCTCTGTCCGGACGCCGTGTGGGACCCCTGATGCTACCTCCCAGGAGCGGGACGCGGGCGGTGGTCTGAGAAGAGCCAGTTTTTGTCACCCCGCACCAGGCCAGGGGCTGGGGGGGAAGGCAGGAGGGGGGTGAACCTCTTTTGGGACTAACCTCATGAAGAACAAGGGAGCCAAGCAGAAACTCAAGAGGAAGGGAGCCGCGAGCGCATTCGGCTGTGACCTGACGGAGCATCTGGAGAGCTCTGGGCAGGATGGTAAATGCCTCTTTATTCTTACTCTGGTTGTAGATGAGTAGAGTGCGCATCCACGGTTTTGGGATTTAGTTTTTATTGGCGGGACTGGAAACTGAACCTTTCCCAAAGGTGAGGGGTAAGCAACCTGGATCTGTTTTATCTGTGGGAAGTGGAGTCACTGCCCAGGCACTCACAATGAATGAACAAGTGGAAGATTGCTGTGGTGATGCGCCTGCATGGGTCTTGTTTGAGAAGCACGGTTTGTAGGGATGAGGGTGTGCCAGTGAGGACACAGATGGTCCATGCACATTGTGATGCCCTCTCCCATCCCCTTGGCCTTGGAGAAGGCAGGCATTAGGGAGCTGGACTTGCAGAGGAGTGTTGCCCCACTCAAATCCAGTATTCCTGAAGACTGTGGGACAAGAGCGCAGCAGGACCTGTGGAGGGGCTGGGGACTTCCCATCTACCCGTTCTTGGTTCCATATCCCGTATTGTCCTTTTCCTGGGGGACTGAGGCAGGACAGAAGCTGGAGGTGGTGCAGGGCTGGGTGTGAGGTGTGAGGGGCAGCTGAGCTAACATTTTCACTGCTCTGCTTCCCTCTTCTCCTCCTCCCCCTGACCGCTGTTTTTCCAGATATGAGATCGAAACATGGTAGTCAGATAAGAGGTAACTGTGATAAGAGGGTCCTCAGCTGGAAGCAGTCAGTCTTGGTTGTGGGAGGATGCACGGTGATTTTTCCAGGAGAAGGTTGGAGGACGAGAGAAGCAGCAGAGAGTTTGACTTATGGAATAAGGAAAGATAAATACACGCCTGTTCCCATCCCTGATGTTAGTACTCTGTGCCAGTTGGAGTCAGTTAACTTAACCGATGTCAGGCTGCTCCGAGCAGGAGAGCTTCCAACAGCAATGTCGGTGCTGTGCAAGCAGGGCTGTACAATCAGGTCTTTCATTTGCTGATGAGCATGGCTGATGGAGTGAGGGGAGGAATGGCACTGGCAGCGGGATGGACTATGTAGTGGATGTCCTTTCCACGGCACTGGGAAGAGGACAGAGCATATATCACTGAGATAAACCGTTATATACGTGCATTTATTCAGGTATGGGGGAAAGCCAGTCATTCAATTTCATTGTGAGCTGACAGTAACAATTACCGTATCCTTTAACTTATATAGCTCTTAATGGCCACTGAATCGAAACAGCCAGAATAACAGACTTAATGAACTGATATTGCTTTGGCAGTGGAAGATACAGCTAGATAAACCCCACTCAATGCTTATGTGAGCGGCAGTGGTGGAGGGACAATTTACAGCTGTTTACAGAAACACTGAGAAAGAGCATGGGGAAGGCAGGTACAGGCAGTATATTCAGCTGGAGCATCAAGGGGGATTTTTAAGGCTGAGACATAATTACTGCAGCTGAAATTATGCCAGAACAGCAAACTTTATTACCAGAAACTCTGCAGTTCTTTAAAATGGTTTGTTTGGGTGCAAGAAAGAAGGGCATTGTCTCATCTGTGGGATGGTTCACAGTGCCAACCTCCTTTTCCCTCAGAGTTGAGGAGAACCAGGGAGGACGTGAAGTTCCTTTCCCTTTGTACAGTGCTGCTATTTGCTGAATAGCACATCCCATGGCCCAGTGCTGTGGGATCCAGAAATGAAAGACTCGGTTGTTAGAAGTTTACTGAGAAGTAAGTTGTGTTGGATCGGTAGGAATGTGACCAAGAGTGCCAAGGTGGCCTTTTGGGAAGAAATGAACATTCAGATGTCACCAGCACGTCGTGAATTTGCAACCTGTACTTTATGAAGCAAAATCAGAAGAGCAATAGAGCATGAGAGATAGCTGGTTTGGGGATAGTTATATTGTCCTGCCTGTTCTCAGCGACAAGCCAGCACTTCTGCAGGCAGAGGTTTTGTCACAGATGCAAAACACTCTCTCTCTGCTTTACGTGTGTTTAATTGGTGGAAGCAGGCTCTGTTCGTTCCCTGCTTGGAGGCAGTTCTGGTACCTGTCTGCTCATGGAAGCTGGCAGCTGAGGATGGGGAGAGCATGTCGGCTGCTCTCCAGGAAAGGGTTTGCTGTGGATCTTTGTGAAAGCAGGTTCTAGCGCAGCCAATTCAATCTGGCTTTTTCCCTTGGGATTAGCTGTTACAGACAGGGGGTGCTGCATTGTACGCTTGATGCTCTGTGGAGGAAATGCACAACTTGAGCTCCTGCATGCTTGTGGTTGTTGAAGAGCGGCTTGTGCTTTCTGCAAGGACCTTAGTCCCTGTGTCCCTGCCAAATTCCAGTGGAGAGAGTTATGTTCTGCTTAAGGTATCAGCATTTCCTCTCCTGTCATTTAACTCTTTAATAACTAGTTGTGGTCTGCATCAGAGATGGCTGCATTTCAGTGGAAGGTGGTGAGATCCCACTGTTTCCTGATCAGATGAGCTGAGCCCAGTGTAGTGAGCCTAGTAATGAGCTTTATGATAATACAGTAAAAGCTGTGTCAGACTTACAAAGTATTTAAGAGTGGTGTAGAGGTAAATTCTTCAGCAGGTTCAGTGGAGTAGTTCAGGAGATTACAGACTGTTAGCCCTACAAAGACTCTTCAGACCTGACCCAGCTCAGTGATGTGGACAGATGTTGCTGTCTGGCGGCTGGTTTAAAGCTCGGCTGCCTTGAATTTACCACATTTCAAGTCAGTTCCTGTCACTGCTGCGTTTGACCCTACTTGGCCTTTTCCTGCCAGTGGTCTAGACACAGAGAGTTGTTGTGCTCCTTATGGGGGCCGGCTGTTATCAGTGCTCCCAAGCATCTGTAGTCATGAGTCAGACCACAAAAATCATGAGATGAAAAAAAAACAGTGCTGGACTTCTTAACTGCTTTCTGTTTTCTGAAACTTCAGTGCACATCTGAGTTATGTTTTCAGGTCTTTCTGTTGGCAAGAGGGCTAAATCTCTGCTGAAACATTTCATCGTGTCAGACTTTGTTAAAGTGCTGTACTGCTGCAATGGATCTAGCGAGTTATTAGCCCTGAAGGGTTAACATTAGAGCCTTATTTTGGCCTCTTGATAACCATCTAGGTGTCCAGCGGGCAAAAGTACATAGTGCTTCTGCTCAATTCAGTGGGAGCCACATGTTGGGACCCCAGTTTCCTTAATGACAACTATTTTATAGTGATGGGTGGGCCAGTAGAGAATAGGTGATGCAAAGCTGTGCACAAACCTTAACTGAGGCAAGACATTCTGATCTGCTTAAGAAAATAGTCAGAAACAATAGTCTTGCTTTTGGGCATATCACAGAATGTTTCAAGAGAGGGCTGAAAAGCTGTTAAAATAAGAGGAACTAAGAAAAACTGAGATTAATACTACCAGTACTTCTAATGTGGAAGACTCAAACTGGGTTACGAGGTACTCAATCAGGTACAACTTCCATTCTTTTTAAACAGCAACAACTGCAGCATCTATAAAAATAGGATTGTGCTGGTAAAAGACAGTCTGTTCTTTTGCATTGGAATCACTCCTGACTCAGATCTGCCTTTGCATCATTTGTTTAGAGCCACATAGATCTCAGAAAAAGGCTGAGTCTTTCTCTTCCATCTTAGTATGATGGGCAAGGATAGGTTATCAGGACAGCAAAAGCCAAAAGCCTCAGACTAGACACCTTATTCTCAGCCTGCAGGTCTGATTGGCACATCCTAGTCTCCCCCATCAGCCATTAATAATGGTGTCAGTGTACCCCTCTGTGTTTTGCTGCACATCTGTTTCCTGCCTGATGTTGGGATGCAATGAGCTCAGCTTTTCCCCTTAACCCCCTCCCACACTCCCTGCAGCTCCCACAGTGGCACCCAAGCACTTTCTGTCACTCTGCCCAGCACTGGTTATTGCCTTTGTTGTTTGCTGCAGAAATAGGGCCACTTCACTGGAGGAGCTTTGAAACCACCAGCCCCCTCATACTCTCCTTGCTATGGCCAAGCTCGTGGCCAGCCAGCATCATTCCCTGGAAGGGAGCTGTGCTTTGCAAATGTAGCACAGGGAGACGTTATCAGCTTTTGCAGAGTCTGCTCCTGCCTTGTCACAGCTGCATTTGAATGTGAGTATGAAAAGTTTTCATTTAGATCTAGTGGTCTCATAAAAATGTAGAGGTTCTGGCTGGCACTAGTTCCCCAAATTCTAACAGCTTTAGAGAGCCGCAGCAGGTCAAGACATTACTAGGGGATTGGCACGGATTTCTGAGGGGAAACAGTAACAATAATTCAATGGTAATAAGTTTGTCCAAGGAAAGGTGGCCCTGGGTGCTCTCTGACTGGTTTGGGACAGCCTTGCCTGGTTCTGATGCAGTGTATTTCATGGTGAAACTGCCTCGTCTGAGCTCAGACAGATGAGAGCTGCCACTCGGGAAGAAAGTTTGCTTTGAGGACAGGCTCCCTTTGGAGCCAGCCCTCAAACCTGCAGCCCAGATGTGGAGCAACTTTTCTGGGTCATAGGGCTTTCCTTCCTCATGTGTGCAGCTGCGTGTTTCTGGGATAGGAGCAGGCGGGGCTGAGCACGGGTGTGTGCAAAAACCATAGCACACATAGGTGTGTAGCAACTGGTGTGTGCTTTTGCCTAATGCTGTTGAACATCTAAGATTTACCCCATGTCACAGAGTGAATTTCTGGGCTCCAAAGTGGAATTAGATGCTGCAGAATTACTTTGCCAGAAAAGATGCATTTGTGTCTGCTTACTTTATTTCTTTTCAAGCTGCTCTTGTGTTGACATACTGAAGTGAATGCATGCCCTTGCTTTTGATTAGGTGCTTTTGGTTAGTGATGCATGCAGAAAGGCCTGGGAAAACTGCTGAAGGATCATTAATGGCGATGTGGAGGAAAAAGACAAGGCCATTATTTTAAAGTCTCCTTGGTAAAATGAAAACGCCACATGCTCGTTTAATCTGCTGCAGAAGAATGAAGAGCTGCCTTCATCCCGCTCTTGAAATTAGAAACTGTGGCACTGGGGAGTTCTGTCTGAAGGACTGATCTGAAAAGAAACCTTTCTCTCTTTTTGCAGACAGGTTGCTCTCAATCCAGATCAGCTCCCTGATGCACATCGTTCTGGGCTATGCAAACGCTGCTTGTCACCTGGTGTGGGAAGAAGTAGCAGGGGCTGGGAGGAGAAGGGGACAAGCAAAGCCTCTTTGGGTTGGCTGGAAAGGCATTGGATGTGCTGCTGCAGTCTGCTCTGCATTTCCCACTGCTGATGGACCAAGCAGCCTCATGACTTGTGCTCTGTGGTGTCTGCTCCAGGTTGGGAATGTGATGTCTGCATGTTAAGGCTGCATCTCCTCATCTTTGTGATGGGAGCCAGCAGGATAGCCTGGTTCTGAAATTAGAGGCAAAAGAAAAGGATGAGCACATGAATCGGAGGTGGGCTAGGGCCACCATTCCAGGGTGCAAGGCATGTGTAGAGGACAGAGAGGTGAGATGCTGTGCTGTCAAAACGGAGAGTGCAGGGGGAAAACTGTTAATAACAGAGTTTGCTTTTCTCCACCCACTCTCACAAGCGGAGCATCATGTTATGGGTCCCAGACATCAGCCTCTATGGCAACAAAGTGAGAGCAGCAAGACATTGGGAACAACGGGAGCAGGAGCCATCTGTCTGCTTCTGCTGCTCCACTGTTCCTCCTTGCTTTGGACGATGTTTGTGTTACTTCCTCAATCTGTTTCTGGTTCCTGAGAACTGGAGATTTGTGTCCCTGTGGCACGGTGTTACTGCAGTTAAGCATTCTTATCGAGATCAGCTCCTTGCTCTGTATTGACTTTTCGTTGTTAGCTCTGTTATTAGCAGAGAACTCTTCCATGCTGCTTCCTGCTTTCCCTTTCCCTCACCGAGCACTGCGGGAGGCACACGTGTCGTCATCTACATGCACTGAGCCCCGCTTTGACCCGGCCTTCTCCCCCATGCTTGGTGAACAGTGTGAACCATGTCTTCCCTTCAGATCCTAGATGAGAAAATGTATTTTGATTCAGCAGATGCTTTCTCTTTGTTGGTGACAGCTGATTTCATCTGGATGTGGGGCAGCAAGGATCTCAGTGCCTGTGATGTGACAGCTTGCAGTGGCTCAAGCAAATACCCATGGTGGATGAAACGCTGGAACTGCATGAGGTGAATGTGTAACACAGCTGGTGTAGGTGTGAGAACAAGCGATCTGAATGATCTCAGTGCTCAGTTCTAAAGTTTTCATTCTGGGCCTCGTTCTGCTTTGGAGAGTCTGTTGCACCCGTAGCTCAGATTTTGCATATATGACACCGTTTTACAGCAGCAGCATTTGCTGGCAGTCAGAGCTGTGTCAAAGACATATGATTCAGTGTTTCTCTTTTAACAGTATTAGGGGAAATGAAAACAGCCCCATCACCAGCAGCATATCCATCCTGCTGGGTGTGAGGTGAGGTGGCTGTCACACTGACCACCCATGTCACTTCTTAGACCACATCTCTGATCTGCGTCAGATGTTGTTTCCCTACATGTGAAGCACAAATTGAGGCTGACTAAAAGGAGAGAACTACCGGTGTCTGCCTCCAGTCTTGAACCACCAACAGGGGTTGGGTAAACTTGTGACTTTGACACAGCAACCTGTGTGTGGATATGGTGCTCAGGGTCGTGGTTTAGTGGTGAACTTGGTAGTGTTGGGTTGATGGCTGGACCTGATGATCTTAAGGATCTTATCCACATTATTCTAGGTACCTAGCACAAGATCAAAGCTGCTGACTGGCTCCACTGATAGTTATTTTAAGGGCAACTTTCCATCCATTCCCAGGGCCTCAAGCCCCAGTTATCCTTTGTTAGTATGCCAGAACCTTCAGCTTCTCTGCTGATAACTTCAGTGGATGTGTTTTGCATTGTCAACAAAAAAAATCTGCAGCATGTTTACAATGGACATGGACAGAACAAAGCAACATAAATTGAATTTACTCTGGAATTAAATAATGTGGGGCAACTGTGCTGACTGTATTATTAACTTTCATATGTAATTCAATAATGTAACCCTCTGTTTTCTATATTTATCTGAAGCCACAAGCAGACTTTCTGGTATTCTGCACCAGTGTGACAGCAGATGTGCAAGTGCCTACCACGGGTTTGAGACTGATCTTGCTGTCACAGTTGTAGCCTTTGCATATAATGAAGTTCAGGACACTGATACTAAACTTCAGTCTCACTAAAGAGCAAAACCAATGCTTTGATGTATGGGAATGAGGAGTAGAGTCCCTAACCCTACAAGCCTTTTGACGTGCACCACTGATACAGATAGTGATGTCCTCTTCTGCCTCCCCTCTTGCATTAAGCATGATGACAGCTGGATTGGATTCCCAGTTCCCATCCCAGTGGAGACTTCTCTTGCTCTTAACAAAAGAGCACCAGAAAAGAAAGAGCAAAACACACACCTTTTGCATTTTGTTGCCGGTTCCCTGTTTGCAAAGAGAAGCTTAGCCTAGGTTCAAAGCAGCCTGCCTCTATCCTGGTGCCAGCAGCTGTGACAGCCTCAGTTCCCAGCAGTGCTGGGTTAGCTGGATGGATTTGGACTTAGGTAAACTTATGTGCATGTGGAAAGCAGCAAATGTGACAAGGGCACTGAGTGGGACTTGCTCCATGAAGTCCTTGTCTTTCCTCTATGGGGTGCCTAGAGCTGGACTCAGTGCACCAGACATAGCCTCACCAGTGCTGAGCAGAGGGCAAGGATCACCTCCCTCCACTTATTATTAGGTAATGCTTTTCATGGTTTTTCTAATGTTCCTAGTAATGTGCATGGTTTCTGTCAGAAATTGGCCTTGGCCTCCCAACATAGGCTGAAAATGCAGCTGGGGCAGTACTGAGCATCCTTTCTGCTCTGGTTAATACTAAAAATGAATTACCTTTTCAGAAAGAAGCCCTGTTCGTTAATGCTTTCTGCAGTCTTGCTGCTGGCCAGCTTGAGCAACTTAATGTATGCTTTTTATAATAGGCTGATATGCTGTATCTTATGAAAGCTGTGCATGCCTTGGCTTAATAGAATGCCACAAACAGTGCTGCAAGGCAGCACATCATCCTCAGGTGTAGACCCATGGAGCTGGAAAGCTGGGGACTGGTGGTCTTGCTTGTTCTTCTGCCAGTGGCTGTGTTGTGCGCCCTGCTCCAGCACAGGGACTGGGCAGGGCTGGGAACGTGTGTGTCCCCATGCAGGATGCTCAGCTGTGGCTGCTGTTCTCACAAATATGCCCCGAGCAGCTGAGCTGGGTTCACGGCCATTTATCTCCTCCTCCTCTTTGCTCTCTTCTACACTCAGGGCTCAGCTAACTAAATGCCTTTGGAAATGCTATTATCTTCTGTGCTCTCTGGAGCCAAGAGCAGCTTGAAGATTTATCATCTGGAACAGGAGGCTTTGTTTAGTTCTGTAAAGCATAGAACAGTTAAAGAAAGAACAAAAACTAACCCCCAAACAAAATGGAAAACTCTCTCTGCATCTCATGTCCTTACTCTGCTTTCTTCCACCTAGAATGGTGTGTGCATTTGCTTTTGTAATGTGATTAAATACTGTCAGGTGGCTAAATGGTTAGAGGAGACGTACCTGCATCTCTAAAACAGGGAATGAGCATCCAAAAGGCCAGGGGATATTCCTGCTCTAACTCTGCTGTGTAACTGGTTTCCCACAGATGACAGACAGGAGATTGGCTCAGGATCTCTGGTACAAACTTCATGCAGAGAATATCACTGTGGTTTTCACCAGACACAGCAGCATCAGTGCTGCCTTTTTTACCTGAAAGGTGCTGACATGCTCACAAACTGTCCCTAGGTGTGGGGTGCAGGGCACAAAAGGCAAGATCCAGTCTAGAGAGAGCTCTGCAATGCTCACTGCCTGTATTCCTTGATTAATCAAAAATACAAAAATAGCAAACCCAAAACACTAGAAGGAAAAGGCCAGGTCTGCCATCCTGAATCTGAGTATTTCAACTGAGACATTCTTGCTGCTGGAAGCATTCTGCATTTGCCATCTCTGGCAGTGAGTGGACTGTCTGTCCTACTGCAGACAGGTGGCTTGGAAGCAAGCAGGGCCAACCTGTGTGTAAAAAATCCCTTGCTCCATGTGCACCTCATGCTTGTTTTTCTATTCGTCCCTGCACTCATCCCTTGTGAGGCTCAGTGGTGCAGTGGGAAGATGAGCTCTCCTTCTGGACCCCAAAGCTGCAGTTCAGATGAAATAAATAAGCTGTCAGCAGGGCTGAATTGCTTTCTTTCCTTGTGCAGAATGAGAGAGGGGAACAGCTTCACCATTTTGCTCTTTTTATCCTCTCTACTTGCTATAGCATTTGCCTCACCCTTGCTCTGGTCAGGTAGTCTCAGATCCACAAGACACTAAATGAGGATGAGCTCTCCCGTGAGATTTATTGCACCTTCTGCTTATAATCAAGCCAGAAAAATAGCACAACAGCCTTCCTTACATAATCCCATTCTCTTTCTTCCCATCCCATTCCAGCTGGAAACCAGAAGTGCAACAAGGTAAAGGAATGAAGCAAAGAAAAGATAAAACAAATGGCCCGGATCCTCTGAAGAGATCATGGAGTTGGCTTGAGCTGACAGCTCCAGGTCACAGAAAAGGCAAGGGGGATTCTCCCCTGTTGCTAGAAGTTTTGATTTCCCTTCCTTAACTCTTTAGTTTTCATTTTTTTTCTCCTTCCATTCAAATACCTTAATTGCCAGGATGGCAGTATGTACATGTTGCCAAAGTCAATATATCAAGGAACTGTGCCTAAGGCAAGCTTAAGAGCAGTAAACGAGAAGGGATGGTTTTGATCTATTGACTCCATTATTCTTCCTTGCTGGCTCGATTGTGAGTGTCAGTCACACGCTGCTGCCCGGGGTCTGCTATGCAAAGCCACAAAAGAGCTCTAAGCCAGGAAATTGAGTTCCAGATCCCAGCAAAGCTTGGATCTGGGGTCCCACCTTGGACTTGGAAGAACCTGGAGGAGGTCCTTCTGTGGCCCTGGATCAGCCAGGCATGGGGACCTGGGCACTGCTATCAAACCTGTTTCAGAGCCGGGGAAGTGTAACAAATACAAAGCAGGGTTAGGAGTTCTAATTAGTCCTTATTTCTAGCCTGCTAAAATACCCATCTGTCACTCCACTTCAATAATGGGATTTGAGAAGATTAACTGGATACTGCTTAGGCTCCTAAACATGACAGCTAAATAAGCATGCTGCTATTCAGCCTCAAGCCTTGCTCGCAGCAATTATAGCCTGAGCAGGTTCACATCTGATTAGTGCTTGCATAGGAATTGCCCAAGAAGGTCTGCTGCAGGCAGGGGGTGATGATTCAGGAGATGGCAAGCTCATCCTCTCTCAGCATCTTCTATGGAAAAGCTGCTATTTGGGCACAGAGTAAAACAAGGGCACCAGCCCTTTGCTTTTTAAAAACTTCCAGTTTATCTTTTGTTTTTAGGGAATGGGGACCTTTTCACACGCATACATACTGCACTGCCTCCTTCATTTCCCAAAAGCAATTTCATTTGGAGCCGTGGTTTGTTTGGACTCAGTGTCCCATACTGTCATGTAGTGGGGCTCTGCCCAGTTCAACAGCTGCCACCTCCCAGCCCAGAGGTGGGTGGAGTGAATCTTATTTTCGCAGTTTGTGAAATATTTCAGGATATAAGGCGCTCATTAAATTATTGATGTTAGCTGTTGGCCACTAAAGAGAGACCTGAACTGCAGCTCTGTAGCCTTTGAAGCTCAGCCCTGCCCTAACAATGGTTCATAGAATCATAGAATCACCAAGGTTGGAGAAGACCTTCAGGATCACCCAGTCCAACCATCCACCTATCACCAGTACCTCCCATTAAACCATGTCCCTCAGTACATCATTTAAATGTTTCTTGAGCACCTCCAGGGACAGTGACACCACCACCTCTCTGGGCAGCCCATTTCAATGCCTGACCACTATTTCAGAGAAATATTTCCTTATGTCCAACCCGAATCTCCACCGGTGCAACTTAAGGCTATTCTCTCTACTCCTATCACTAGTTACATGGGAGAAGAAGCCAACTCCCACCTTACCACAGCCTCCTTTCAGGTAGTTGGAGAGAGCAGTAAGATCTACCTCATGCACCTCTTGTGACAGATCGGAACTCACTGCAGGATGGTGCAATGACCTAGCAGGTGGACAATGGGTGACAGCAGGGGTTTTCTTTATAAAACTGTGTACCTGTGAAGGAAATATAAGTGAGAATAGTTAGAAAAAAAAAACAAAAACCAACACAGGGAAAAAAGTTGTGCGTGTTTGCTTCAGAAAAATGGGAAAACTAGGGAAGATGTGTGCCCATATTACTTCAAAGATACTCTAGCCTTTTAGTCTCTGTGGTGACACTTCAGTCCATCGTGGAGGTGATGGCCATCCCAGCACCCTCCTTCCTGAGGCAGGCTGCATGCTAATGAGCCTGTCCGGCCTGCAGCCTGACAGAGCCATGATTCAGCAGCCAAACAATGTCCAATTATCCAATTCCAGCAGCATGGGGACAATCCCCAGCATGTGGGCTCTCCGTAGATGAAAGCTGAGTTCCCAGATCGGAGCTGGAACTGCATTGAGCGGGGAAGGAGGTGAAACTCTGTACTGGTGATGTGCCATAGGCTGTGCGCTCCTGACGGCTCAAGGCAGTGAGGATCACCATGGTGGCATCACGTGCCTGGAGATGAGGGCTGCTGGTGCTTCCTTCTGAGCTAGAGACAGGCTTCTGCCCTCTGCCCTGATACGTGATGTTTTAGCTTGGAGCAGAGCATGACATTTACTAGCTGACTTCTGCAGTTAGAAGATGGAGAAACAATCCAGCATCTGTCCGAGCTAGCAGAAGGGATTACCTAAACTGGAATTTGGCCAGGATGCTGTCTTTATTTCTGCTAATGTTGCAAAAAAAAGTATTGCTACAAAAACTTTTTGCAAGATTGCAACCTTCATTTTATAGCCACTGATTTAGAAGGGAGTCTATGCTTATAGGGCAGGTTCCTCTGCATGTTGTGGGACATGGCTTGTTACTGGCTTGTGGAAAGGACTGCCCCTACGAGTCACTGGCAGCAATTTGAATTGATTCTGATTTGGAGACCAGGCCCAGCCTTAGGCTGTTGATAGAAGGTGATAATGCATCCAAAGAAACAGCTGGGAGGGGAGGAGTGCGGCAGAGAAACGAAAAATAGACCAGAAGGAGTGAATGTGGAAAGGGAATGAGGGCGAAGATGGAATGGAGAAAGCACGTGAGGAAATCTCAATATGCTTGAACTGGAGAAGAGCAAGGTTGGAAAAACCAGCCTGGCAGCAAAACTGACCATATGGATACTGCCAGTGAATGGGATAAGAGAGGGGACCATAAGTGGGTGTAAGATACAAAATTCTGGCAGCTTTTCAATGGGGGTAGACCAGATAAACAGCTGGGAATAGTGTTCAGCACCAGCCGCAGTCAGCGAAGGAAGATGCTCACAGAACCAACGGTTCTTGTCCCAGACTCCTCTTCCAGATTCTTAGGCAGGACTGATCCAGTAACAGAGGTGGAGGAATTATGTCTTGCGCCTTTCAACCCCTGAAACAAGCTTGGATTTGGAAAGCAGAGATGCCACTGAGTTACTGCATTGCTAGTGATTCGGTTTTTCATCAGCTCATTGCATTTTTTCATTCTCCCTTTGGTGCCTAATTGATTTTAAAATGAGCTTCATTCTCTGTTCCAGGGTCTATGGGCGTGAGCAACAGCAGCTTTGTCTCGCTTGAATAAGCTTGCAATACTTAATGTTTCAACATGCTCATGCTAGGAGCATGCAGTACATCAGTTCCCTTCGTTTTGGAAGCCTGTGCGATGGTGCTATGAATCAAAACTTCTCCAGTTTTACAGTCTTCAGCAAGTTCCTGCGTTTAGATTGCGCAGCCTTGTACCAGCTTTGGGTCTTGGCCTGATGCCTTGGCTGGGAGCTGCAAAGGCAGAGAGCTGGCTGACTTCTACAGCAGCACTGTAGCTATTAAAATGTAAGGAAGTTTGATTAAGCATGACCTCAATGCCTTTTTCCTGCAACACCCCTTCTTGTGTTCGCAATGTGTTTGTTAGTGTCTCAAAGCCCTTAGTACAGCAAGATCCAGCAGACAGAAAGACAAAGAAACACAGCCCAGAAAAGCAACTCCTTGGCATTTGCCTTTGAAGAAACATAGAGCATGAAAGGATTTTTTCTTGCTTCCTCTTGCCTCGCTTCCCCCAATCTTTGTTATTCCCAGCAACGACTGCCTTTATTTATTTGCCTCTTCCCTGATCGCTGGACAGACTGGGGCTTCGGCGGGGAGCAGTCCAGCCCTGCTGCTAGAGAGGGAGAAACAATGGGGCTTTAAGTGGGGTTTCTCCGGGTTCCCAACACAGAACAGTTGCCTCTTTCATGAAGTGCCTGTGGGATGAGCCCGGGATTGCTACACCCAAAGCGTTTCCATGCTGCAGTGGCTCTCCGCAATGAAATGCTGCTGAGAACACTGCCTGCAGCGCCCCGAGCTACTGGGGTGTCCAGTGTGAGAGCCTCTTTCTTCCAGGCCTGGGCTGTGTTTGCTGTCCACATGCAGTCTGGGAGCAGCTCAAGTCTGGAAAGCGTTTAAGAAAGCATCTAACTTATAAAGGAGAAATGAAAGGGGGGGGGGGGAAGGGAAAGAAGAAAATGGCAGGGGTAATAAAATAGAACCCAATGACTCGATGCAGTGCGGCCAAACTGTTTGTAATAATTTCCTTTAAATTCCTTTTATATAGAAAGAATTAATTACGAAATCATGAAGCAGGAAGCAGTCATCCTGCCAGCCAGTGACACGTACAGACAGATCAGAGCAATGCGAGAGAGATGCAGAACAGCAGGAGACTTGAGAAAACCTTTTTTAGTTCTCTCTTCTTCTTCCTCTTTTTGTTTAGTATGTGCATCCATGTCGTGCTAGCATTTCTTGCCCAAAAGGAGCTGTGGGAACCTCCTGCTGTTCCTTGTCTCTCCAATGGCAGCACCGAACCTTCCTGCCATGACGCGCCTCATCTGTCTGGGCTTCCTGATGGATTTTGCAGTCCCCAGATGTTTGGATACCCGATTCATCTCAAAGCAGGCTGTGAAACATGAAGTATTTTTAAATACCCAGCTTTATAATTGCTTTGTTTAACTTTACAGCATTTTGAACTCATATAAGGCAATAATAAAAATCACCGCTGTTTTCCTTCAAAGGATTTTGCCATTGCCGCTTCTGAACTTCTGTGCTCACAACGGCTTTTGCCTTTGCACTAGCAAGGTTATAACATTCCTGTTGGCCAGAATCGTGTTTTTCCAATTCTCGGTTTCAAAGCTTTCAGACAGGAGTGCTCAGGCTATTGAATAAAAAAGGATTGGGGCTACCCAAGTGTTACTAGATCCAAAGTACAGGCTCCTGAGATCAATTTCCCTGAAATCTGGAGTGTTGGGCTGCAAGGTTTTTACCTGAGTGTGTCACTAGCTTGGCTCCAAAGGCAGAGTGAACACTACTGGCTAGGAGCCTACAGAAGCAAAAAATTAGAGGCTTTAAAATGTCACTAGCTGAGCACATAATGGATATTCTTTGGATTTTATGATTAGCTGTTGCGTTTAGTTGGCCAATGCTGCCTTCCTGATGCGATTTATAAAGTAGTCTCAGGTCATAGCCAGGCAAGCCAGATTCAGAAGTTGCCTGGATTCACTTGGGAAATCGCTGTCTTTTGCAACCTTTCCTTTGTGTGTTTGCTTGTTTGTGAGCAGGACAAGCTAGCTGATACATACCTGTGAGTTCCATATTCCAGCTCCCTTTCCACCCTGAGTCCATCAAGACGTCATCCACCCAAATGTTTGCCTGCATACTGTAAAACCAAGGGGACATTAATAAACCAGACTGTACTGTTAAATCATGGCAACGTGCCCAGCATTTCATCAAGGGTAGTGTGTTATGTGATTCATACCACCATCTCATGATCTCCCCAGAGCCATCCTAAAGCCTGGGATGGTCTGAATACCATGTGTGTGTCTAACTCTGTATGGGACTGAGGGCCCTCTGTGCCTAGAGGACCAATGCATTGGTCTGTACCCCACAACACCTAAATCTGCACTGATGTCTCCATGCAGCCTCCTCCTTTCTCTGCCTGGGTGGGCTGGAAGCACAGCTGGCCTGACTGGTGTCCCCTAGGGGGTCAGCTGTCCTCTGATGTAAAGCTATGGAGTAGAAGGAAATGTGCAAAGCTTTGTGTCAAAGCTGGATAGTACAGGGCTGTGCAAGCCAAGGGGCTCAGCTAAGAGTGTGCTTGGCTTCATGCTGTCCCTTGGCTTCATGCTGTCCCATGGACCCTTCCTGACATGTGGCTCTCAATACCCAGTGTGTTTTTCTAACATTTGGAATCTCTACAGTAGAACACTAGCAGTAGAAGGGATTCACGTGCTGGCAAAGAAAGTGTCTTTCATCTTGTTCCTGTGGCTCTGAAAAGTTTGTTGGTTTTTCTTTTTTTTCCTTCCACCCAGCACTTTAACAGTGTGCCTCCATTTCAGTATGCTGTCTTTTAGCACTGAGCTCCTCTTGAAGCACAGGCTGTGTGGCACTGGGCCAGCTCCTGACCTCAGTGACACCAGTATAAATCTGGGATGCTGCAGCCAACTCGTGTGGAAGTGCTTCAAATCTGCATATATAGCAAGTGTTCCCTGTTGTACAGGAGCCATGATTTTGTTTGGCAAAACAGCAAAACCAAAGTGATGTGTACGTGACTTGGGTAGATGTGAATCTGTCCTGTGACACACTGTTTTGGTGGCACCCACATTTACCTCGCTATCACCAGAATGAGGCACAGGTTAGCTCCAGAAAAGCCCAAGGGTTACACCAGAACAAACCCGGCAGGAGTGAGAAAAAAGAATTAAATTTTAGGTGGGTTTGCCAACAGCAGGTAACACTGTTGTTATTCACTGATGTTGGCATTGAAGATGGTGGTACCATCATCTCCCAAAGAAACAGATTGTGTTGGCCTGAATCTCTTGTGGGACAGAGTGGTGAGAAAGCATTGGTGAGATTGAATATATATCAGAGGAGCACTCAAGTGGAAAGCCTCAATGACAGTGACTGGTTGGGATGTTCTGGGCACCTGGAGATGAGGTATTGTCTGTTTTGAGAGTGCTTGACTACAGAATGACTTTAAATGAAGCCAAACTTCAGACAAATATTCTGAGGCTTGCTGCAAAATTCTACTTTGATCAGGGCCAGGGCCCTTCTCTACTGTAATTGGAGAAAATGAATTAGTTATAAACTGTGGGAAAAACAACATCATGTCAGAAGGTCCATTGAACCTAGGAGAGATGCAGAGTAGAAAGCATGAAGAGTCCAAATTCATTCCTAAACAAAACCACATCCATAACATAATAGATACTAACCAGGGAAATGCAGCAAAGCTTTGAATCTTCTGTCTTCAGACGGAAGCCAAACATGTTATGTCAGAAAAACAGAGAGCTCAAAGCTGGTATTCTGCAGCAATTGGCAGGCAAAGCGGGGAGAGCAGCACAAATGTCCAGAAGTTCCATGAGGATCCACTGTGTTAGAGATATTTCACATGGGCAGGGGAGTGATGCTGAGGCAGTGGAGGTTAAACATGGGTCCTATGATGGGGCAGAGAAATATGGCCTGGGTTTGGTAGCCGACTCACAGCATATCTTTGCTCTCATCTCTCCCATGAGCTGTCCTGTGCTGCTGTGACAGCAGACACATTCTGTGGGTATTCCTCATGGCTGGGCTCTTCATGGGCTGTCCCTTAGCTTTGTACGGAATGACATGAGCCAGCATGGCCAGCAGTGCTGTCTGCCTGTGTCCCACTCTGGAGTGGCCCCAGGGGCCTCCAGACAAAATAGGGAATATCTGGAGGAGTGAGCATCCATCCCCATACCCGAGGAGAGACACGAGCTCTCAGCATGGTCTCTGGCCTCTCGGCATCGCCAGCTGCAGGCTGAGAACAAAGTCTGTGTGTCCCTTAGTGAGCCAGGGCAGCTGGAGGTGGATTTGTTTTCTGTTGATTTCATGGCAGTGTTGCTGCTTCAGGGCACTGCTGTGGTGTGAGGAACAACAACATCCCAGAGGAGGCACCCAGTGAATTGCTGACTGCTCCACGGCTACCCAATGTGCATGCCCGGCATGGGAAGCGGTCAGACCACCCTCGTGGCATCAACAGAGCCATCATGTTTGCTGACATTTCAAGGGAATGCAGAAGGGAACAAAAGCTGGGAACAGATGCCTTTGATCCAGTTTAGAGCTGCAGCTGGAAGATATGGGGCTGAATCAGAAATGACAGACCCAAATCCCTTTTTGCAGGGGAAGTGTTATAAACCTCAGTTCAGACCCCAAAAGTAGGGTTTGAGTTTTTCTCGAGTGAAAAAGTCTACACAGAAAAGTGAAACAAAGATCAGAGGTAAAGAAAGGAAACCAACGGTCAGTTAAGAGAAGAGGATGGAAAAAGCGAGAAGTTTGGGATTACTGATCTGTGAACAGACAGGACATCACATCTTCACCAGTGAATTCAACTTCTCTTACCACCCCCAACCAACCTCCATTCCCTGAAATGATCAGAAGTAACACATTTTCTCCCCAGATGGCCCCTGCGTAGCTTCTCACCATTATTGTGGTATTCACTTATGAGAGAATCATTCAAGAGGAAAAAAGAAGAGAATTGGAAAGGAGACCAAGCCGCAAGGCTTGGATCCCATTCCGACATTCCCAGCACAGGGGTTCTGCTGTCTGGTCTTTTGGTACAAGACTAACCCTTATAGCAACCAACCCAAAACACCACTTCAATAACCTGCTGGCACTCTCTGACCCAAATCTCCTGCTGTGGTTTTAGTCTGTGCCTCCAGATTTTGTCTGAAGGTTTGGGTAAGGAGGGTCCTTCTGATTTGTTAAGAGCCTGGGAAGAGTTGAGCCTCTCCCAGAAAAACACATCTGGGTGAGGTTTTCAGCTTGACCTTTGGGGTCAGTGCTTCTGATAAGCCAGTTGCAATCTGTGTGTGCTTTATCAGCTTCCGAACTTTCAGAGGTGAGTTCCTATTTACTCAGAATTTGGATGCAAGAAATCTGGCTGTGGTTTAGCTACAGTGCGGGTGTCAAAACTGCAAGCTCTACCCGTAGCTCTTCCACTAACTCACTGCATGACCTCAGGCTGCTGGCTCATTTCTGTTTCTCATTTTTTGCACCTATGGGATGAGAATGATACTTCTCCTGTGTGAATTTGCGGCTCATTGCCGAGGGGTTGGATTTTTGCTGATGGAAGCGAAGAGTGTTCTGTAAGGCCGTGCTGGGGTTTTATCCTCACAGTGGGGGGACGTGAGATACAAATAAGATTTCAAATGTGGGTTTGTTGTAACCTGAGGGCTGAAAAGCAAATCCTAGGACACTTGCCTTCTTTTTCTTTTCTTTGCTGACAGGAAGCACACACAATAGTCTGGACTTTGGCTTGCAAAGAATGATGCTGCCATCCTCGTAAGTGTGCAGAGAGCAGCAGACGCCAGCCAGCCCCTGTGGATATCACTTGATATCCATTAGAGTTGGCTCCTGTTTTGCACTGCGTTCCACTTCACTATTGAGAGATTACCTTTATCCCTAAAATCAGAATAAAAACGTAGAAACTGCCCATAAATAAAAGTTATTCTAAAGGTGATAGTACATGGGAAATAATGATGTTGAAGTACTTCACCTTCTGGAAACAACATATTTGGATGGGTCTTTGGTTGAAAAATTGAACCAAATCCCTGCATTTCTGTGAAACATTTTGATTCTGTGAAATACACTCTTTCCCACTGGAAAATCATTCTGCTGGAAGATTTTCAAGTAGCTTTTCTTCCTGCGTGCTTCAGTATCCAATTCAAACTCCAGCTGCTGGCTGTGGTCATCTCTTCTTGTAGCAAGTGCTGGCACTCTACACTTTCCTTTGCAATTACCACAGTGTGCTCTTCCAGAAGATCTTGCCGTGGCTTAGGGAGCATTACCTGATAACAACATGGGAAGGACAGTGGGATTATTCTGTCTTTGCTGCAGAGGCCTGTGCAGGACCATTCCCTTCAGAGCATCTCTTGCCTGATCCTGAGTATCCAGGCAGTGTAGCTCACGCCCCTTCCCTGGAGGAGGCAATTCTACAGCATGATTCTACGTCTCACTCCTAAGCTGTTTTTCCTACTGCTCAACCTACGTTTCCCCTCATAATTTCATTCTGTCATTCCCAGTTACAGCCTCTTGATCATCTGGAATGGGCCCTTTCCCTCCACGGTGTTTATACCCTCTGCAGACTGCTATTGTGCGTTCACTTCTCTCCTAATTCAGGCCAGCTGTGCCTATTTACCACCGTCACTTTGTTCTTCCCTGCGAGTCAGTCCCTGTAGATCATTAGTTTCTGTTCCTTTTCTCTTCCTCCTCCCCATATGCAATGTGGTATCCTGTTTTCCTTGTAACTGTAGCAATGCATAGGGCTAAAAGATTCAAGGATTTTTCCATTAATAATCCCCACACCCTCTTCCTGGTCAGTACATTGCTTAAGAGCGATTGAGGTAACTCATTCACAAACAGCAAGCCGTACTGAGAGAGAACATGAAGGGAAAATATGAACTCGCTGGGATCCTGGGCTGTGCTCCTTCCTCGGAGCGAGACTTTGCTCAGGAGCAGACCTGGAAGCAGAACGCAATCCTGCGGCGTGCCTGGTGTCCTCAGTGAGGTTTATCTCTACTGGGGTTTAGCTGCATGGGGTTGGGCTCCAAGTGTCCAGCATCTGCTGCCCCGGCCAGCTTCTGCCACAAGAATGTAGGTGGGTTTTTTTGCCTTTGCATCTTGCCCTCTCACCAGCAGATTTTGCAACTGCACCTTGAGTAAGAAGCCCCACTTTGCTCTCTTGCAACTCAGCTGGCTCTGCCAGGCTTGGGGTCTGTTGCATAAAGCTGGAGTCATTTTGTCAGCCTCTGTGGCAATTTACACGCAGTGGCTGGAAGAGTAACCCTTTATTTAGAAGGTGGCCAGGCAACAAATAGGAAAGGAAGGAGAAAAAACAAGTTACAACAGTGAATTTTATTGAAATACACATCGAACATCCCCAGAGGACCATGACTTAAAGGGTCTGGTCCTGTTTTGGTTATTGCTAAGCACTGGGACCCCACAGTAAACCCTCTTCCCACTTTCCCTCTTTTGGCAGTACTTTTAGGTACAGCGTAGAAAATGCAGGGGGACCTATTTCCCTGGTCATTCCCTAGCTAAGGGAAACCTCAGTTTGCAGAGGAATGTGTCCTAATGTAAGCCAGCTCCTCGCCCAGTGCCGGAGGCTGTGGCAGCCGCGCAGCTGCAATACTCCGGAGGGCAGGAAATGCCATTGCGAGGGCTGGCTCTGCTGCGTGCCCGCGTTGCGGTAAAGCCTGCAAACAGGCGTTTCCAGGCTGCTTCTTGCACAGTGCAGAGCCTCCTATCACCCTGGGTGTGTTCATAGCCTGCGTGGGTTGCAGTAGGTGCAGTACGTGCTTCACAGCCCAAGTCCTAAGGGTGGTGTAAATACACACACGGGCTCTTCTGCACCCCGCATTCTTCCCTGTGCATGCCATGGTGCCCAGAAGGCAGGTTCAATGCGCTCAGGCCACTTTGTCCTCCATAACTCTTGGTGGGATGTGGGGAAAGCCCATCAGCTTCTCTTTGTGGAACAAAGGCAAACTTTAAATGCTGTGGTCCAGGGGAGATATAAAAAGGTGTTGGGTCAAGCTCTCCTTCGTCTCCTGGGGCATGCAATGGCAGTGTGCCAAGCTGAAGGGCTTCAGTCTGGTGTAAGCCATGTTCTGCATTCGCCATCAGCTTCTCTGCTGTTGATGAAACAGCGCTGGCAGCAGCAGAAGTTCCTCCTTTTAAAAGAAGAAAATCGAAGGCCATGATGTGGCATAAAGGTCTTGGCATTTCCTGCAGCTTATGACAGTGCTGCTGGAGCATGGAGGCTGTGGCTATAGCTTTTTCTTTTGTGAACCTGCGCTGCTTAGCAGTGGGAAATTGGCAGTTGTAATTAGTCTCTGATGTTCTCTGCTAATAAGTGATTTCTCCGGTACTCACAAATACCGGCATTGCTGAGACACAGCTCTATTGCTTTGACCTCTTCTCCCCTTCCTCCTCATGGAGATGGGCTCCAGATATGTCCTGATGTCAAACATCCCCCCTCTCCTCCTCTTTACATCCCTACTTTTGTTTTTATTCTCAGCCTCAGTAGAGGAAAATGGCTCCTGCTGGTCCTGGTGGAAAAGGATACATGTGCGGGCAGGAAGGCCATTTGCTCTGGGAGGAAGAGGGGCCTGACATCAACAGGAAGCGCGTCCAGGCGAGAGAGGCCTTGAAAACAATGTCAGCCTGGGGTCCAGGGCTCAGTGGCAGGAAATGAAGGCACGCTGGTGTTTTCAGTGCAGAGGAAATGATAAGCACTACCTGGTCTGACTTGGAGCAGAGATAGCGTGGTGAAAAAAAAAAAAAAAAAAAAGAGAGAAAAAAAAAAAGAAAAAAGAAGAGAAAGATTGTTTTTCTTCACACTGGTTCAGAGCCTATCCTTTGCCAAATGGAAAACAAAATAAAGAGCAAAATATGGAATGTATCAGGAATCCGTTGGGGGGCTTGGGAACTGAGGAGAGCAGTTGTGAAGTGACGAGATTTACTGCTTTGGTAACAGCTGGATATTGCCTTTTTTTTTTTTTTCCCCATTGTTAGCACAGAAAATGACCCTCAGCTCGGTAACTGTTGCCATGCCTATTTATTGAGAGATGGAGGGAGGGGGAGGCTATATCCCAAGTCGTTTTTTGTGCAGGAGGAAAGTCATGGGGACAGTTCTTCCCACAGAAGAGCCCATAGCACCCTATAGACAGATACTTCTCCTGAATTGTCCCTGCCAGATGAGGGAATAGAAAGCCTTTTTTGGGGAACGAGAAGGCAGCTTTATGCTGGAAGAGTTAATTCAGCTTGATTTCTTTTCCCTTCTTGTTAGGAGCTGTAAAAGCCATACCATGCCTCCTTTCATCAGTTTTCCTCTGACAGCACCAGTTTCTGGTTCTGAAACATTCACCCCTCTGCCCTGCAGCTCAGCTTTGGAGAAACCAGGCCTTGTGGTTGGGCTGTGTCTCATCAGTGCTGAGTCCTGGAGTGGAGGCAGCCACAAGGAGCATGGTAGAAATACTTTTCTTCTAAACCATCCTGCCTAGCATCAGCCTCTGGAAGGCTTGGAGGCTGTGTGACACCATCTGCAAATGATGCTCTGCCTCCTGTGCTGCCCTTGATGAATCTTGTGAAGGTCAAAGAGCCTTCTTGCAACACAAGATCTGCCTCAAGACTGGCAGATGGTGCAGTGCTGTTTTCCCTGTTGCCTCTGCAAGAAGCCCGAAGGTGCAAGCACCAGATCCAGAAGTTGGGGCCAGGCTGCTTAGCAGTCTCCTTTAGGGCTCTTTACGCTTCATGACGGATGAAATGGAAAATATGATCCCTGAGATTAAGGCTGTAAGACATACCTTGGAGGGCTGCAGCTTCCAGAGGTGGAAAGGTACAGCCAAAACGCCTTCTTTCTCCTGGGCTACTCTTCTTAACTGAGCTGCTGAGTGAAACCAACCCACTGAGACATCCCAATGCAGAAATACATGCATGCATGAGGAATTAATCCCCAAACAAACCGCTTTCCTTGTCTAAGAGCAAGTACTTAATTCAGAAAATTCTTCAGTGTACAGTAACAATATGCAAGGCAAGGAACTAGCTAAATGAACTTTGTCTGGAATGAGAGAGCACAGAAAATGTCTGTGGCAGTGGCTTACTCCCTGGCTAGCTGAGCAAACTGCAACAAATGAGGGAACCAGCCCATAGTGAGGCATGTCCCAGACCTATGACATCAGCCTAGCAAGGCTTTTGTGGCTTTTTACTTGGTAAACACCATCTGTAGGCCTTTGGATTTCAATCGAGAACTTATTTAAGTTCTTTAAGAAGAATTTCCTGGCACTATATAGGAAATCTCTCACATACATGTACATGCATGCATACAAGCATCTATTTGTATGTACACACAAAATATACATATATATATATATATATGTATGTACACACCCATACATTTACACCTACATGTTAATATACATGTAGATAGACTAGTATTTATATATGTGGGTACGTGTGTCTGACCAATAACTGCTTCTGGCAGAATTTTATACGTTCCTCTTGAACACAGCTACCAAGTCTACTGACTGCAGCAATCATACGCCTTGGGCAGCATTACTTAGGATGGATAGAACAGCAGGTCATTTCATCAGACAAACATCAGTGATCCAAATCACTCACAGCTTGATCCTCTTGGAATGAGGACTAACTTGTCTTCATTCTCATCTGAGCAGGACTGGGAGGAACATTTAGAGATGACCTCCCAGTGCCAGCAGCAATCTCTACTCTCCATTCTGTGTTGAACGTCACACCGTCATACCATCATTTCATGTTTGTGAAAAGCTGCTAAAAATGCTCCTAACAGTCCTACACTTAGTCTTCTAGGATTTGAAAGCCATGGTAAAAAGTAAGAGTTGGATGTAGAGTTTTTCTCCTCTTGTGGAAAATGCAGCTGAATTCAATGGGATTTTTTCTATGAGCGAGGTTCCTTGGGTCAGGCCCAGCCAGCCTTGCAGTGAAAACACTCAGTCTAAATATATGCTTCTGCAACTGTGCAAAGATGGAATGAATTTCATAATGCTTGGCTTTAAACTGTAATGTCTGATTATTGCTAGTGTCTTCACACGTTTGTTTTCAATCACTTTGACATCATAAAGCTTTATTTACTTTTTTGGAAAGTCTGTTTTAATTTGCCTTTCACTTCTCATTGGCAGCCTTTAAGGGTTTGTTATTTAGGCTCCTCATCTGTCTGTCTGTAATATATAATGATTCTCAACAATTTCTCCTGCTCTTTGCCCTAAGTTGTTGACTCTCTGTAAAACAGCCCATTTGGAGTAACCACTAGAAATTGCTGTATCCAGTCTTCACCAGGAGAGACCTAGAGGCAAGATCAGTGAGTAGCCTGAGTGAAAGAGAATTGCTGCATGATCTAGTGTCAGTCTGCATCAGCCCGTCAGTGTAACAGAGGGCAAAATGAGAAGGAAAGAAAAACATAGCATTATATATAAATACGTGCGGTGAGATTCAGCCGAGCAGGTTTTCATCCAGATGAAAGCTTCACCCAGGACCTGCTTCTCAGTGACTTTGCATTTTGCAAAAAACAGAGACCTGGGCTCTCAGAGGGGTGACTGATCCCAGGTCTTCTTTTAAAATACCTGAGCTCACTGGCAGTGCCATTTTGCATTAGCTGACATCCCTGGATGTGTACTTTAAGGCTGGTGAATGGCTGTCATGTACACATGTGACCAACTCACTGTGCAGAAAGCTTGGAAAGGGAACCACAAGTACTGATGGACCTCCAGCCTACCCCTGAGTGCTCAAAGTGACAGTAGTGATTTGCTGGGAATGAACAGCAGGGAGAACTGCAGATTGCCTGGCACAATAAAATCTAACTCAGAAAGGATTAAGGAGTAAGCTAACACTGAGAGCCAGGCATGGAATATATGAACTGATCACCTTGGATTCTCCAGGTTTTGTGTCCTAAGTATCTTTTGTAAGAATTCCCAAGCATCAGCTGCACTGTTTCTATGCTCTTTACAGCCAAGAAATAGTTACAATAGTATAGAATTGCTCCTAGCATCGTTTTCGTGCTGTAAGATGGGCAAGCCAGCATCAGCTTGCACACTCAAGTAGAATATGGATACTGTGGACTATTTGTTACCTGACTTGCTGCTGAAGCCCTTCTAAATGAAAGCATTCAGGTTAAATGAAAGCAGGAAAAGCTGCTGAGAGCAGGAAAAAACTTAGGAAATCCATTTTTTTTCTTTGTTTTGTTACCAGCGGCAAAGTAGATTAGCATGGCTTGCATAGATGTCTGTGCTTGAGAGTGGAGAAAGGAAGAAAAATAGGATACAGTGTGACAGCTGCAGTCCATAAACTTGTTGATTGATTTGAATGAAAGGTAGTCAGTGAGCACTCAAGAGACTAGTGCCTTGAGTACTGTCCATCCATTCTTTTTGGCATTCTTTTCTTGCAAGCTGCTACTCCTGGATCCCCTGAGCTGCAGCATCGATGCTGTCCCACTCGCTCCTGCCACAGAGTTATAAAAGTTAGGAGTGGAGATATCCTGTTTGGTTATCTGGTCTGTTTTTTTGTTGGTGTTTTTTTTTTTTTCTTCAGGAAACCCACAGCAGGATGTTTCCCTAACAAAACTATTCTTGTATTTAGTACAATCTCTTCTCAAAAGTGCCTGCACGACAGAATTTGCTGGCCATGTCAAGATATGAGCTGCATTTCAGAGGGCTAGGGTGACTGCTGGAGTTGAGAGTCGGGATTGAATTTTTGCTTAGGCAGTGCTTTCTCTGAGGTTTTCCTCGGTGTACCGGTCAGGTCTGCCGTGGGCTCTTTCATTTCTTCCTGGAGTATCCTGGTTGTCAGGTCTGCTTTGGAAAATCAGGTGTTCCCATGTATCTTATCCTTATAAATTGTTTAGAAATGTGACATGTAAGCTGAGTATAAGACCAGTGGGAAAAAACCTTGCCAGTGCTGCCACTGACTTCATTCAAAATCACACGGCTTAAAGGCTATGCTGAAGTGCATTTGTTGGAAATCCACCTGCCCCAGTCCAAGCAGCACTTAGTGTTCCCATGTCCCACACCAGCCATGGAGGTGGCTGGCTCACAGCATCTGTGTTTGAGCCCATTCAGGATGGTGCTGTCACTGCAAGGAGTTGTGCTGACCTTCCTGACGTTGCAGAGATGTTTCCCACAGAAACAGAGGGGAAAAAAATAGAAAGAGTGTGACTTACACAGTGATTCAGTAGTGCTGTCCATGCAGACAGGGTCACCTCGGCACCAGCTATTCATCCCTTTTTAAACTGTGTTTATGGCAGTGAATGGGGAAGAGAGAAGGAAAGCTCCATCGAGATGATTTGGTTTTTAAGCTTGTTTCAGGTTGTTTAGCGACCTCACACTGTTCAAACATAGGTGTGCATGTGTGTGTTCAGGGTGGTTCTGGTAGCTTGGTGCTTGCAGCCAAAGTAAACACTAGCAGTTAATGATGAGACCATTTTATTATCTCTTCATATGTAAAATGAATTTATTGCTGGGAAAAAGCATGCGCAAACAACCCAGAGAATTAAGTCTCCTGTTTGTCCTGGTAGGCAGAGCACAGTTTCCCCATCCCCAGTTCTGCACCTTACCTCTGGGCAGAGAAGGTCCTCTGCAGGGGTTCCAGGCACTGCAGCCCCATCCATCCCTGACTGCTGCTGACCAGGGCACTGTGGAATGCAGAGGAGGTGATGCCTGCAGGCAAGGCAGGATTCATTCCTAGCTTTTATGGGTTGGGACTGGGAAGTAGGAAGCAATCTGGAATCCTGGCTGCTTTGGTGAACCAGGACTTGAGTGAGCCGTGGAGAAAAGAGCACGGTTTGATCTTTGGAATCTACTTCTCAGCCAACCTTGTGCCTAGTAGAAGTCAGAGGAAATCAGCCAAGCAGAAGTAATAATAAAAAAAATAATCCAGTGAATCAGCATTTAGGCTCGTGATTTAAAAAAGGAATCATCAGGAAATGAAGAAAAATGTCACACTTCATATACTAACTCTCAAGCTCGTTGCCACTTATACAGTGCTGTTCCTTTCCTATGATTAAGTGGCCAAGTTAATGTATTGGTGTGTTCTAAAACGTGTACTGTTTTGTTATGTTTGTGTGCACAAAGAAACATCTCTTGCTTCATACAGACTGAAACACTTCCTTTCTAGAGGGAAACACCTCCTAGTTCAGTAATGTAAGAAGTTGAAACAAGAGACTGTTTAGATCTTTATTGTTTCACAAACTGACATGATGTGATAGGAAACGTGCATTATTGTTAAGAGCAATGGAAGAAAACCTTAACAAAAAATGAAAAATACCTAAATACTTTAAAAAGTGAGAAACTGAAATGATGAAATACAAATGCCAACAACTTTTTTATGGCACAGGATTCATTCTTTGGGAAATTTTTGAAAAAGAAAACTACAGTTTCTTGCAACTCAAACACCAAAAGTTGATCTTTCAAGTGAAATGAAATGCCTGTATTTATTCCTCTAGTTCCTTGAGCTAAAATTAAAATAAAATTAAACTCCTTCCATGTAGCATAAACAAAGCACTAAGGAGAATCTGAATAGCTGTCATTAGTTTTTATCCATGGCAGGAGATTTCGGAGAGAATAACAGAAGGAGAAAATCAAAAAGGAAGCCTGCTGCTATTCAGAGTTCAGTTTTGTACAGTGTGCTCTGGACAAGATGACCCAGTCCAGGTTAGCTAAGTATAAGCACAACCTCATTGGATGGCATCCACACTGACAAGTTTGTGTGGCTAACTCAGCAACCTCCTCCCTAGGATCCTTCTATGCTGCATGAACACCAAGAGTTTATTCTAGAAGGCATCACTGAAGAACACAGGCAGTTGTTTGCATCTCCTCCTGGATTAGTATCTTCCTTGCTTTTTGCTGTCTTTGTAAGATGGGGTAATTCCCTCTCTCCTTGTGATCCTCTTAGGGCTGATAGGTGATTTAACTGAGTACCAGCTGAAAGGTCGTTTTGGTTTTGATCCTTAAAGATCGGCCCAAAGACAGATGAAGTCCTTGCCGGATAGAAAGAGATCTCCTTGCTTACTGGTGGGAACCTTTGCTACACCATGGCTTGGAAAGGTCAGGAGAAGGATGAGAGCTCTTGTTCCACACTAAGATGTGAGAGGCTTAGTGCACATCGCTTGTGCTGGAAGCTTATGGGAACAGAAGAGAGAGAAGTAACACCAGGCTTGGTGGGAGTGGCAGACAAGTAATGAAGCTGGCATGAGCTGTGGTCATGGAAAAGACCCTGCTGAAGATAAGCGTCTGTCTGCTAAGCTTGGAGGTGATATCTAGTGAGAGTTGAATGAGTTACTGTGACTGCTTTTCTGGTTTATTTTTGTCTAGGGGAAGAGAAGTATTGTCTTTTGTGTGCAGTATGTTTATAACTCAATTTCCCTTCTGACTGATGCTTTGCTCCACACTCTCCTCTCCTCTTCCATCTGGTTTCTATTGTAGTTTTAAATGAGGACAGTTTGGCTGTCTGGCAGAACAAGCGGGGTCTGTGTGACACCAGCTGCCTCTTCCAACTTCTAAGCTTCCAGCACAGTTTTAATTATAGAAGCGTCAAGAATTGGAGACCATCCCCCCTCCCGTTCAGTGCCTGCACGCACACACAGCTTCTGCTACAAATCCCCATCCCCATCTGATCTTCCTGCAGGAGACACCCACAGCTCTGGGACTGTTTCGTTCTGCACCTATGGTTGGTAGCCAGATCCAAAATGATCCAAATATTTCAAAGATGGCTGGAAGTGGGAGGGGCGGCCACTCAGATCCCATATCCCTCAAGTGCACTGAAGACCAAGCTTTATAGGAGATCAGAGCTGCTTAGGAATTTCAGAGCTGCAGGTTGTGCTCAAAGAAAACACTTATTCTGCTCCAGTTTCATACAAGTGCTGCATTTAGGGACTTGCTTTGCAGGAATCTGATGCAGTCCTTTCACCTCCAAGGATCTGAGGTCAAAGTCTGTAATTTCTGGTTGCAAGTGAAATACGTCCTATGTGGGATTTTATTGACATCACGAAACTGCCACACATTTTGGCATAACTAGCTGTTTCTCTTCACAAGAGTCAAAGACCTGGTATGGCAGAAAGTCATGTATATAATGAATGAAGGGCACTGCCAGAAATACAGGAGAAGCCCAGGGCTGGAAAAGAAGGGCGGGTTGCAGGGCTAGAGATATTGACAGAGGTTGGTGCACACTGTCCACTTGGAGTCTCTAAGGTCATCTCTATTGTGGAGTCTTCACTCACTTTCAAAAATGAGTTGAGTTTTATATGTTTGCTGCAGATTATTCTCCTTAGATCTGTTTTTATCTTACCTCAACAGATGGAGCTGGCCTTCTCTGGTCTATGTATAAGAGGTTTGCGTATGTGCCTGAGGCCTTCTGACCTAATTTATCCCAAAGAAACTTAAACCTCAGCAAAAAAAAAAAGATTATTTAATAGGTCTCACTTGTGAGAGGTCAAATTAGATGCAACAAACATCAGTGTATGCATTTTTATTTGGCTCACTTGTTCTTAACACTGGGGTTTTAAAAAGTATCTAACAAAGGGCGCTGTTGGTACGGACTGTAGTCATGTGGCTACATGAAAGTCTGTTTAATTTTCTAACAGACTTTGTCACATAGCTTTCCAGCTCAAATAGGATTTCTGTTCAACTAGTCTTCTTTTTCCAGATAGCATGGAGTGCTTCACCTCTTGTTCCACCCCAGTGGTTCGGAAGGGAATAGGATCAGCCTAGCTTTCATTTGACTGCTTACTTCACGTTAGTCCCCCCAAAGAGACCTCAGCCAAGAAGGCAGTCTTAATGCGCCACGTACACATAACTTCTGCCACAAAGACAGTGCAGACTAACCAGACAAAAATGAAGAGGAGGCCTGATGTCATTTGCCTTTCCTTCTCTTTATTTCTAGCATGCTCATCATCATATGATATAAGTTCTCTGTTACAGTTACAGATAACCAAGACTTATTTTGGGATAGGAAGGTCCTCTTTTTTGATGTGTCACTTGGGCTTTTCTCAGCAAGACATTTAGGAAATCGTATACTTTTGGTTTGCTCTGTATCCTTCCACATCACCCAGTTCTCTTAGGAGTTGGGTGCTGGAGGCACTGCAAAGAATGTTTTCCATGTTCCTCATGGAAGTCACTGGTGTAAAAAAGTCCACGACTGCTTGGTGAAAAGCTTTTGCCCTGTAACTTCACCAGTTTCCCATGACTGTTGTTGTTGCAGTAGGGTAAGATCCCTGCCCGAGACTCAGCTGCCAGTTAGTCTGAACCCAGCAGTGTGAAGCTCTTAAAAATCAGCATGAGGACTTTAGGTGTGATCCAGCGTGGCTATTGGGCCTGCATAATGAAACCATGCTAAAAAAACAAAACAAAACAAAACAAAACAAAACAAAACAAAACCCACCCAGTCAATATTCTCTGTTCCTCTGAACAGACTTCTTTGGCCTCCATTTGGGTTGGCCACGCTAAGGGACACACAAGAAGGACCTCTTTATCTCCCTCAGTACGAGCTGAGAGGCAGAAGAGTAGCGCTTCCCTGACTCTGGGCTCAGCAATAGCGTGTCACCGAGGCAGGTCCCAGCCTGGGAGCCCTCCTCAGCCAGGCCTGCAGCCTGGTCTGTGTGGTAGTGCAAGCCCACGCTTCTGAGAAACCACGAGCTGCCTCCAGCCTCAGTGGCACCTTGGAGAAAAACAACAATATGCCAGCCTTTTGTTTTTCAGGCTGTCCTTGTGGTGCTGTCTTTGGATCCTGTGTGATGAAGCATGTGCTAATATGTCATTATAGCCCTGAACTTGAGCAAGAAAGATCAGGGAAGGTCCAGCCAGAGGCATTATCTCTGTGGTGTCACAAAGATGCAGTAATTGCTATGCCTGGTTTTCCAGTAAAACGTGTGGCTTAGCCTGTTTTCTTCTGTGCAGCTTTCCGAATGCGCAGTGCAGCAGAGTCAGCATTACAGCAAGGAACTTCAACTTTTGCATTTACTGGCTTCTGTGCTTATGGCTGTGTGAAGCACTGCGTTAAATACACAGTAGTTTCTAGCACCTAATAAGGAAGGACTCTCTTACTGTTATTGTTATAGCTGGGGTTGTTATAGAACTGGGGACAGGGAGGCTTGGTCTGACCGAGAGAATGGGGGGGGGTTCCTGTGCCTATATAATGGGAAAAAATAAACACAAGCTTTGGATCCAGGTCTGGATGTAAATGTTGTGCCTCAGATTCCTCTCAGCTTGAAAGCTGTTAAGTCCTTGGCTGGTTATGTTGATGGAGTACTTTTGAAGCCAATGTCAGATTTTGCCAGTGTGCAGATCTAGTCAATATTTGAACTTTATACCCCCTCTGTGGGAGTTTATGAGCAGTAAACCATGGGTATGTAGGCTTATATGGAAGTGTGAATGCTTCTCTGAGTTTTATCCAAGTCCATCAGTCCTTTTGGCTTGATTCAGCAAGGCTGGAGCTCTATCCTGGGGAGCGGGGATGTTCCTGGGCCCTCACGCTTTACCTCATGCTTTCAATTAGAGTGAAATTGCCTCTTTTTCTGGAAAGGAAAAAAAAAAGAAGATAGAGAAAGAGAGAAGCCCTACCTTTCTTCCCACAGGGTTTCTATGGCTTCAGGCTCAATAATTGTCTCAGGTCAGCATGATATGGCAGAAGCACCGCATATCCTCAATCCACAAATTAGCCATGGATATTTTGTGGGGTTTATTTTTCATTTGCCCTCTATTTCTTCTGTTATTGGACCCTTCTCTGAGTCTGCTGAGAGCCTCTGCTAAGTGTTTGATGGAATTGTCTCCTCTGCGGTGACTTATGGAAGCTCTCAGTACGTATTCACTAGGGATCACAAAATAATAGGGGCTGAAAGGGACCTCTGAAGATCATCTGGTCCAACCCCCTGCTAAAGCAGGTTGCCTACAACAGAAAAGCATCCAGGCAGATTTTTAATATCTCCAAAGAAGGAGATTCCACAATCTTTCGGGGTTCCAGTGCTCCGTTACCCTCAAATTAAACAAGTTCTTTTCCAAGTTCAGGTGGAACTTCCTGTGTTCCAGTCTGTGGCTGTTTTGCCCCTCATCTGGTTGCTGGGCACCACTGAGAAGCGCCTGGCTTCATCCTCTTTTTCAGATATTTGTAAGTATTGATAAGATCTGCTCTCAGTCTCTTGCTTGCTTTTTCTCTCCTAGTCCCCTATGTGCTGAAGAGCTGTGCGGAGTTCATTGAGACTCATGGCATCGTGGATGGGATCTATCGCCTCTCAGGAGTGACATCCAACATTCAAAAGCTGAGGTAAGGTTTGAATGCTGGAGGGATTCAGTGACATTGCTCTGCATCTTTGTGTTGTTAGTCCCTCAGGCACATACTGGGGTCAACAGAGCTCTGCACTGATGCAGAAGGGAAATGGTGTCCAAAGCTGGTAACAGGGAAATGCAGCATTTCAGGGATATAATACATGACTAAGAAAAAAGCCTCCCTTTTACATCTGTTAATGGGAAAGGCCCGGAGGGTCTCAGCACAAATGCTGAGTTGTTCTCTCTCACTTTAAAACAAAGCAATCTCTTTATATCAGTTTAGAGGCCCCTTGTGGAACTCTGCTAGGGAAACCAGAGACTAGTCAAAGTCTTGAGGCCTGGTCCCAGAAGCCAATCTGGCCCAGGCAGTGGATAATAGAGACATCTTCACTTTTCAGTTTGTTTCATCCTCTAGATGAAATTATTATTATATTATTTATTATTATTTTATTTATTTATTATTTTATAATTATAATAATTATAATTATTATTATATAATAATATAATATAATAATATAATATAATAATTTATTATTATAAAATAATAATTATAATTATTATTTTATAATTAATATTATTATATTATTATGAAATTTCTAGAAGAAATTATGCAGAGTGGAGTTTTGACATGATACAGCTCTTACTCATCTACACTGCTGCCTCCATGTTGTTTCAGACAAGAGTTTGTTTCTGACCAATGCCCAGACCTGACACGGGAAGTTTACCTCCAGGACATCCACTGTGTGGGGTCACTCTGCAAGCTGTACTTCAGGGAGCTGCCCAACCCTCTGCTCACTTATGAGCTCTACAAGAAATTCACGGTGAGACCCCTTTCTGCCCTCATTCCTAACCAGCAGCATGGACATGCCACAGGTTCCCCTGTGACAGCTGTTTGGGTTTCAACTCCAGTGTCCTGGTTTCTGGTGCGTGCATCTGTATAAACACTTCTCAGTGCTCTTCCCTTCTCATGTTGTGCTGCCTCTCTTTCTCTGTCCTTGCTTCTTCCCCGCACTGCATGTTTATTTTTCTCATTTTCTCTGTAGTTTCCTTCCTTTTGTTCATTTTTTCCCCACTGCATTTCTTCCCTGGTGTTACTCTTTCTTCCCACTGTGCATCTCCTCCCAGAACTCCTAATTCTTTTTCTTTTCCTCATTACTGTCCATCACTGGAAGCCTCTTGGGTCACCTGGGGCTTGTGATCATAATTAGTAGGAAGTGATTTCCTCTTCCCTTTCCCTCCCACAGTCCTTGACACCTGAACAAACGGATTGCTCAACCCACTTGTAATGTACCAACTTTTCTGCACTGTAGCATTTCCTCAGAGGTTGTCAGAGAACAAATGACAGCACAGATTATGCCAGCTATGACATATCAAATCCATCATGCTCATGTTGTAAATACAAACAGCAGAGGGAAGTGGCAGCTGGCCAAACAGAAATCTCCAACCTTGTTTAAAGGGATTGTAATTCAAAGAGTAGTAAGTCAAACAGACGTAGATTATACATGGATACAGCAGGAGACTGCAGGGAGCTGAGAAATTAGACCACGAAACCTGAATTTTTAAGAGAGTTGGCTAATTTTGGTGACAGACAATATTTTATTAAAAGGTGGCACAGCAGGCTACACTTGTCATTAAGGTTGCCTGGTTCTTACCCTTCTAAATCCATTTTCAGTTGTTTGTGACACCAACAAATATAAATCCAGTCATTCAGGCTGAAATCGTCCGCACTAAAGGTGTGAATTTTCAGCTACAAACGTTCACCATCTTCTTCAAACAACTGCTACGGGGGGATGGGAAGGATTGTTTTTTCAGAGTTAGAAACATCCGTCCTTTGTTAAGAATTTCTATCATCCTACTCTTCCTATTTTCTGGGCGGTGGAAGGGACAAACACTGCCAAAAATGTTGGATGTTACAGAGAAGACATTTTGTTGACAAAATCATGTTTAAGCAACTTTAGCTTCAAGTGCTGCTATCTGCATTTTCTCTACCCTCTGTCAAGCACTTGCAAACAGCACTTCACAGCAGGCACCGGGAGAGACCCACAGGGTCCACACAAGAAGACATTCTTTAAACACTCCTTGTGCAAAAGGTCAGGGAAGTCAGGTAGATGCCAGGGACTATAACTGAGCTGAGGAACACCAATTTACTAGTCTTCTATGCTGCTTGAGACGATAGTGCTAGGTGTCCTGCTATTTTGATGCCAATTTTTAAGTAAGAGTTGGCTGTGTTTTGAGGTGGTGGATAGTAAAACCTAAGTCAAAGCAGATCTGAAAAACTGTTCTATACTCTCAGGATATGGAGATCCTTAGTATGTAAGACAGGCTCTCCAAAATGGAGACAGTGAATGAATAGGACCTTGAAAATACAGAGTATTACTCATTCATAGTAACTGATGAGCCTCATTCTTGCTGGAGATATTTGGCTAGTGTCTTTCTGGCTATCACTGCTGATTTATGAAAGAAAAGCGCTATAAAGGAAACGTGAAGATTCAGATGGAAACCTTTTTTAGGAAAGAATGTTTGCTGAAAAACACAGTTTTGAGCTGATGACTTGCAGATTTTGGTTAGATACATTTGGTAAATAGTTTTACTCAAAAACAAAAGGGAAAACACTTCTGTAACTATCCAAATGTTTTTTTTACGAATACTTTCTAAAGGAAATGTTTCAACATTAAATCAACACACCCAACTCTCAAATAAAGCATATTTCAAAAAAGGGGTTAAACAGCCTCAAATTTGAATGAAGTTTTCTTTCACTTTTAGTTGAGTATGATGCTTGGTCAGCATTGAACAACTGTCTGTTAAAATCTCGTGCCAGCTCCCCAAAACCTTATCACTTTGAATTGACCTAAAAGTGATGTTTTTAAACTCTGGCTTCTTAAGTTTGTCCTCTCCACCACAAGATCCATTATTCACATAATTCTACTCAGTATGGATTTATAATGGGTAACCCAGCTGACAGGAAACACAGTCAGATACAGGGAGGAAAGAAATCAAAAAGGCCAAATCCCCAAGGAGCAGAAAAACCGCTAGTGGAGTGTGCATGTGCGTGGGATGTCTGAACAGGGAATGGTGGCAGCTGTGCCTAAGCAGAAGAACGCTAGTAGGAGTAAAGGATGCATGCTAATCCCAGCCTGTCTGACTCACTTGGAGCTGCCTCTGAGATGGGATAAGCTCCACTTTGAGTCACCGGAGTGATTCAGACATTTACAGCTAAGGAAAGTCAAATTCTTAATGACTAGAGAGGGTTTGGCCTTTTGGTCGTCAGTCATAGATGTAGCATCACAGTCACGACCTCAGTGGCTACCAACCTTTGCAGAACAGTGCCCTCCCACACTCATTAGTTTGCCATCTGGTATTCTGGTGATATGTACTTGTAATATGGGATAGATAAGTTGACTTTGCTTGGCTTGTTCCAACCTGAGCATAGAGGCTGATGATCCCTCATGACAAATCAACTAGGTAGGAAGCCAAGCCTACCTTTTCTCACTGATTGCTATTCCACTTACTAATCAGGACTTGTGAACTGTGTATTCTAGAAAAACCATTGAAGTAACAAAAAATCCAAGATTTTTAGTTGCTTCATATACCTTCTGCCATCCTCAGAGTGCTTTTATACTGCTTGAAAGATGAAAATATAGATGACATTAATTAATGACACGATTCGTGGGAATATAGTAAATGGAGTTATTGGTTCTTCCTTGAATTCTGTTCCACTGTTCTAATCCTGAGCTTGGAGAGGGCCTTGGATTTCAAAGGCACAACAACAAATATGGGTCAGAAATGTGGCTTGGAATCTAAATGGGTTACAAACTCAGGAAGTCTGATATTCATATGCTAAGCATTAGGTCTTTGAGACCTGGAAGTTAAATGTAGAGATGAAAATCAGCATCGGGCGAAAAAATACTGTGTATGCTCCAGTTGAAATACAATGTTTAAGATGCACCAGTTGAAGTTCATATTCCTTGAAGCCTTGTGCAAAGATCACGAGAGTGCTTACAGTTAGGTTTTCCAGGTTTATAGTAATAAGTTTTCTTTTTCTTCTTTCTTTTCTTACTTTTTGAAGTGGAAGGTCTGCCCCTAAACATCCTGATGAGTCTTATGCCTCGGAGAGGATCTTTGACTCGGTGCTTCCTCCATTCCAAGGCATCGTATCATCAAAATAATCAGAAAAACAGGAGGAAAATTAGCACCACTTTCTCAAATTTCAGAATAGTCTTGTTTCCTGCTCATAGTTGGAAATGAAGCTTATAGCCACATCTTTTCAGTTCAGAAGGGCTTGTCCTTTGCAGTTCAGATATTTTGCAATTGCAGGTGACCTGGCACACTGCTACTATGGATCACTCTCCTAGGCAGAGATCCATTTCATGCCACGTACGTGTGCAGCTGCCTGTGGGGACATGGCAGGTCATGGAAGAGTTGTAGTAGTGATGGCAGCATGGTGACACAGCCCATCTGTGACACTGAAAGGCTTGATTCCCAGCCTCCTAGAGATGTTGACATTTGGACATTTGTGTGAGTGTAGGCTTGTGACTAGGATAAGTATTTGGCACTCTGCTGTAGAAAGAGGTATATTCTACCACAAAGAGTTAAACTATCTTTAATTTAGGTAAAAGAAGGACATCCACATCTCATGTATACCAAGCTTGTGAGTACATGCATTTTTCTTTGCCGTGATACCAGTGAGAAAACTAAAGCTATAGGGCATAGATCTGAATTCCAAGTCTTAGGGAGTAAAACAAATTCCTGTTCATCTCTGACCTTGAATCTAGCAAGATTTGACTTGGTTGCACATAAAGGGGTGGTCTGCAGGGAAACAGACGGTGACCTGAATAGGAATAGCAGCATGGTTACCATGGATGTTGTTGTGGCAAGGACAAGAAGATATTTCTGCAGTTGTGCCTAATAATTTCAGGTTCATGATGTTAAGGCAAAACTTCTGCTAGCAGCATAGTTCCCTACATCTTTCTCTGAATTCAATCCAAACCCCAGTGGCAGCAGTGTAGGCAAGGGGTTCCCAGTCACGCATTGTTTGAAGTTGCTGCTGATTTGTCCTCCCCCAACAGAAAAATTGAAAAATAGTAGCTGAACAGATGAATACCAATGCAGTACACTCCTAGAAATGCAGACAAAAATTATCATGTCTCTTCTGGCTCTTGCTCTGTAGACACTTGATCAAGACCAACTTGAATAACCTTCATTCTAACTAATCTAGTCTAACCTTGAGTATAAGAATACATTAACCTACCTGGACTGTGATTTTACTTCTCTCATCATAAAAGATGCAAACTCACACATACTCCTTCTAGCTATCTTTAAATGTCAGATAAAAAATTGCTTATTTTTATGAATATAAAACATGCACATCCAAGCTGTTTTCATAACACAGGACCTGAAAGACCTATTATTTTTCAACACGGTTTTGGGTAAGAGGGATTTACTATTTTTCATTTTTCATTATTTTCACTTCTCTTTTTCCCTTCATTTCTATTTCACCCATTAATACACAAATTTAAAAAATGGACAAAAAAAAAAAAAAAGAGAAAAAGAGACAACAAGCATAATTCCTAATTGAAGCTCTCAGTTTTCAAACCCCAGCTCTCCTGTAAACATTGACCATCCTGTCCCAGGGTTTGGGGAAGGCGTACCAAAATTTCCGCAGCAGATTTCTGCTGTTCTGGGAACACAAAGCAGTGTCTTCTACCAATAGCTTTGCAAGGTAACAAGAGAGCATTCCCTCGGAGACAGGCTGTCTCATGTAATGCTCCTTATCCCTCTTCCTTTTCCCCTGAGCACACTGACAGGGTGGACTATTTCCTTTTGTCTCCACAGGAAGCAGTATCACGCTTCCCCGAGGATGAGCAGTTGGCACGGATACAAAATGTCATCCAGGAGCTACCACCATCACATTACAGGTAGGAACATATCCACTAAAGCTCTGTGGAACAAGATGGTGGCCTTCAGCATTAGGAAATATTGACTGAAACAGCAACAGAGTTAATTTCCAAAAGTTAATTCCCAAAAGCTGACTCACTGTTTCCAAATCTGACAACAATTAATCTGGCATTTAAATGCCATCCAGGAAATTGTTGTTAAATAGACTCTCCCTGTCTCAGTCTATCCTCCTCTTTCTTGGGTACAAACACCATGGCATTCTTGGACAGTGTCCTGGGTGTGGTGAGAAGCAGATTATCTGCTGTAGGTACTTGAGTTAAGCCATCAACCTTTTCAGGACCTTCCCTTTCTCCCATCCAGATGCCATTTTCCTTGCCCTCATTATGATGAGGATTGTTTAGTTCGTGTTTAATTCTTGGCCACCTCAGAGCAAGGTTGATCAGGCATTCACACCACCCCATGCAAACCCTGGTTCTGTAAATCCTCTCCTATAAAACCTGTTGGGTCATTGCAAACACTGTCCTCCTTGAGGAAGGGACAATCCTGAGATCACAGCTGATTCTGAGGCCTGCTGTCCCAGTAGACAAGTATTGGTCATCTGAGTTGAAGGGAGAAGGCATAGTAGGCTGTACTAACAGCTTAGAGGTGACATTACCATGTGCACGCTGAGTGATCTGACACTTTTTTCTCTATTTGTGTGAAACCACTGTAGAACACTGGAATACCTGATCAAGCACCTGACTCACCTGGCCTCCTTCAGCAGCATGACCAACATGCACACCAGAAACCTGGCCTTGGTATGGGCTCCCAATCTCCTCAGGTATGGTAGAATCCTCTTAGCCAGAGCACTATGTTAAGCAGCAGTGTGAGTGCCTGGAAACCCCATCCACTGAGAGAAATGAAAAAGCAGGAAAGAAACTGAACAACTAAAGGGAACATCAGAGCAAAACAAGTAGCTTTCAAAAAGAGAAAGAGTTCTTTCAGGTTGAATAATCTGAGCTTTTACTGCCAGCATCCAAGGAAAGTTGTGGTTTTGCTTTTTGCAAAAATAAAGCTGTTATTTGTAAGTTGAGTACACTGATTTAAAAATGAGGAGTTAGCTCATCACTGTGGAACGGAAATGACATTTCCGATGGTGCCAGTACTTCTGCAGTGCTGTGGTGTGAGACATCAGTGCTTGGAAGACAGGGAGACAGAGCAACAATATCACAGTCCTGTGTCCAGCACTGCTTGAGTATAAGTGACATAAGGTTGGTAGGCATAACTGGCAGCTAGCAGTGCATTGCAAGACCACCAGATAGATTTTGTTTGCCTTGCCTGGCACTCTGGAAAGAGGCCCAGATAAGATGCAGGCAGATGTTTGGCTGATATGCTGTAGAGCTGAGAAAAACAAGAAAATGTATTACCTGAAAAATTGATATTGAAATATTTTGTATCTTGGTGAAGTTGCCCTCTCCATTCATCCCAAACCCATGTGTTCAGAGGATGGAGCTATGCAGGATGAGTCCAGGACTGCTGCAGGGCAAGTAGAAGGGACACTGCAAGAGTTACAGGCAAATCACAAAAAAGACAGAGCAGCTTCTGAAAAGGAATCAGATGTTGGCTCTACTGAACATCAAAAAGTGAGAACATCACAACTGAGATGTTTTCATTCCAGCATCTGTCCTTGTCAAAAATCTGGTCTGTTTCCTTCTGCAATCTATTTTAAGTGCAAATCTTAAGGAGGATAAGAAAGGGGAAAGCAATGCAACTGCAGTTTCCTTACATGGTTATCCTATTGGCAATGCCCCAAGCTATTATCTAACACACCACTCATTGACTTTACAAAGGATCCATTGCCCAGTGATTATTTCTTCAGCAGCACTTTGGCATGTCAAGATAAGGAATGTTTCTTTGCTGAGAGCAAGAATGAGAGTGTGAGAGTGCAGGGGGCAGTGAAGAGCCTATTGGGACACGTAGCAGAGCATTGTCAAAACTTACACGGGGTTGACATGAGCAAGCTTCTGAGAGATTTCACTCAAGTCTTCCTTGGAGAGATGATTGAAGCATTGCATAAGGGGTCAGGAAGTAGTGCTTGAAGGTTCCTGTGTTATTTTTCAGACTCATCTGTGAACGTGGTAAAAGAGAACCAAAGTTGGGAGAAAGAGAGCAGTTTGAAAATCAGTTTTATCTTCTATTGAAAGACAAAAAGGAAAAATAGCATGGGGCGGAAAGAAAATAACAGAAATGAGAGGGAAAATGGAAAAGGATTTTGAACAGAGTGAAAAGGCAGAGAGAAGAGCCTGGTGAGGAAAGGAAGGATGCAGCAAGAGCAAGGGAAACATCCTTGTTCCAAGTCTTCCAGGCAGAAAGCCAGTCTCTCCTTCTCAGAGGTCACATGTGGTAATGCTGGCTACTAGTATACCTCTTTCTCTATGCAGGTCAAAGGAGATAGAGGCTGTTGGCTGCAATGGGGATGCAGCTTTCCTGGAAGTGCGAGTCCAGCAGTTGGTGATAGAGTTCATTCTGAACCACGTGGATCAGATCTTCAGCAACAACAGAAAAGCCAGCTCTGCTGAGAGCATTGGTAACCACTTCCTTGCACCATCTGACCTATCACTTGCCCTGTTTTCCAGCTCTAACTGTATCTACTGTACACTAGTATTTCAAAATCATCAAGGTTACCATGTTCATACACTCTCCTGAACAAACCTTGATCCCAGTTCCTCACTAATCTAGTCATCCTCACCCCATTTCTAGCTTTTCATTTTTAGAACTAGCTTCTTTCAGTGTGCTCCTTGATTGCCCCACAGCTCATATTTTGCGTGATCCCACCTGGTTTAACCCTTTCTGCAAAAGGAAGACTGACTAGCTTCTTAATCTGGGCCCAGATTTTCTCTCTAAGACCATCAGCCATACCTTCAATAACATAGAAGGCAAGGAATGAGGGACTGTGTCCTTACTGCGGCCAGCAGTACAGCAAAACACCATTTAGCAAATTCTAAGGCTTCTGGTTGTACTGCAGGTTCTCTCCATAGCCATGAAATGCATTATGTCAGGGGGAAGTTCTTTACAGAGAGAGTGGTGAGGTGCTGGAACAGGCTGCCCAGAGAGGCTGTGGATGCCCCGTCCCTGGAGGTGTTCAAGGCCAGGTTGGATGTGGCCCTGGGCAGCCTGGTCTAATATTAAATGGGGAGGTTGGTGGCCCTGCCTGTGGCAGAGGGGTGGGAGATTCATGATCCTCGAGGTCCCTTCCAACCCTGGCCATTCTATGATTCTGCAATTCTGCATCAGAAAGGTATAGTAGTCTGGGTTTTAGAACAGCCCCCTTTCCTAGAACAAGACAAGGAGGAAGATGTGGAAGTGAGGAAGAATTAGTCACCAGGCATGGACTGGAGACTCAACTGCTCCAAAATCTTGGGAAGAAGGAGAGAGGGGAACATGTATAACCTGGTGCTTCTCAGGGACGCTTCTTTCTCACCAAAATATCTACAGCATATGTGTAACACAGCCTTTGACTGACAAGTGTGGCCCTGCTGGTAATGCACTCAGATGAATAAGGTTGCTAGGGAGATAGAAGGCTTATCTGACAAAAGCCTCTCTCTCTGCACGTGCCTCTCCTTTCCCCTCTCCAGAGGAGCTGTCCCAGTGAAATAAAGACATGAAGCTCTTGCTCTCATCTCTTCTCACCCCACAGCTGGAATGTACTTTTTTTCTTTACAGAGAATGCACCGGTTGTGAAAAATCTGACTCACCCATCCACCTCCCTGCCAATGAAGCTGGTGAGCCTGGAAGAAGCACAGGCTCGGAGTTTGTCAGCCTCCCACCCTGCCCGGAAGGAGAGGAGAGAGAACAGCTTGCCTGAGATTGTCCCTGTAACAGGGTCCTTCTTCCACACAGTTGTTGACCTCCCTGACAGCAAGTAAGTGCTAAGAGGGATGTAAAGTGTGAACAAAAAGAGCAGGTTCCCAAGCATGATTAGGAATGAAACTTCTCTTAGAGTGACAGCCCCACACCTGCACACATGAACGGAGAGGAAATTGCATACCCTTCTCAAGTGGCAGAGTTGACAAGCATTTCAACTGCTGGGTTCGTAGCTTCACTAGTCCACCTCCCTCCACGAGGGCAGAGCCTCCTGGAGGAGGAATTAATTTCTATGCATCCTCACGTGAGCACAAGGTTTGGCTAAAAGTGGGCTGGGCATGAAGCAGGCCAGGACACTGCTCTGCCACGAGTTCCACCTGCTGGTGGCTGGTTCATAGCACTCTAGGTGGCACTGACCTGTGTAGCTTCATTCTTCTCTGCATTCCTCTGCACTCATGGCCAAGCAACAAGAAAAAAATTCTCTTCTAGCCCTAGGAGATATTTACACAGTGGCATAAATACTGAGAAGAGTCCCATTTCAGCTGATGTTGCTGCATTTGTTGGTACTGCTGCCCAACCTAATTATTTATCTATTGGTCTATCTATCAGTTGATATATGGCTACTCAGCTGCCTCATTCTGAGAGATTATAGCCCCTGCAGCAGGAGACTCATTAATCTACTGACCCATAAAGCACTGTAGCAAAAATATTTCTTCACACTTGATATATTACAGGAAAAATGAGCTATCTAAGAGAATACAGGCTAAGAGGATAACCAATTTAAGACAAAAGGGTGTATTGGCCCTTTACAGCGTGTTTTCTTTTCTCACTTAAAGAGAACAGTCCTATCACTAAGATGTTAATTGTCTTTGTAGGACTGATTTGTGCTCTTCTGAGTATTGTAGTGAAAGAAAAGCAGAACTGTGGAGGTAGAAAACCCGTTTTGGGGAGCAAGTCAGACAGGTAAAATGATTCTTGCTCTTGAAGATTGAAAGGATAGGAATCAGGATAGGAAAAGAGGAATCAGGATAGGAAAAGAGGAATCAGGATAGGTTTGTGAAGGAACAAACAGCTGAACTAAACAATATTCACAGCAGAAAACTGGCTTCGGGAACAGCAGCTTCTTTCGTTTTAAAACTGGGATTTCCAAGGAGACACAGGGAACTGGCATTCCACTTCATCTGACATTTACAAGAAATTGATTTAATTCCCTTAAGCTTTCTCATTTCAGTTATTACATTATACCAGCATATGATCAACACTTACGATTAAATTCAGATTGACTTGACAAGCATTAATAGCCACTTGTATTATGGGATCCTTTTATTTTTGCAAATCCATAAAAGCTATAACTCACAAGGACTTTAAAGGATAGCTCTGTGCACCACAGAATAGTACACGTTCTATCAGTTCTAGCTGGAATTTGTCTTGCATTCTGTCATTAAAACCTGTCTAAAAGACAATTTTTCTTTACTGTGTTTCAAGACACTTTTAGCCTTGGAAACCTCTCCTTTCTGGAGACAGGCATGGTTCATCACTCAGTCAATCACAGTTGCTGTAGAATGATGCCAGAGCCACCTCTGTGAAGACTTGGCTTAGGTATCTTTCCGTCCATGACACAGTTAAATCAGCAATACAGAGAAATCACATGCAGAAAAGGGAGAATTATTTATGCAGCTATCTATGCTTTGCATGCACTAGAATTAAAAGAGGTGAGAGGAAAAGAGGGGCAGCATTGAGTAGAGCGAGCTCAGAGGCTTTTATGGGATACCAAAAAGATAAAAGTCTCTGAGGTTAGGTAATTTCCTGAGCAGGATTTTTTTTTTTTTTTTTTTCTTTTTCCAGGAGAAAATTATCTACCAAGTCCAAGAAATGGAAGTCGATATTTAACTTGGGCCGTTCTGGCTCAGAATCAAAGTCTAAGCTGAGTCGAAATGGGAGTGTCTTTGTAAGGGCACAGAAGTTATCTGGTAAGAACACAATATTCAGTTCACTCTTTCTCTCCACAGCTTCTCTCTTGGCACTGATAGCAAGGGGAAACCTGTACCCACATGACACTAATGCCATTAGGCTTCAGTCTAATGGAGTCATGTTTTTTTCCTTGTTTCATGGACGTCTTATTTTTGCGTGATGGCAAGAAGCACCCTAAAGGATGATATGCCTGGCAGCTACAGCAAATATTCCATCTTGGTATGTGATAAACAGGCTCCCATTGCCCAGCTGTCAAGCCGAGGGGCTAAGAAGTGCTATGCGGTATATTGGGTTGGAATTAGCCCTCTCCAACCCAGCCAAACCCTTACATTCCTTACACAGCACTGATGAATAGTTGTCCTTCCAGACTGTCCATCCACCAAAAGGCACTAAATAACCAACTGTCTTCAGTGCCTTCATGAAAAATAAAGGAGTTTCTATGCGTCCTGTATCTCTGTACTTTGAGTGAATGGATTACTTTTGTAGCATTGACAAGGGAGAAGATGTCTTTCCTCCTGGCTGCAATCCCAAGTTCTAACCCCTCCTGAGCTTCAGTATCTTAAGTGCTGTGCTTCCTAGAAAATTACCTGGGAGTGTAAATTCTAAGCATTCAGAAATGATGACTGAAGTTCTAAAAACCATGAAGATAACTTTAAAATAATTATTATTTTTGAAAGAAATCATAGCTTATTTCTACCTAATTTTGTAAAGAAGTGTTTTGGGCACATATCTCCTAGTTTTTGTGTTGGTTCTTTTTTTTAACTATCTTCAAAATTGGGAATTTACTTATAAGGAAGATGAAGGTGTGAATTTTTGCATAATCTCATGAATCCACGAGCTGGTGTTTAGAGGAATGCTACCAAACACTGCAAGACTTACAATAGTTAATGTTGACAACGTTACCTACCATCATATATAAGTGAGGCAGTCCTCAGATCAAATACAAGTGTGAAGCCAAATTCTGGATCCAGTCTTTTTTGGATCCCTGCCTTCTCTCTGTTTTGCATGTACAGATGGCCTCACATAGGGTGCCCACTGCAGACCTTGAAATAGCTCTCCATCCTATTTTGATCATGGGATCACTTTCTCACTTTGATAAGGAATACTCTGTCCCAAAATAGCGCTAGCTCAAGGATGCCCAGGAATGTTTGGAGCCCAGTGATTTTGGGGGCTGAGCCTTTTTTCAAGCACAATACTGAATGACAGGAGGCTGTATATTTTCACCAGCAGTTGCACAGAAATGCTGAAGCACGTAGAGATTTAGGCACAGCAGTAGTGCAATAAAGCAACGCTTTAGTGCTGCCATGTTGTATTTTTATGCACTCTCTGCTTACAGCATAATGTGGGGGAAACACATGAACTTGCTGTTGAAACTCAGCACATGCTTTCCCACACTTTGTGTCTATACACAAGTCACATAAAATGTGAGCTCTGCTGTTTGAATTCTGTTCCTCTGGGAATGCAGCGCCAATGCTCAAGACATCATGCCATATGAATGAGAAAGGTAGCCAGGATTCCATACAAATGGGAAAGGTAGCTGGAGTTTCTCCTCTGCTCATGTGAAAGTCAGTCCCAGAAGCCTTAATTAAATAAACAAATGAAGTCCAATAAGCCCTGTCACTTTCTCCCTTACCTACTTTGTGCACTATTGTAAATAGCAAAGTTTGCTCCCAGATGTTTTCCAGAGCTCCATACATCCTTTTTGGGTTGCCAGAAACTTGCTGTTCTTGCCAGCTACTTTCCCCTCCATCTCCTCTTTCAGAGCAGTAGTAATCACATGTCTCTGAAACCTCTCAGGAGCAGATGTGTAGAGCGTTTGGTGACAAATGGCAGATCATTTCTGGATAAGTAAGTCCAGTGAGAATGACCAAGGAATAAGTTTCTTAAGGCTCTCATGAATTTCCTTCAGTGCCTACCGAAGGCTGGGTATGCTCATGCCAACAAGAGTCGGAGTGGAACACAAAAATAACTGAACATGTACTATGAGGAATGAGAGGTGGGAAGGCATTTATGCCAGTTGAGTTAAAAAGTCCCCACAGGCAATAGTGTGGTGTGACTGGGGAGGGCAATGGTGCATGATGGCTTTGGGGACGTCAAACTGCTACACAGTGGAGATGATGTTGACTGGCTGGGTTAAGCACAGCTCTCCATATGCCTGGCAGGTGCAAGGCTGTTGTTAGCACTAGCAGATCCCCAGCTGTGTGGACAAGTGTTGCGGGTAGTAAACCGCATGGTGTACATACAGAGGGGGAATGCTTGGAAATGGAAAATAACTTTGATGTCTGTCTGGCATGCCCGTCTATATGCAGCCTTTGTTCTTTATGGGCTGAAGCCTGCAAAGCCGTGGGATCTGAAGCCTGTTTCTAAAACTCATTTTCCACAGAAAAAGCAACTATTCGTCCTGCGAAGAGCATGGACTCACTTTGTTCCCTGCCTGTGGAAGGTGAGACATCCACAGTCTATGCTGTAAGGGTGAAGGGTGGCACCTCTGCACTCAGCTCTCTCTCCACGCCTGCATGTGGTCTGTCTTTCCTTATTTCACTGTGCTGTGTATCTTTATGTGCTCATGCTGCTGACATGTCCTCACCCTTCTGTGCATGCATTTTTAACCTTCAACTGTGCACCTGACAGTTATCACTGTACCTAACTATGTCTCTACTAGAACTGAGATTGCCTTGATTTTGTTGTTGGTTGTTTTGGTGGACACAAAGTTCCCATTTATAAGGAAAAATAAATATACAGGAATTTAAAATGCTTGTAACAAACCAATGGAGCTCTGAGCTGTGATCTCTGTGGGCAATGCATGCTAGCTGTAGAGTTGGATGCATTTTATTGAAAGGTGCCTCTAATAAAAATCCTAGAAGATTTCCAGAGGCAGGCATCCTATTCAGTCCTACCTGCTCAGTGTGAAGGAGGCCACATGTCTGGAGCCTGGAAGTTGTTTGGTGTCTTTGATCCCTCATCCCTCTCATCTCTCTAGGGATATGTGGATGCTCATGATTCATAGAATCATAGAATCGTAGAATCATAGAATCGTAGAATCATAGAATCATAGAATCATAGAACAGCTCAGGTTGGAAAAGACCTGAAAGATCATCAAGTCCAACTGCAACCCATTCTACCCTACCTCTAGCAACCCTCCACTAAATCATGTCCCTGAGCAACACGTGAAGGGCAGAACCCATTCCTGGAGGGTTGAAGGGGGGCTCCTCTCAGAGAAAGACTGATGCTAGTTGTTTGTTTCCCACTGACTGCCTCATATCCTGCTCTAGGGGAGGATGACAAGAGCAGATTCAAACGGACAGTGACTACTGGAGGGTTTTTTGTCCCGGTGATGAAAATTCGGACGGGAGGCACAGGCAGCTCATATGACCTCAGCAAGGAGAACGAGTGGGAGCGGGAAGGATCTGCCATGGGAGCCAAGGGAAACTCAGAGCTGAGTGGGGTAAAAGCTCCCTGCCGGACATCGCAGGCCAAGTGCCCCCCCGAGCAGCTGAAAGTCTTCCGGGCAGCAGAAGATGCTGAAAACGAGCAGACTTCCCCCAAAGGTGGTCGCATGTTCTACACTTCTGAAACAGCTGCCAAATCAGGGTTTCCCAGCAGTCTCTTTCCCTTGGAGGCCTCCCCTCGGCACCAGAGGAAAGCGCTGAACATCTCAGAGCCCTTCGCTGTCTCTGTCCCACTTCGGGTGTCTGCAGTTATCAGCACCAACAGCACCCCATGCCGCCTACCCACCCGGGACAAGCCTTCCCTCTCCAGCCTCGAAGAGCTGACTTCCCTGGTGCCCGAGAGCCCCAGCCCCTCTACACTGGAAGGTGGAGTCCACATGAAGATGGAGCAGGCTGCAGAGAGGAAGGAAAAGTCACCTGGGCTTCTTCTGCCAATGGCAGCATCCAGAGGTAAAAGTGTGTGGGGTAGTGGAGCTAAAGCTTGGCTGTGGTGACACTCACCCTGCTCTCATGGCCGGGAAGAAACTAAGCTGTGCCAGGGCAGGCATAAGTAGTCACAGATTGACTTGGCCCCTGGTGAAGTACTGGGGCTGGGTAGGTCGTTGTCCTCACAGCACCACCCTGTTCTGCCTGGAGGGATCTCTTCAGTTCTGTTTGTTCTTCTTGGGTCACAAGAGCACCGCTTTGTTTCAGGGAGCGCTGCCAGATGCACGCTTTTTGCCACAAGTAGTAACAAAGTTCATTTGTGTTTCTGATCCAGGTTCTCTCTCTGAGGAACCGGTAGTCGCCAGAAAACCTGAGACCTTAGAAACTGCGCAGCCAGCAGCAGAAAATCAGGAGATGTTACATGGGCAGAGCAGCAGCACAAACAGCCTCCAGCAATCCTCAGAGCATTGTCCTACTGTGGAGCAAGCACCAGCCTCAGACGCTCATACGGGACCGCTCCCTGCCGTTAAGACAGAGCAAGAGAGGCTCGAGATGAAGACCATCTCCCCAGAAGGCAGCTGCAGCCAGCAGGAAATCCAGAAGGCTAAGCAAGAGGATGGGTCATGCGTAAAGGATGTGGTAAGGAAGAAGTCATAAGAAAAAAGTTGGGGAAAAATGTCATGGTGGTGACTGGGAGGCTGTTCATAGTTTCACTGTGTGCCCATAGTTGTGAAAACTTGGTCTGTGATCTAGGCTAAGCAGAGTCAAGAATTGACCTTGCATTGATTTCACTTCTGTCCATTTAAGCACTTGGTGATTTATCTTTGCAGCTACCTACTGTCTGCTCTTTATTTTCCCTTCCTGTAACTATGACTGCAGTCAGTACAATCTGTCAGCTGTGAGACTCTCCAGATGTGAGACTGTCCAGGTGTCTGATACTTTTGACCCAAGGTCTCTGAACTCTTCTTCTATTTTTGCTGTTCTATTTTACTGTCCCGTACAGCTTGAAAATTTCTTTTTTTATTTCATTTTCTGGACACACTTTTTTCCCCCCCACTTCCTCTGTATTTCTACCAGACCTTTTTCATCAGATTTCTTACAGTGGTACTCATCGCAGGACATCTATTTAAAGATCTGTTGGCATATATTCTTAAACAGATTATACATTCCAGTGTGATTTGGGAATGTAGAACCCCTGGCAAGGCTAAGTGAGCACTGAATGGGAAGAGCTGAGAAATAGGCTGAGATATTCCAGTTCCTCATTCACCTCACTTTTTCAGTTCATCTTCTCAGGCCTCATTCTGGCCTCATCTCAGATCTTCTCCATAAACCTACTTGTTTATAAATGTATTTCCTTCACTGGGTTGATTACTGTATGTGTAACCATGAACATGCTTATCCAGGAGCCTGTCTTTTCTAAGAGACTGTATGAGGAAAATTGAGGAGTATTTGCAGTAAGTTGTGAACTGCCAGGTCATGGCATTTCTTCTGTTTTTCAGACTGAGGAGGATCCTGCAAATGCCCTTCTAGAACCACTGTGGCCAGAGATACAACATGAATTGAAAATAATCGAACCTGAAGAAGAACTCTTGCTTTTTCCAGCAGCTGACCCCAAGACAGTTCCAGTTTCTGAACCCTCTTCTTCAGTACAACCAAATAATTTTTCCTCTGGTCCAGAGCAATGTTCTACCCTGTCTGAGCAGAAATCTGCAGGCAGAACCCCACAGACCACAACTCAGGTGCCTTTATTTGGTGCCACCAACACAGAACAACCAGACAGCCACCAAAACTGCCAGTCTGAGGTGGCTGCACAGCAGAGCTGTGCTTCAGCCCTACCCAAACTGGGAACTCCCCTGACTGGCATTGCTGCTCCAAAGAACCACCACCCAGTAGTGGAAGACAGTATGAGTGAATGTGTCACTCCTCCCTTGAAATGGAATTTTCGTAGTCAACCAGAAGCTAATGAGCTTACTCCAGGAGATGAATTTTCTCTTTCCAAAGGAGCAAATTCAGAATCAGAGAAAGGAAAAGACAGCACTTGCCAGCTGCAGAAGGAAAGTGATGATCATACCAGAGTGCAGACTCAGAGTGAGATGCCTGAGATAGTGACTGCTGATGGAAGGGACACATTTTCCTCCAAGGCACTGAATGGAGCTGGAATCCAGGAGCTGAAGGAGGGCAATGCTGTCAGCAGAACTCATGATGCTGGTGACCAGGATGATGAGGATAACTGGGCAGATAATGTGCAGAGCTTAGAGCTCGTGGAGCCGTGGGAGGATCACCAATGGGTCACAAGCCCACTCCATTCTCCAACCTTTAAGGACATTCAGAAGACAATACCAGAGTTTCAGCCACAAGATCAGAGATCAGAGGCAGGCCTTTCTCTTAGACCACGATTCAGTCGCAGCCTCTCTCTGGATAGTAAAGATACAGTGATGAGTTTGTGGACTATCCCATTCTCTTTCATAGATGCCCCTGAACAGCAGCAACCTTGCAGTGACATTTTGCCACTGGCTCACGAACTGCCCAAAAAGTCCAGCTCTCCAACTAGCATGGGCAAAGCTAAGCAAGATGAGAGTAGTATGTGTTTTCCAGAAGAACCTCTGAAAACTGATGAACTGAGGTATCCCATCAGCAGGGAGGAAACACCAGCTAAGCAAGAAGAACCCTCCAGACTCCCTCTTCCAGAGCCAGAGAGAAAAAAAATGGATGTAAGCAAGGAAAACCCTTGGAGGTCCAAGTTTGAGCCATCTTTACCATACCAAAATGCCCCCGACAGTTCTTTACAGGCAAAGATCACAAAGGAGAAGTCATCCATGTCTCGGGACATTGCCCTGGCAGAAGACAGTGTTACCAAAGTGTGCTCTGCCACTGAGTCACTTCAGAGTAATAAAGATGAAGAAACACCTCGTAAAGTGAAAACTAGGCCGTCATCCCTCAACTTGGATTCACTCGTTCCAGCTCCAGACTTCTTAACATTTGAGAGCCTGGCCATGCCTTCTGCCACTGGGAGCTTCCTGTATGGGCAGAAGGAAGTGAAAAGCAGTGATTCAGTCCCATCTCTGTCAACCACCTGCCCTGCTGGCAGTAAAGGCATTTCCTGGCGCTCCCCGTTCAGTGCCCATGTAGATCTAGATTTAGATTACCTGGCAGTGGCCCACGCCACCACTGGCCGTCGTAACTCTGCCCCCGTCAGTGTGTCAGCAGTCAGGACCTCCTTCATGATTAAGATGTGCCAGGCAAGAGCTGTGCCTGTGATACCACCCAAGATTCAGTACACCCAGATCCCCCAGCCCCTGCAGGCTCAAAATTCTGCTCCACAAGTGGAGAAGAAAGAAACAGAAGCCAAGCAGGCTGGCAGGCAGACTCAACGAGTGGCATGGGGCCATCTGGAGCCCCCCAAGAGCCCACTGACAGAGAAGAAAGCCAAAGCGGAAAAAGAAAACAGTGACCCAGCTCAAAAAGACTCAGTGTGCCCTTGGCACAGCAGCCTCGGCTCTTCACTGGAGTCGTCTCAGCCCAGCCATAACCCTAGCCTGGATGCCCCTGTTCTGCGCCGAAAGCGTACTTCTGAGGGGGAGACAGGTGGAGATAACCCCCAGTCTTCAAAGATGGAGAGGCCATCAGGGTTCTCCAAGCCTTCCTATAGATCTAGGCCTGGGAGGCCCCAGAGTTTGATTCTCTTCAGTCCCCCTTTCCCCATTATGGACCACCCCTCCTCTTCAGCAGACTCCAGGGTGTTGTTATCACCCATAAGAAGCCCTACTCAGACCTCCTCTTCGAGTTCCATTTGTGGTGATCTGTCTGAAACTTCGCGGACCACACATGAGGGAGTGATGCTGCGGAACAAAATGACCATCCCCAAGAATGGCCAGAGACTGGAGACTTCAACCAGCTGCTTTTACCAGCCACAGAGGCGCTCTGTGATTCTGGATGGACGAAGTGGGAGGCAGATTGAATAGTAACTGCTTCTCTAGCTCCTTTTCCATGGTGGATGGGATAGGAGTGTCCACACCAAGACCAACTCTGTTTCCATTTTGCTGTTGTTATTACTGTGTTGTGCAAGAAGAACCCAATCTTTACCATTTCCTGCAAAGTATCTTGTTATGGAGGGTCAGTCTTTTTGTCTTGCTTTTCCTTCCCTTACTTATCCCTTTCTGGTCCCTCACCGTCTACTTTTTTTTGTAAGCAATTCCGAAGATATATTCTTGTTGTCTAACAAGCCCTGTGGAAGCCTTATCCTATCTACAGAAAACAAAGGAAAAATAAATCTTGGAATAACTACAGAATGGGGCTAGGGAGGGACGCTGTTCTAAAGCATTGCATCTCTGGATGTAGATAAGGTGAGGAGGTAAGTTCAGATGTTTGGAACCTCCTTCTGTCTTTTCCTCACAGCCAGTGAATGGCCATGTCTATCTATCTCTGCTGTATTCTTTGGACAGTGTAAGTCAATACTGTAGGAAGCAGAAGGTGAAGCTGGCATGAGCAAGACACGAAAGGTGTAAGACACCCAGGGATGTTCCAGTAGCAAACATGCAACCCAAAGGTGCTGCCTCCAATGCTTCTGTTGCATTAAAAATGTGCTCTTTCTAGCACGTGCAAGGCGTGAAATGAAAGCTGAACAGGAAACGCCTAGTTGTTCTTTGAATTTTCCAAGTCATGGTTGTGAGATTTGTTGTACTCACCCACACCTTCCTTTGATAGGCTGAGGAGTGAGTGTCCAGCGAATGAGACTTCTCAGATTGGTATCAATGGAAGTGAAAATATGGTCATAATGTAGGCCAGTATCAATTATTTTTGTCATTGCTTAGAGCCAGATGACTGCTCGGCAAATATATCCAGCTATGCTCTACACAGCAGAGGAAAGCAAGAGGATCTTCTGAACTGCGTGTCCTTGGGCTATTGCCCTCTTGTGTCCTGACTGACATAATCCTTGACCCTTGGTCTTTCATTGCCACTGTGTGGCATGTCCCCAGGTGCTTCTTCCTCATTCGGACTCCTTGTCCTTACCATTTTACACTGTTTCTACGAGAGCAAGGCTGGTTTTCACCTGCCTGCTCCTCAGTGCTTTCAAATTGATTGAGGGTATGATAAAGAGGATGATTTGTGGGGCTGCAGAACAGATCACGAGCAATATTCTGAGGGATGCATTTGAAGTGAATTAAGCTCTCTCCTAAAGGCCCGTTATCATTACAGGCAAATACATGTTCATATAAGCAATAGCTGCCATGGGAATAGAATTAAAGCTTCCTTTATAAAGCCTCTAACTCTAAGTTTACTGAAGGCTCATCTGTTGCCTGGTACGTGATAATGGGCAATTGCAAAGCTGGGTACAGTCTGTACTGTCTCTGCAATTTAAATGCCACTGGTGGCTATGGAGGAGATGGGAACACAGGTATTGCTGCCAGCACTGAGATTGTCCTTGTAACGGTACTTACAGGGACCATCATTCATGGAGATATCTGAGTTTGTACATCCTCCATTGTGTATTATGGGCTATTGTCTGAAAGGTATCTGAGCAGCTGGTAGGAAATACTATTAGCCACCACAATGAGTTTCAGTCAGAATTTCCCAGTGGATGTATATTTAGGGCTTTTTCCCTAAAATACTGACATTTAAAAATTGTTAGCAAACTCAGCCCATGAGATCTTGGTCTGTCCTGAATGTGTCACTTAATTAGCGTCATTGTGGCTAAAGGGCCCAAAGTCTGTATCGTGCTTTGTCTGCACACTTTGATTGCTAAAGGAGAGAGATGCCAGGGTGCTTTTGAGAAGCTTTGGCATACAGATGCAGGGAATACATCTTCAGCAGGATTTTATCTTGCCAGATACAGAGGGAGCGTGAAAAAACAAGAGGGCTTTTCCCTGTCACAAGTTGCTGTATTTGATCCTCCCCATTGCACTCCTCACTTACGTGTTATGCAATACGAAAAGAAACAGAGGAGAGAGCTAAGCCTGTGCTGTCAGTTTTATTGAGGAAGAATATTAATTCAGAAAAGAACCTGGAGTTCTTTGGGCTCATGTTGTCTCACAGATGCCAGCCTATGCTTTACCTGGGCAAGCCGTGGATGGCAGATCCAGCACATGCAGCTTCATAATGATCATATTATCTTCCTCCCAGGCCATAAAATGCCTGTGCTGCCTGCCATTAAAACCAGGGACTGCCAATCCTCCATGTTGCTCATAGTACTGCTCTGTGCTGCATTTACATGCACCCAAGTGCCTTTCTTGTTGCCTTATGGGAAAACTTTTAAGCACCATGTGAATGTTAAATGTGAATGACTTGGGAAGGTGTGATACGATGTATTGTGGTAAGGTTTTCCAGAAAGTAAAAGTAACGGAAATGGTGCCCAGATTTTTTGGCGTCAACAAAATAGTTTACTTTAGGCAGGGATTTATATTCTCTCAGTTCCTAGAAGTTTTGACTGCCAAGGCATCTGGAATGGAGCCAGCCAAACTCATAAAATAATGTGTCAAAAGAAAAAGAAAATGTGATGAAACCTTGGCACCTTAAAACCATTCTTTCTTTTCCTTCTTGATCTCATATAAGCTGATCTATGAACAAGAAGTGAGGTCTGGCAATTTGTATATAGTATGTTCTTAGTAGCATTCCAGTAAGTAATAGTATTTTTGGCATAATTGGGGAAGTTTCTGCAAGAGAAAATTACTGGAAAATTATATGTAATATTAAAGATCAGCCGCAAATGAGATCTGTATCCAGACTGTACTTTTAAAAGGTGTTTCAGAATTTGAGCTCAGATTCAGGTCCTGGGTTTTCATTAAGCATGGATTCTGTAAGAGATTTTCATTATGTAGCTATGTACAGTTTACTCTGTTAACAACTTCAACTCCAGCCTTCAGCTGATAGATCAGACTTTCAAGATCCTAGCCAAGGGGGGTGTAATGCAGGCACATCACGATAGCTTTATGGCCACAAGTAGGCTTGTATCAAGGGCTGAAATAAAGCCCTTGCAGACCCTATGGAGCTGGGAGCACTTGTTTTGTTGCACAGGTGTCACCATCCACAGCTGTAGACTCAACTTCTGCAGATTTTCCAACACTTGGAAGTGGATCTGTATTGACACCACATCTGAAGTCAGCTTCAAGAACCAGGGCTTGGTAGTTGGACAGAGCCAAAAACCTGAAGCTATCGACCAATGAGTAATACTGACTGTGGTTGGATCTTCACAAGAGCCTGCTTTAGTGAGCCACTCCTGAGATCATCCGCAGGGTCAGACCTGATGTCATCTTCACATTAGGGCCACTAGCTTGTCCTCTGCAACCCTGCAGTATCAGATTGAACCTGAGACTGGAAGCTCTTCAGAAGTTCAGGGTTTTGCAATTGTACATTGCGGTTACCAAATTCCTGTCCTCCATCACGACTCTTTAAATACAAGGTTTTAAGGAAAGAATTTATTATTACTTTTTAATCGATCCTTGGTTTTGTTTGCTTGATTTTCTGTGAAGCATTGAGAGGGATAGAGCTGTGTAATGGGATACGGGCCTTGCCCCATAGTTGAAGTTTTGTGTCAGAGCTAAGTTGATTGTTCTTGGCATTGTGGCAACAACCTTCCTAGGAAGATGGTCACATCATCTGCAGATTTGCAAGGATTATTTCAGAAGCCCAGGAACATTTAATTTCCCGTGAAGAGTTTGAAGACTCACTAAGTCTGCAGATGGACTGATTTGAATCATGGTGTGATATCACAAGCTTTTGTGGACTTCTACTAGTGGGAGATGAGAAGTGGCTAAATTTCCCTTATTCTTCCCGTGTTTTGCGCAGCTTCTGTTAAGTTCAGGCGTGAAATGGTTGGGTGCGCAAAGCTTGGAATTGCCTAATGGAAAAGAGGGTCATGGATGGTGTTAGTCCTTGTGGGAGCTGCCTTATTCAGGCAAGGGTAAACAGAAATGAGGTTTATCTTATAAACCATATTGCTCTGGGGCTGCCCATCCTATGCTATCACTTCTGAAAGACCGAGGCACTTCTTTGTTCACCTTTAGAGCTTCAGAGGAACTTAGATCTGCAGTAGAGGGCATTTATAAAGCCCTGCAACATTTTCCCTCACCCAGAGTCCAAAAGGTGCAATCAAAGTCTTTTTTCTTTATGAATTCTGAAATGCCTGTAATGGTGAATATTGTGTTAAATTCATATATATATATATAAGAATATTATATATAAATATATTAAAAAGGAAATGTAATTAAAATGAAGGAATTGTCTAAAAAGAATCCTACACATCTGTGAAACTTGGGCTGATGCATGAAACTATTTTGTTTTGCAACTTTTCTAGCACTGAAAGCGTGAGACCAACTGGCTTTCTGCCCTTAGAGAAGCTAATTAATTCTGTCTAGTCTGTGGTGGGTAGAAGGTCTGAATCTGCCTTCCTCAGTGGGATCATATCCTGGGAGAGGAGGGTTGAAATCATGGGAGACGAGAGTGCAAAGACTGCCTCAGCTTTCAATGACAAGCTTCTCCCCAGCCCTTGGAAACACACCCGATCTACCAGAGCACATATTCCCTTTTGGGCACACCCAGGTTTTGCAGTTGTACTTTTTGCTTCTCTCCATCCCTAAAAAATCAAATAAAATCTCCAGGGGTGGGGGAGAAGCTGCAGCTGATCCCAATTCTGTTTAGCTTATACTTGCTCCTAATCGTATAAAGACTTGGTGGTAACCAGTTGTGCTCCAAGAAAGGAATGGAAAGCTTGTCACCAAGTTCAACTGGAGATGGAGTGGGACTTCCACATGCTTGGAAGGAAAGCAAATGGTAGAAAGCAAAGGCTTCCTATGGGCTCCATGCAGTAGCCCAGACCTTGGATATTGCTCTTGCAGGCACTGGTCTCCTTTGAAACACTATTTGCTTCCAGGTCAAGGGAAGAATTGGAAATCAGACACTGTGAAAAAGACTGTCCCCATCCCGCTGGCTCTGGTTTTGGATTATTTCTCCTGCTAGCCCTGTTGGGTTGTAATTTTGTTAAGCTTTGTTCTCTGTGTGGACTTGTCTGCCTTTGTGTATTGCTTAAAAAAAAAAAAGAGAGAAAAAAGGAAACATCCACAAAAAAAGATGTTTTGCCAGGTCTCAGCCATGAGATTAAACTGGAGTTTTTATAAAAACAGAGCTGTGCCCTAGTGATGTTTCGAAATATTTTGCATCTCCTGGGTTTGGTTTATGAATGCAGTGCCAATGTGTATGCTTTCCTCTGAGATTGGATTTGAACCTTTCTCTTGTTGTACGAGTGGCCAGGGCACTGAGCTGTGTTTTCCTTGGTCTGACTGGGGGGGGTGAATGTTAAGACCCTGATGATGCCTTTTTCTGATCAGGGGTTCTGAGAGCTGCAGCTGTTCTGCAGATCTGAAAATGAAGTGAGGTCTTGGAGACTTCTGCAGATTTGCCATTACCTGAAAAGCTTTAGAATTTCCAAGAGTATAATTCATCTTTTTACTTAGTATTTCAGGCTGATGTTTCAGTGACGCATAATCACGCATGCCCTCCTGTCTGCTGTCTGCAGTAATATAGAGCCACAGAGAATAGGGGACAAAAATACTCTGGGAGCCAAAACTTACAGAGTCGACAAGGGAAGATGAACAAGAAAAGTTACCATGAAGCTTTTGATGCATCACGTATGCACTTCTGTCAATTTGTAAAGGATAAGCAAGATCTTCACAAAACTATTAAGTTTCCTGATTCTCTGGATTCTTGCAGCATCCTCATTGATTCAGTCTCAGCTCTAGTGTGGAGGTGAATATTATTAGTGTGTGTTCATAATTCGACGCTAGGGGAAAAATAAGACAGCAACAAAAAAGACAGGAGTTCCAGTGGCTGTAGTGTCAGTGAGCATATCCGCAGTTTATCCTGCTCTGTGTTCCCCCCAAAACAACAGAAGAATCGTTAGGTTTAATGAAATGCATTTTTTTTCCTATCAGCAGCTGAACTCAGGACTTGATTCCCTTTCCTACCAACTTCATGACTTCAGTTTCCCTTTAGGAAAAGTGCCTGGGTTGTGCTTCCTGCTTTCCATGGCAACTAGCACACAAAATGGAACAGAAAACCTCTGAACTCCACAACTGTTGTTGGCTCCAGCCAATTATTAGTGCTGTATGAGAAACAGTGTTTGTGTATTCATTGTGCCACAGAGCCTAGCAGTGACTTGGCAATAAGGAGGAGAATCTCAAACTGCCCCCAGCACTGCTATTGTCAAAATGAAGCAAAAGAGGCACTGTAGAACTGGTTGTGCCCAAGTCAGCGCTGTGCCCCACGTGAGTGTGCCTTAACACATGGAAGTGCTTGAACACAGTTTCAGCCAGTTCCTTTTGCCTGCTTTCCCATCACTATGTGTCTGAAAGTCTGAGTCAGGACAAGCATCTGCATTGGCTGCGTTAGAAACACCAGTTGGAACATCTAAGATAATTTCAGAGAAGTCAAAACCAAGATGAAACTAGTTCCCATACTGATTGTTAACCAGGAGACAAGATAACCCAGCACCAGAGAGAGCCATGTGCTTGTGTCTCATGCATCACACTGTGGAAAGCTGGACATGCCTCTCCGGTATCTCACTGGTTGGAATCTGAGGTCAGCTGGCGGCAAAAGTAAGGCAGGCAGTGAGGGAAGGAAATTTATCCCAGTGGGGGAAACTTAAGTTGATCTGGCACAAGGCAGCAACAAGAACACGATGGTAATGCCCAGGATGGAGAAAGGCAGTGAGATCTTGGAGTACATTTTCTTTCTGAGCAGGATCAGTTCTTCAAAAAACTCATCTCACGTGTTTAGGCTTAGAAATGAACAGGAGCTGTGAAGCTTGCACCTGGCTGGGTCCTGATTTCCCCAGAGGTTAGGTAGAACATGAGTGTTAAAACAAGAGCGTTTGGGTCTTTCCATAAGGAAAAAGGGTGGCTGCTTTCACATGTAGTATTTGCAAACTGCGGAGTGAGATAAGTCATATTTTGCATACCTAGTAAATTCACAAGAATTATGTCCTGTACTTTGGGTCCAGATACATCTTAAAACCGGACCTGTTTTCTCACATCTGCTGCAGGGAGCACATATTTCTCTAGCATTCAAATCCCTTATCTGAAAAGACCAGGAAATATTTTAATTCAGTGAGAGGAAATGACTTCAAAGAAAGCTCAGTTTCTGCTCAAAAATAAACCACGAGGAACAGGAACATGAGAACAACCAGAGCTGGAGAAAGGAGAGTAACACATATGATAATTATTAAAGAAGGAAAGTTTGCAGAAAAGTGAAACCTGAAAAGGAAGAAAAAAACCCCCATAAGCCATAAGAGTTGAACCAATCTGGAAAATGTCAGAAAGTGTTCGTTCTTGGTCTTTTACAGGCACAGAGGGATTTGTGTTAATGGGCATGGTGGGGATGGGCTGACGGTTGCCCTTGGTCATCTTAGAGGTCTTTTCCAACCGTAATGAGTTTATGATTCTACTATTCTAGGTGACTTCTTTCCCTCCTCCTTTGTAAGAATCAGTTTAGATTAGAAGAAACAAGCGCTCACAAACTGTAGTTGTTTTGTTTTACCTTCTCCCAGCTCGGTGCCATCGGTGTGTATTGCCTGAAAAGGAGTGCAGTCGGTGGTGTGCATTGCCTGAAAAGTAGAGAGAGATGGAAGGTTTTCATCCTGCACTCACATTCAATATGAGCCCCAAGCAGACAGAGCAGCTCGCTGCCCATCACTTGGTTCTCTCAAGAGTTTATCTCCACCAGTGCACATGCAGGAACTGCTAATGACCTTGCCTGTGCTGGAATTTCACCTCGCGTGCAAGCCCACATAGTCAGAAACACCCTCACCTTTTTTTCTGCTGTGGATAAAACCCTCAGCAGTCATCCTAAGCTCGCCAGGCAGCGGGCTCTCCTAAAGATGGATGACACAGATCTTAGGGAGAATTCCTGCAGGAGGTTCCCAGCATACCACACGTTGCTCAGGTTTTCCCCAGTTGCTAGAGAGAGCAGGGCTGCCACGGGGTAGAAGAAGGAGGCTTCGTTTATGAGTTTGTTTTAGGTCACGCTTGGTCCCAATAAGCATTTTTTGGCACAAGTCCCTCTTGTAAGGAATGCAAAAAATGAAGATGGCAGGACAGTGAGCAGGATGGGAAATAAATCATCTGAGTCAGAGGATACTGAACACCACCAACAGCCTGGTGCAGGTTTATACACTGAGCTGGCAGCTGGATGCAAACACACATGGCATCATGTGCTGTGAGTGAACCAGTGAAGTGAAGAGAGATGGGGCTTGAGAAAGGGACTGCAAAGGTGGTTCATGCAGGTGAAGGACAAGTGAGGGGAAAGGAGGAGAGGAGTAGGAGAGCCTGCTGGAGAAATGAGGACAAAGGCAGGCCTGTGGAGGAAGGAATGAAGACCTTCAGCAATGCTGGCTACAAACATTCAGTAATTTGAGGGAGTGTTGGGATTTTTGGTGCTCATGTATTGAAGGGGGGTGGCCAGGATTTGAGACACTTGGGATCTTAGAGGTCAAGCTGCTCAGTCAAGTGTGAATAAAGGATATTTCTGAGTGAGACTCCTTTTTCAGAATTGGAATATTGCAGTAAATTAATAATCTAAAAATACAGTTGGGAACTGTGGGAGAATTTAAACATGGATTTTTGCCAGGAGAGAACTGTGAATATTCACACCTACAGAGAAAAAATACGCAGAGCAAATATGCAAACAAACCATGCAACTTCCACCTGGTGGACTTTTTTCTTCATCTTGTTTTAGTCCAGAAGTTTTTTGCGTATCTCTGCACATTGCCTGCTTCGATGACCAGATTTGTCCACAACTTCCAGCAGTAATCCAAACAGCTGAGAATGAATAGGATTTATTTACAAGCCCCAGCCAACACACAAACCTGTTCACCATCATTCCTGTCATGGGCTCCATCCCTTCCTCACCCTCCCCTGGCATCTCAGGTAGGGAACTTGTAGAGATTGGGATCAGCCGTCAGAAGCTGAAAAAACAGAAAAGCATCTTTCTTTCTTCTCCCACCTTAGTTCAGGCAGCTAAAGCTGGCTTTTTCTGGTTGAAGTGTGGTGTGCTTGGCACTTCTGCATAGATCCACCATTTCAGAGACTGCTGGTTCATCACAAGTTTTATTTTTTTCTCTGTAAACTCTAAAGCATAATGTGCCATGTGAGCTAAAGGCCCAAAAAGCGAAAGGTAAACTTGACTAACCTTAACTGGAGTACTGCATCCAGGCCTGGGGCCCCCAGTACAAGGATGTGGAGCTCTTGGAGTGGTTCCAGAGGAGGGCCACTAAGATGATCAGGGGGCTGGAGCACCTCTCCTATGAGGAAAGGTTGAGGGAACTGGGATTGCTTAGCTTGGAGAAGAGATGGCTCCGGGGAGACCTCATTGTGGCCTTCCAGTACTTGAAGGGAGTGTATAAACAGCCGTTTACAAGGGTGGATACAAACAAGGGTTTACAAGGCTGGATAGTGATAGGACAGGGGGAATGGTTTTAAACAGAGGCAGGGGAGGTTTAGGTTAGAGATTAGGAGGAAGTTTTTTCACACAGAGGGTGGTGACACACTGAACAGGTTGCCCAAGGATGCTGTGGATGCCCCATCCCTGGAGGCATTCAAGGCCAGGCTGGATGTGGCTCTGGGCAGTCTGGTCTGCTGGTTGGCGACCCTGCACACAGCAGGAGGGTTGAAACTACATGATCATTGTGGTCCTTTTCAACCCAGACCATTCTATGATTCTATGAATCTAGCTGGCTTAAACTGCCATTTGCGTCATAGGTCAGTAATATCATTTTCAACTGGTAGGAGCAGTGAATATTGCAATGATCTATTCAAGATAGTCTCAGTTTCTCTTCTCCTATAAAATCCTGCTGTATTTTCTCTATTTTGAGAGCTGTGCTATAATCCCCGCATATTTAGATGTTGCAAGAAGAAAGAGACTTCTGGGTCTGAAGCAGCAGACCAGAAGAGGAAATAATATTTAAATTTACCTTCTACCATGATCTTAAAGTTTACTGCAGTCTGTATCTCCAACCACATCCATATGCAGAAGTCTCTAGTGTGTTCCATACCTGGACATGTGGCTTATTTCCAGAGCTACCTGGCCTGCAGAAATAACCCAAGCAGGAGATCTGTAGGCAGGTGAGCAGCTCTCTGCAAAGCTGCTATGGCTGAGAGGGTTTTGGAGGGATTTGCCCAAGCAAAGATAGAGGCAGTGTGCTGTCCCTCCTCCCCCATTCCTCTTTTCTCTACTGTTGCAGTAGGTAGGGATTTGCAGTTCTCAAGAAAGAGCATTCAGGCAAGTCTTTGCTGTTGCTGCCTAACTAAATCTTTGGATTTATTTAGCTATCAGTTACATACACACAAACAAACAAACAGGAAAGACATGTATAAAACAAACCCAGATCACTGACACATGTGGTGCCTGTGGTCTGTCCATGTCCTCAAGTCTCACAAAAAGGGCTGAAGACAGAAGGCTTAAGGAAATGGCTGAGAGTCCAGACCCTCAAGGACAGTCACCTCCTAGCTGAAACAGTGACCTTTCCACATGGTCTTCCCTTCTGAAAGGGCTGATCCATGGGGATTCTACTTTTTGAACACACAGACATAAAGAAAACCCCTCTGTGCTTCAGGCACCTGATTGTCCTTCAAGCCTTTTGCCCTCTCTGTCTCCCCCAGTACTCCAGTGAGGGAGCACTGACCTGCACACCTTCTTTGCATTAGGGCTCTGAGCACTCAGGCCTTCCTCACAGTCCCGGGGGTCCCAGATAGAAACCTTCATTTCCTCTTCCCAAACACAGAATCACGAGCGAGAGTAAAATTTTTTTTTACTTCCACTTGTTTTTAATTGTCATTTTTGGCAAATATACAAAAACAAGGAATGAAAGTAGCTGGCAAACTGTCACAATCTGAGACAGCACACCTTAAAATGCTCTACCCCAGAGGATGTTTGCACGAACATGTAACTGAAGCATCCACTCGGAAAGACACCAGATCAGCCTGTGCCGAAGTGAACCGCAGTTGAACTGACTGGATTTGGTTTGGAGAGCACCCTGTTGGCATTTTTCACAAGATTTTTGCCTTTTTTTTTTTTTGCTGCCTGGCCTGCCTGATCTGGGGATGTGGGGTGGGGAGTGCAAGGAGGACATGAGCACATCCATGTAGACAGCAGGGTGATTGAGGGGTGTGGGACAGCCCCTGCCACAAAGCCAGCTGGAGCACAGGACCCCTTGTATTCTGCACATATTCTAGTGAAATCCTGTGTGAAGCACGTGCAGATTTTGATGGAGTTGCTCGTGGAATTTTTCATGGTCTGGCACTTCTGAAGGTAGAGAAGAAGCAGTAGTTTCACAGGGAGGTGGGTTTGAACACGGGCAGCACATTGCAGAGGAGTGAGCTAGTCTTTCATTGAGCTTGGCTAGCAGTAGACTTTTCATCTGTGATATGTCTTTGCTGCTGACACATTTAAACTCTTAGAAAATCTTCCTTACTTTAAGGCAAGGAGTGATGGATACCAGGAACAGAAGTTGAAAGATAAAATATATTAGAGAGTTCTGCAGTCTTCTCCCTTGCTGCACCCGCCTTTATTGGTCACAGGAGGTTACAGCTTTATTCAGGCAGTTCTTGCCAGAACCTATAGCATTGTGATTTACTTTCAGCCTAGTTTTAGAGAGGGACTTTTCTGGAGCAACTATAGATGGACATTTTCCTCTGTGATGCTATCACAGAACAAATCAGATTGTGTCTTAGCTCCAAGGATTTCTCACACAGCAAAATAAAGGTTTTACCTCAGCCAGGAGACATTTAGACAGCAGAAGAAGGGACAAGAAGTGTGTGACATTAGTGTGTCATGTTTTCTGAGGGGCTAAAGCAATATGGGAGAGATGGAGGGAAAGCTTCAGGTCCCCAGTGGCACAAGGTGAATGGAGCAGGAGATGAGTGAATGCAGTTTCAAAGAATGCTTCATGGTAAGGCTGAGGATGTTGAGCCTTCAGTATGCAATTCTGCTCCAGTAGAACATGGTTCCGAGGAGGACGCAGAACTGAAAAGACAAGACTAGTGAGTTTCTCTTGTCCTCATTCCTTCCCCACACCTCTCCCCCCAGTCCCATGTAATCCTACTGATAGGAGAGAACAACAGAAATACTTGATAAGCAAAGTTCATTCAGGAACAGGGAGCCTAAAGCTTTTTTATCTGCACAGAAACTTCACAGCGCAGAAAGATGTGTGCAGACATAACTGTTTGACCAGATCACTCAGCTCACTGGGGATTATCTGTCACGAAACTGCTGAACCCTAAGTATTTGAAACACTTCTGCAAAGTCTTCAAACTAGAAATGGAATTATCTCTCACGATCACAGTTTAGATGTTCCAATACCCTCTGAAAACAAGAATCTGCAAGCTGTTTGTTATGCTGTGTTACTGAGATTGCAGCAGGACACTGCAGGCCTGAAGGCCATCTAGCTCCTTCAGCGTGGTAGCCAGGGATGACGGGAAACATTAGCATGTAATCCTGCTAGTGGAGCAGGCTACAAGCATGCTGGTGAGAAATAAATATCATCTTTAGATATTTTTCAGCCCTGTCATCCTCCTCCACCCAGGTGGGTGTGGAAGAGTAAGGAAAGAGAAGAGGAAATAAAAACAAAAAGTAAGTACTCACAGTCCAGCAGAGGATGGCAAAACCAAACCAGGCAACACCCCAGGCTTGCCTGTTCAGTGGCCCAGAAATAGCATCGTAACAACCCTGTAAGGCAACCATGCATGAATCAACACAAGCTTTGAGCTTCTGTTCCTCAGTTACAAGCCCATCCATCTCCAAGAGAGAGTAAAGTGGCATGATCCTCTCCTATTGTTATTTGAGTAATTCAAAAAGACAGGCCAGAACTACACTGATTATTGACAACTTGCAGATAACCTGCATGTTTCTAACTGCAGATACAAAGCAGACCCATCTTAAATACTTCAAGGACAATTTTCCACTTGCTGAACACAAAGACAGTCAACATAGAGCTGGACTCCTGAATCCAAAAGGTATAGGCAAGTTTGGAAACCTGAACATCTTCTGGAAGTTCTTGTTAGTGCAGAACTTCATGCTCATGACCCAGCAATCAGTCTGAACAGGAAAAGCTGGTTAACTGTAAAGTTCAGCAAGTGATGTGCTCAGTAAATGGATCTCACTGTAGGAAGCACTTCTCTGAGATGCCCTACTATTCATTTCCTGGGGCACAATGCCAGAGGATAACCCTTCTTCTTCTCTTGCCATCTGCTCTCCATTACTTTTGACAGCTGCCTAGAGGAGGAGAACTGCTGTCTTGCTCACTCATGTATGCACTCATCTTTGGGCAGTGTTTGATTTAGCTGGTGACCACCTGCGTGTATGAGGTACTGCTTCATATCGGTAGCAGTGGAATAATTTTCTTCCAATTCACACATTGTTAAGTGTGGTCTCCTCACCTTGAGAAAGGCATTAAGGCACTGAAGTGTGTCCAGAGTACGTCAACAGAGCTGTGGGGGTCCTGGAGCACAAGTGTTATGGGGAGTGGCTGAGGGAACTGGGATTGTTCAGTCTGGAGAAGAGGAGGCTCGGAGGAGACCTCATTGTTCTCTACAATTCCCTGATAGGAGGTGGTGGTGAGGTTTGGATTGGCCCCTTCTCCTGGGTAACAGTGATAGGACAAGAGAGAATGGTTGCAAGTTGAACCTGGGGAGATTCAGGTTGAATATTAGGAAACATTTCTTCTCAGAAAGAGTGGTGAGGCATTGGTACAGGCTAGCCCAGGGAAGTGGTGGAGTCACTGTCCCTGGAGGTGTTGAAGGACTATGTAGATGTGGCACTGAGGGACATGGCTTAGTGGCCATGGTGGAGATAGATTGGCAGTTGGACTTGATAATTTTAGAGGTCTTTTCCATTTGATTATGTGACTATTCCTAATAGTCAGAAAAGCCTTTACCACAATCTGTGCTGTATTCTACATAGTCAGGAACCTACAAGCACTGCTGCTTCTTCAGAAAACTTTTGGACACCTGTAGCTTACAGTAAAGCAGGAAGGCTATTCCCTATTTCCTTTCCATCCAGCAAGGCACTTTAGACTAACACGTTAACTGGAAAAAACAGAGAAAATCTTACGTTGCTGTTATAGAAGCCGGGGACCCCAAGCTTGCAGCCATCAAGATTGATGGGTTCACCTCGGTTGTCCATGACACAGCAGTTGTGTGGCCAAGGATAGTCGGCGTCGTTGTGCGTCACGCGAAAAGCAGATGTGTAGTCCTGCCAGTCCGAGGGCCCATTCACCCCGCAGCACTGGTTCTGTGGGGTGAGAGAAGGAAACTTCATGGGCCAAGGTCACAGCCCTGCACAATGCTGGCCCCTACATATGGTTAGGCATTAACCACAGATTTATGGGAGAGATTTTTGAAGTGCTTGCCTTTGCCAGCCTGCCGTCTGATAAACAAGCAAAATGGGGAATGTGTCAGGAGTTTGTCTAAGGTTCAAGGCAGATGCTATCCTTTTTATTACTGAGTGGGTCTGAGGAGGATTTGAAATTCCAGAGCTGCAGAGCATTTAGAAATTAGTGATAGTATTCAGTGTTATTATTACCTGAAGCATGAGATTATCCCATGTCTGTGTGACCCCTTCGGTCATCCATTTGTCATTGTTATTGTCTGCATCTGATTTCAGATACCTCTCCAGCATTTGCTTCAGGAAGAGGTTTGGAGTAAGCTGCAGGAGAAAACAAATAAACAACAGCAACAACAACAAAAAAAAAAACTATCAGAAAAGAGTGAAGGAACTACGTAAATAAGTGGCCATGCAAAGCAAATATGTGGGTGAATTTGCTTGCTTCAGTATCCAGCTAGAGAACTGGAATGCTGTTCCCCCCACCACTCCCAGTTTTACACAGAGGAGGCTAAAGAGCAAGATATTAGGGGCAGGAGCAAGAAAGACACAGAGAACGACTCTTAAGCTTGTCCTTCCAGATGTCAGATCAAAGGAGAAGTGCAGAAGCCATGGGTTACATTTGATATTGCTTGGAGCTGAAGAGCCTCCAGGTCATTTTCCCCACCAATACCTGCAATAACCCATGTCATCTTTCCCTCACTAGGAACACTGCCTGTTGTGATGCTGAAGGTTTGTATGAGAGATTAATCAGCCTCTAGCTGAAAGACTAAGTGCTGCATTGATGATTCAGCAAACCTGCACTTTTATTTCCTTAGCTGCAAGGTTATAAACATTTTGGAGCATCAAAAATAGCAAAACTCTCTTCAGAACAACAAAGATAATTCCTTCATTAGAATGAATGTTGGATACTTTCCTTGTGGGGTCTTACTCTAACTCAGCAGCAGTCCTTTGAACTTACATTGTACCACCCACCACACAGGCCATTTACTCCACTAAACAGGAAACAGCATGCCGTAAAACTGCAACATATTCCAATGCAGTTGCATGAAGATATGAGAAAGGCAATACTCACAAAGTCTCGGTGAGTTGCTGCCGTGATGCAAGAAGCCATTTCAAATGCATAAGTGATCAGCATCAAAATAATATACTGTTGGAGAGAGAGAGTAGAGTCAGCTATGGGAGAAAAAATTAAGCAGTTTATTCCCATTCTGTATTTTTCAAGTTTAAGCCCCACACCCTGTTCAAGCCAAAAGAAACTGAGCTGCATCAGTGTCCCCAGTCTTCTCTGTTCCTCTGAACATTCATGTAGTCCTTATCTGTGCTCATTTCAGTTTGCAATCTTATTTCCTGAAGGTGTACAACCAGAATTGTAATCCATCTCACAGACATAATATCATCAGAAACTTGTCGAATGGCATTAATCCTACTCTATCTTCATGGATGATACTTTGCTCAATATGCACAAGATGAACATCAGCCATTTTCTTTGCTGCATCTTATTGGCAAGTTATTACTCTGTTTGCAAGCTGGAAGCTTCTCAGCAAGAAGCTAGTCAATCCTAGCGGGAGAGACTGTACTTCAGGGAAAGAGAAGGTGCAATTTAATGTGTTGTTCAGATCCTCCTGACTCATGCTTTGTAAGGAAAGGACCTTCATGAAAACTGATTCTCAAGAGCACCACTCACAGTTTGTTTCACTGCTTCTCTTCCCTTCTCAACGCAATCCCTTTCAGTCTTTTCTGTATTCCCTGTGCAATTCTCATGCCTCCATTTTTCCTCTTACACTTCAAAATGTTTTTCCCAGATTCAAGGCATTTGTTTTCTTCTTTCAGTAGCTTCTGCCCTGTACTACAGCCTTGGGTTTCAGTCAAGACATCAACATTTAGAGTTAAGGAAATTCTCTTCCATCACTTGTTACTGGTGAATTTTCTGGCACGAGAGCTCAGATCTCTGTCTCCTCTTTAAAACAGACACCCTGCCACCCTACATTAAGCCAAGATAGAGCTGACTGCAGAGTTTTCAACTCTACCCTCCCTTAATGTGCACACCAATTAATTTGAACTACTGTCAACCTAAGTTGAGGACTGAGTAAGAAATTGTAGAGGTTTGTTTGCACCTTAACATTGTTTTTGGTGTATTCAAAGCTATCTATCCTCATCCCTGTAATTTCTGTTTGCTTGCTGATGCAAAATGTCAGCTGCACCCATTTTTGGTACACTAACACATACTAATGCCTTGTAAAGAAGTCATTACTTATCAGCTCCTAAACTAAATGGTACATGACAGCTGAAAGGCAGTGTGAAGAAACTAGAATCTAAACCACATCCCAGGTTCATCTGATTGCACAAGTGCTTCTGCAGGGCTTCAGAGCCAGGTCAGGGTCAGGACACACGGTTTAAACCTTCATTGTGGTTACTGTCATTGTGGTTATTGCTATTAATTCCCCCACCCGAGTTTCAGAGCTTCTCACGCATGTGTCCTCACAGATATCACCTTGTGGGAGAACACAGCCAGAGACAAGAAGAACCTTTGGCTTCTCTTCACCAATAAAAGCTGTCTTTACTCGATCGGTAAATACCAAGACAAACAGGGCAAATAAGCCAATATTTTTTAAGTTTGGCAGGAATCAACGGGCAAACATTGCTACACTTACCACCAGTAGCAAAGTCTTGTTGGATTTTATGACTCCAATGATGCCGAGGATAGACAGAGCGAGGAGTGCAAAGCCAACAAAGATACCGATCCAGGCCGCAGCATAGATGTCATCATTTTCTGTGGCTTCCAGCAGAGGGTAGAGGCCATGGGGATCTGACACAAAGAAGATGCATTCTGCTGTCAGGGCAATACCGCACATCTGAGGAGCACAAATTAGGGAAAACTATTAAACTGAGGGAAAGAACGGAGTCGTGAAAAGAAGATTGCATTCATTCTATTCAGCCTCCTGCCAGCAGGAGCTCCTCAACTCCTCCTGTGCCCAACTCTGCAACCCCTTTTATTATCCTTAACACAAGAACTGCAAGCAAAACTCACCCAGCCTGGACCTCAGAAGTCAGGCCTGGAACTTGAGAATGTTAAGAATAAAATTAACACGAACTTTCCTGTCACTATATGGAAGGAGTTGGCTGGAAAGATGTTGGTCAGCAGCAAGGGCTGTTCCTCTAGAGACAAGCTGGTCTGGTGGATCAACCCCTGCCATTCCTTCCCAACTGACCTGCCAGAACAGCTCTCCTTTATCCCTTGCCTAATGCTACATTGCTCTTTTTACTGGTGGTCTTCACCTGTGAAAAGGGATTTCTTGGCTAGGAAGCGTTAAGAAGTGTCACACTGTAAGGAAGCTGCCACCCATCCACGTCCCACTTCACTTACCCCAATGACCACATTCCCCAGGATTAATAGACCCTGACAGATGCGTATGCCATTGTCAGTTTTTGCCATCTTTAGATCTTCATGCAACCTGAGAAAAATCAAAGACAGTCGTCAGTTAGACCAGTACAATAGGCTTCATTTAGAAACAGAAATTACCCATGAAGAGAGGATAGACAGAATCCATCTGTCTGTACTCCTCCCACTCCTTGCTTCATGGTAGTTTTAAAGGAAAAACCTCCTGAGGCATGAAGCTAATAACTGAAATGCTCTCTGATAGTTGAGCTACGCAAGAGTGGGATGACTGTACACAGACAGTTGCTTCAACTCACTTTTGGCTTGTTTTTTCTGTGACACACCGGTACCCATGCAGACCCCTAGCACAAGCACAGCTCATGGTGACACATTTCCATCTGGCTGGAATCAACGGCTACTGGGATGAACACCAAATGAGTTCAGTTTCCTCACCTCACCTCTCCTTCAGAGAAGCCAGATTTATTCCAGGGCACATCACACATCTTATTGGCCATTCCCTTTTGGCCAGCACTAGCATGGAACCAAATATAACCATAGAGATAGAGCTGTATCCCACACACATACTTATGGCTCAGGGCTTGCCATCACTTACTAAGGATATTTCCCTCTTCCCCCCCCCTGCCGAGAACTGAAGCTGGGGCTCCCATTCCTTCCCAATCAGGTATGAGGGACAGAGCTGCTTAGGCTGCAGCTGGCTTGTGGGAGATGGGCCAAGTAGCATTCCCATCAAATTCCTGAGAACATTATATCCTGCAGGCTGGGCCCAGGCACTCCACCTTAAAATCAGTTCCCTCCAGGGAGAGCGGCATAAAGGATTATTCTGAGGTGTGAGACCTCTTGGAGAAATGAGCCCAAATTCCAGAGCCAATGAAGCCCTTCTTTCAAAGGGACAGAGCATGTGTGCGCGTGGCAAGGAAGAACTCCAATCCTGAGATAGCTGCATGTGTTGTGTCATTAAGAAAATGCAGGCAATAAAAGAAAGGCTGAAGCGGGCCCCGCTTGAGCAGGCAAAAGGCAAAAAAGCTTGACTTTCCCGCTGGAGTACCTGCACTTGGGACCCCTCTTCCTGGGGCTACCAGCTCTGAGATGCTTCAAATAAACTTTTGAAAAAAGTAGAGCAGACATCAGTAGCTGCTAATGAACCATGAGAAGTTGAAAAAAGCCAGAATTTCCTATCACCATTTCTGCAGCAGTTTGAGGTTTTGGCATGGAGAGACCTCCAATGCTTTTACCACTACACAAGCAGCAGCAGAGCACATAGGTATTTTTCCAGGATAGCACAAGTGACAATTATTTCCCAGATAAGAAGCCATTTTTACTCCCAGCCAGGTGGTTGGAGGCTGGCCCAATACATCTAAAGCTGCATGATGCTGTATTTGAATGTGGATGGCAGGCTGCCAAACTTGCCCTATTTATTACTAGCCAATATGTCCAGGAGTCACACACAATGCCTTGCTGGTCAGAATCATAGAATCATCAAGTTTGGAAGGACCATCATGATCAGATCATCATGTCCAATTATCAACCCATCACCATCGTGCACACTAACCATGTCTCTCAGTGCCACATCTACGTGATTCTTGAACACCTCCAGGGGCAGCGACCACCATCTCCCTGGGCAGCCTGTGCCGCTGCCTCACCAATACTCAGATCTGGGCTGGGCAATGCTTGGCCACGTGTTCTCCAGATCCTGACAAACGTGTGACAAGCACTTGTCCTCTACATACCTGAAAGCTGTAGAGGCTACAGCCTAAATCCTTGCTCACAGTCCAGAGACTTTAGAGAAGCCTTTAGTTATTGCTGACTAAGGGTCATCGCAAGTCAGGGGGCAGTCCAAAAAGCAACGATATCTCCTTGATCTGAACACAGGTGCACAAATTCTATCATATGAAAAACTGGGTCTGCTCCAGCTGCCATGCAGAGAGCTGGGTTCTGTGTCATGTTGCATCATTCCACCTGTGATTAACAAAGCCACAATCCTTTCCTTAGCATTACAGAAATTTCTTTCTCCTACCTTTCTCTCTTACAGGAACCCCTGCATTGTAACAACAGCACTGAGACCAAAAGGATGCCAGACCTGGCTTGCTCTTGGCTTTGCTCTTGGCACAGCTCAGTCTTTTTTTTTTATCATTAATATGGAGACTCTTGCACATGGACTCCCCACCCAACCCACATGCTTCCCAGAATTTCCCTTTCTTGTAACCAGGACTTGACTTGCTCTTGCCTCTCCTTGAGCAGGTATTACTGTAGACAAAACAGTCTGAGAAAGAGGGCTTGATCTGAAAGCCTCTGTGGGGCTGGTTACGTAAAACAATGCACAGAGAACAGGAAATGGAAAAAGGGCAGAAGAGCCTTTATCATGGACCTAAAAACGAGCAGTGCAATGGAAATCCCTCTTCCACTCCCTTCAGATGGACCCGTATAATCGGGATGCAGGGCTGGGGAGGGGCTCCAAGGTCATCACAACAGCTGGATCTGATGACAGCTGAGAGCCAACCCTCCAACACACCCCAGAAAAGAAGCTGCAGGAGATGTAGGCCTTCCCCACCCCTTACGCCTCAGAGGTAAGCCGCATTAAGCCAAAGCACTTAGGGCAGGTGCACGAATACTGAGGCACAAAACCAACCTCTGGGTTTGCCTCACACAGAGGCATGACTCACAGCCACCCACCCAGAGTGACACAGGGAGGCAGTCCCTCCCCAGGCACCAGCAGCTTGTGCCTGAGGACAGAAATAATTTTGGAAGTAGGGAAGCCTTCTGTGTGGGCTGGTTAAGGTTAGTTTACAGCCCAAACAGTTTCCTGGGGCTGCAGGCAGATGTTACTTCCATGGCCTGAGAGCTTTCTCGATTTCTCCTCCCTTCTTCCACTCACAGTGGCTTGCAGCAGGTTGTGGGGGCCAAAAAGCAAGCTCCTTTCTGCAAAGGCTGGCTCCTGCCCCTAAGTTAAAGATGACCAACACTATACAGGGTCACTACTGGCACCAGTGCCTTGATTCAGGGGCGATTCAGTCTTTGGTGTGTCCCTAACGCCCATTGGTCCGATTGAACTTCTGAAGCCTCTGCATCCTATTTTTACAGGTTGAAACAGGATTTCAATAGCCTTACAGATGAACGTCACTTGCTTTCGTTTGCTCTCACTCCATTTATAGCCAAAAACGCCAATGAATAGAAATTGGCTTGGCACTTGGCACTGCCTCATGCAGAAGCAGGCTGTGTTCTGATTGCCTTGTGTTTTGTGCCAGCTGTGGTGGAATCACAAAAGTCCAGCCAACGGACGTCCAAAAACACACCTGTAAGCATCATGGGTTTCTCCAAAGTGACAGCACTCACCCCAGCACTTGTGAAGCATGAGGTACTGCCCTCCCTTCCACCAGACGTATACAGTCTCCCTCCTTGAAGATACCCAAAACCTATCTGGACATGGTCCTGTACAGCCTAATTTGGGTGGAGGAGACTTTCAGAGATCCCTTCCAGGCTCTACCATGCTGTGATCAACTCTGCTCTACATATCCCTCTCCCTAAGATCTGTGGAGGCCTTCATCACCACTGCTTTGCTATCAGTGGGAGGCCATAGGGAGGACATCTTACTCCCTCCACAGGCCGCAGTTGGGGTACTCAAGCTGTTGCCCACCATCACGAGCATGGCGGTACAGGGGCTGGGACAGATTGGTACATCTGGAGAGCAGCACGAGGAGAGATGGCTGGGCTCAGCCGAGCTGTGCCTCACCCCCTGCTCCCACCCCACGTTTCAGCATGCCTGTGCATAGCATGGCATTCTTCTCCTCTGGTGTAAGGAAGCGCAGACAAGGGGCCCATTTGTGCAATTCCCCATGGGCTCTGCAGCCTTCAGATGCCTCAGTGGAAAGGCTCAGAGCCATGTAAGCGCAACCAAACAAACACGGCCTTTCAGCAACTGAAGCCTCAGCCTTGCCCATGGGCCCTGCCCTGCCCTTCACCCCATCCAGCCACCTCTCCTCCTATCCCTCGGGCTTGCCTGCGCCCAAGGAACAGACTGTCCCTACAAGCACGATAAGTGACAGGATGCCAGGGGAGGGAATTTGGCAAGGTGAAGCTGCTGGCTGTACTGGTGCCACGGGACAAGACTCCCCCGGTCAAGTCACAAACCCCAAGCACAGACCCCAAACACAGGCCCCTTTCACAACTCCACACCACAGTGAGCTTCCATGCAGCAGGACTTGAGTAAACAAAATCCATTGTTATTGTTGTTAATGCAATTAAATAACTTATCAATGAATTCTTGGACCCTGCTGCATAGAGGCAGATGGTTGAGGGTGTTGGTTGGCCATCTATTTATCCTGAGGCGAACACCTCCAGCACACATACTCTCCTCTGTCATCGCCCACCTGCCAGCAGCACACAGTCAGCCCAGGCAAAGAGCAGTGTGGTCACCAGGCTCCAACCATGTTGAGAAAGGGAAGAACCAGCCGGTCATTTTACACTACTGGGGGAGAAATGTAAACCAAAAACATAGCTCAGCATCAAGCAGGGGTCAGAGACTAATTAAGTTTCCTTTGGAGAGAGATTGCTATGAAACAAAGCCTCTGTGTACAGAGAGGCGGCTGGTAAATCATCAGGCATAATTACCTCAGATATAGAGCTGGGAGGCAGTTTTTTCCTCTCTCCCTCATTAGTTCAGCAGAACCAAAACAAGAGATATTTTTTCTTGCCTTTCCTATTTTCATAAGTGAGGGGGATTTGTCTTTCTCAACAGTGACTTTTTTTGATACTCAAATATGTTGGCAACAGATCTAATTTTCCCATTCCCTCCTCCCAAGTCTTTAGGAGAAAAAAAACAAAAATAAACAAATTAAAACAGCCATACAGAAAGCAGAGTTTGCAGTAGAAGAAAAAAAGCAACTCTTAACAATCTTAGGCAGTTAACCTTATCCAGGTAGCAGCCTCCCTCATACTAAACACAGCCCAGAGGCTCAAATAGAAATCATTTAACATAAAAACCTCTTTTTCTTGTAACAGATGCTTTTTGCTTCTTTGTCTGCAGAGGAAGACAGTGACCGAAGCCAGGTACTCACCCTTCTCTGTTGGCAATGCAGAAAACCAGACCCACCTGTCTGGCTGTCGAATTCCCCAAGAAGCCCCTTTCCCCCTCCTGGGCTGGTCTTTAAGGAGCCTGGGTTGCTGGAGGAGAGTGCTGTGTGATTGGTAGGGTGCCCATCACATGAGGAACAGTTTTTTTTTTCTAGACAAACCTGTTCCCCAGTTCTTGTGGGACCAGAGGGTGTCTCTGTGATTCTTAGATTGTATCGGAATGCTGTTGTGCCAAAAACAGAAAGCTTAAAGAATTTCACTCATTGTACTCTCAAAAAGGTGGATAAGTGACTCACTGCTATGAGATACTTGAGCTTTAAAGAGGATAGGCAAATTTGAAGGGTGTAAATCTAAATATTAGCATTGCTGAACTGCTGTTCGAACAGAGTGTAAAAAGAATGCATGGATGAGAAAAGAGAGAAATTAATATTAGTGTTCATTTAATTGCGTTGCATGGGAAAAACTTGAAAATACAGTAGTTTGGGTTGGAACCACTGTGGTGTTCTTTATCTTGGGAATTTTTTAGAAACAAGGTGTAGGTATTGGCTGCTGTGTAAGACAGAGTGGATAGCTAGAAAAGTGGAACAACTGTTGCATTGCCTTGAGTCCAATGGTTTTTTAACTCATTCAATCTTACGTTAAGCACTGTAATAGGCTCTCCAGGGAGGTGGTTGAGTCACCATCCCTGCATGTGTTTAAAAACCATTTGGATGTGGTGCTCAGGGACATGATTTCGTGGAGGGTTGTTAGAGTTAAGGTAGTTTGGTTAGGGTGTGGTCGGACTCGATGGTCTTTAAAGTCTTTTCCAACCAGAGTGATTCTACGATTCTATGATTATGAAGATTGAGCAAAATCAAGGACATACATATGTACTTATCTGCCTGTGATTAACCGGGACTGAGGCTGAGAAACAGCAGAAAAGGCACTTCTCTCAACTTTCTCACACATTCCAGTCCAAGTGTGCAAAAAATAAGCATTCCCATTACTGGAGCCTTGAGCTACAGCTACTTGTGGTTGTTGTTCTTCATTTGTGATGCAAAACCCAACTGAGTAGTGAGCTTGGGATGGGTGATGGAAACATCACGTTCTTAGAGTCCATCATGAATCAAAAACAAACAGCAAAAGACATGTACACTTTGTAGCCATTCTTGGAAATGTCTTCTGGGAAATTAGTGATAACTGCAATAGCTCCAATGTTTTACAGGTCCCCACAGTACCGAGGAACAGCCAAAGAGGTCCTGCCAAAGAGAGATCCAGGATGGATACATCTCATGAGATTTCACCCTGAGGAACAGGCCATGTTTTTGGCCTTTCCTGCACAAGTAAGGCATCCCAATGGTTGGCAAAAGAAGATCCAGCTGTTGCAGCCAGTCTGATCTGGTAGATGGGGACAAGAAATGTGCTGGTTTGGATAATTAAGAATAGGGATATATATTTGCCTAGACCTGAATAACTCAGAGCCAGCTGCTCATTATTTGTGCTTCCAGCAACATGCATGAAAGTCCAGCTTGGTTTGGCACTCTTGGGGGGACTGTACATTTCACACTAATGGTGGGTTTCTGTTTGTGGGTTTTTGTAGTAGGTTTTTTTCTTTAACTGTGTTTTGTCAGAGGCAAGCTACGAAATTGCATGCATATGTGCTCACAGCAGAGGGTCAGAGTGAGACATGGCCTGAGAAAGATGTGTGTTGGGGCTGACAAACCATGCAGTGGGAACCCAGAGTACTCTGTGGGGTGCCTGCAACTGCTTCAGCCTCCCCTGTAGATGTACATCTGCGCTGGTAACTTTAGATGAGAGTGTGCCAACACATTCGTATAGCTAGATCCATACATTTGTGAAAATTGTTGTATTTGCAAACTCTAGAGGCTCAGAAATGTTCCTCCCCACACAAAGCATCAGCATGTAGAAAACCACAAGTGCATGTAGTTTCCACACACATCTACACAGAGATCCACATATATGCACACCTCTGCTGCCTGTAGATTAGAAGCAGAATACTGGGCTGAGTGTGAAGACACTGCAATTCAGGGTTTCACTTGCAAGACAACTGGAGGTGGAAAATGACATTCCTTGGGAGAATTATCACTATGACCATGTGCTTATTGAGACAGGGCAATGTGAGAATGTGCCTGTCACCAAGTGTGCCTCAGTTTTTTGCTCAGATTTGGCATGGGAGGGATGCTGGAGAATGTCTGAAGAAAGAACAAAGCTTATGATAAATGCTGATGAGATGCTGTGGGCCATTCCAATGGGCTGACCTTGCTCCTAACTCCTAATACCATCTCATCTTCCTGTACCTTTTAAATGTCTTCTCTTCATAACATACAAATAATGATTTGGGACTGAGAGAGTGTGAGAAGGGAGGGACTTTAAGAACAAGGAAGTGGTGGCCAAACCATTGAGGTACCGGGAGTCACTCCTGTGCCTGCCTCATGCCATCATCATGAAGAAAGCACTCTGTGCACTGATGCATTGCAGAGGTGATGCCCGTGGGCTGAGAGCTGCTGCCTTTCCCCTCAGAGCCACATATCCTTGTTGCAGTGACCTCCCACCCAGCGTGCCTCCATCAGCGGCCCTATCCTTGCTCTGTGTCACCCGGCTTTGCTCTCACATTCCCAGGAGGTCTGTGAACAGCTGCTTCCCATTCTGCACTCCAACCTTCTTTCCTCCACCAGACTGGGAGCTGAGGCTTGCTGTGGCCACTCGAACCCTTCCCATGTTGTGGCTGTGTGCCAGGTTCTCCCTGGAGGAGCAGGGAATTCCTCCTGCTGCCTCTGTGTGGGGGGTGACTCTGCAGGGGACAGATGTCTGCTAGCTCCTCGGATCTGCAGTTGGACTCCTGCCTCTGCATCCCTGTTGGGCCGTGGCTCTTGCTGCAGCTGTTTCCCCCTTTCTGCAAGGTTTTGCCCTTTTTCTGATACTTCTTTTACCTTTCAGCCTCAAGAGAGAGGGATAATTCAGGGGTGCTGGGGATAAATAAGTGAGCACCACCTACGGAGATCAGGGGAGAACAACTCTATCCCAGAAAATGTTTACCAAACAGTGCTGAGTGTGGGGAGACAAATGGCATACCACCAGCAACAACCCAGGGCTAATTATAGTGGGACAGGATAAACCACCGGGCTTCTGGGCTGGCCGCTCCATCCAAGCCTGAAAACATACAGAGTGAAAAGCAGAACTGTACGTATATATTTAGTGTAATGTGGAATGCAGTAAGTAATTTCTTTCTAAAACCTCAGATACCTTAGTTAAGAGTGCTACAGAAAAGCCAGATACTGACACCTTTGTGATGCTGGTAATCCTGGTGTTTTGCATTTGGCAGTGCATAATCCACCCATGAATATGGCACTGCACTCCTCATTCCTAAGAAGAACGCTCTTGATGTCTGGGGTTTCTTAATATTTTTGTGAAGGTGGGAGTTACACCTTATTTTTCTAATTTTATATGGTAGAGTTTTATTTGTGGTGCACGGTTCATTTCATACACATACTTATGATACATGGTTTATTTCAGTGTCATGAGGACTTGCAATTTTTGTTGGTTGCATGGACTCCAAGCTACTGGAATCACGTGACGATTGCATGAAAATCTGTACTTTCAGCTTTTCAAAAGATCTCTTCTTCTTCTGACAAGTGAGCAAGCAGAAAGGCCAAACAGGTTGGACGAGGCTGCTCAGTCTGGGAAAGAACTGGGTTCAAGCTAGGAGCTGCCCCCCCCCAGGGAATTTTGCATCACAGCTGATTTCAGCTCCTCAGTAGTCTTGGCTAAAATACGTAGAGAAATGGTGGGTATTTCTAAAGGCTGATCTCTGCTGATTGCTGCTACTATTGGAAAAGAAAGTCCTGAGGGTGCCTTCCTGCACACACTGCTAGAGATTTGGGCTCTGAATCTCTTCTAATGAAGTCTCTTTTACTCTGTTCACTATGAAGGAGACTGATAGGAGAGCCTTATCACAGTCTTGAGGCTAATTTCTGCAAAGGAAAACCCAGACAGAAATATCTACATCTTAGATCTGCTCCTGTCACCTAGGTCTTTCAGGCACTTAGAGGTCCTTTTTTGGTACATGCTGAGATAAAACAAGCATGGAGGAGACTGGGGAAGCTCTGGGATCAAGCCCTGCCCTGGGCTTGTCCCACCAGCCAGTTTCTGCTGTTGTGGCAGGACACCAAGCCCTGACAGAGCAGTGTTCTCCAGCCAACACCCTTGATGGTGTAAAAGGGTAAGTAAATGGGACATGAATCTCCAGAATCTCATCTTTAGCCTCCTGTGGAGGGTTTGCCTATCTGAGCATTTATCCAAGCAGCAAGAAAACAGCAGTGGATATGGCTCTGCTCTCCTCCTGGCATGAGGGATGACCTAGGTGGGCTATGGTCCTTGGAAGCATGGTGGCTGTGAAGCATAAATAAATCATCAGAGAAAGTTCTGGACCCTGCTGATGGCTTTAAAAATCATAAAAGAGGAAAAAAATGAGTACTGTAGATCTGGGAAAGCCTTGGAAAGTATACAGCACACTACTGCTATCTGGGGGCTCACAAACAGTGGCAGGAAGTACTTCTCATCCTACAGCTGCACCATTTCTAACCTCTCAGCTCATATGCTGAAGGGCAGCACAAAATTTGCAAGTGAGCCAACTCTCTTCAGTCTGCTAGAGTGAAAGCACTCTATAGGGAGTAGATTTTTATAAGGTGCAATCTCCCTTTTCCTTGCTGATGTCCTTGCATTCCCACAGATGAAGTCTACCTCTTTCTTGTACGGGACCATTGCTTTACCATTTCCTTCAGCATTAATACTCACTCTCTTCCCCAGATACCATTTACCTTTCCTCTCAGGTGGCTGAGTTGATGGACATGAAATTCAAGCAAATGTTTTTTATTTCACTTCACTTTGAAGATTGCTGTTTTTGCTGCAGACCTGGAGAATGATTTGTGTGCACTTAGTTGCTTTTTGTAACTTTGCTAGTTGATCTGATAAAAGCTATTACTCCTGTCCTCAAGCGCTGTCCTATCTGAGTCTCAGGAAGAGTTTAAAGGTGTTTTAAATGGGTAGTTTTCCCCATGGTTAGAATATGCTCACAGACTAAAATGGCCAAGAGAGGAGAAAATCTAGGGTGGGCTAGCCCACTACTGTTTGAGGAGCCTGGCAAGGGAAGGGTCACAGAAGGACAGAAATCTCAGCAAACTTGGACAGAAGATTACCTGGGATCTTGCAGAATGTAGAGTGGGAGAAAAGACTTTTGAGAAGACAGAAGTTTCCTGATTATGCTTTAGATAGCTCCATTAAAAGGCTGGCAATGTCCAGGGAAAATTAGCTAGAAAGTGCTTCTATCTTGCTCTTGGTTGTGAATTTGTAGGTGAGTCTGGTGTTGATATATGTACTAACGTGGTCCCAGATCCTGAATGACCTTGGCAGTGTGATGAACTTTTGATTCTAATGTTTCAGTTGTATTTCATCTAACAGACTGGGAACAAGCTGTTCTGTCTAGACCTGATGACTTCACTGCTGTTGCTGATGATTAAAAATATATCCTTCAAAATACCTTGTCTGTCAGCAGTAGAAAGAGGAACTCTTATTTGGAGATCTTTACTGCTTGTTTGCATGGGGCCAATGAAATTTCTTCACATTAACTGTTCCAGTTCATTACTGAAAAGCGTGTGGGATACTTCATTTCTCCCAAATCCATCCTCTTTGCCTCCTCAGCATTGGCTGCTTCTGATTTGGCCGTAATAGCTGGCAGTGGAGCACTGCCATCTACATATGATTGTCTGTCACTGTCCTGTTCCCAATATACTTGCTGTAAGCCACATGCTGTAAGCCTGTGTCTATCTGATTTTTCTCAGCATCTCTACCATCCACCCTGCTGTAGGGCTGGAGCACCCAAGAGGAAGAGGGAAGACTGTCAAGTCAATTTGCATTGCAGTGCAACTGTAGGGACACAGGAGATTAGCAGAGGGGTGTTGGGTGGTGCAGTGCTTGGGAGCTCTGGGCTGGAAATAAATAGTGCATGTGACTCGGATGAGTTTATAGTGCTCCAAAGCACTTGCCTGGACAAGGGTGTGGTTGGCATCCGATTGCTTTGACAGAACTGTAGGTACTATCCTAAACACTTCCTGTGAAACTATTTTAAGGTTTCAGTAAGTAGCTGGAAACTTTCCTGAGAAGACTGCAAGACTCAGATCCTGCCACAGAATCACAGAATCATAGAATCCTTAGAGTTGGAAGGGACCATTAAAGGTCATCTAGTCCAACTCCCCTGATAGAAACAGGAACATCTGTAGCTAAATCACGCTGCTCAGAGCCCAGTCCACCTTGACCTTGAACGTCTCCAGAGATGGGGCATCCACCATCTCTCTGGGCAACCTGTTTCAGTGCCCCATTACCCTCAATGAAAAAGACTTTTTCCTTATATCCAACCTGAATGTACCCTCTTTTAGTTTGAAACCATTTCTTCTTGTCCTGTCACCACAGACCCTGCTAAAGACTTTCTCATAGCTCCCCTTTAGCTACTTGAAAGGCTGCTACCAGATCCCCTCGGAGCCTTCTCTTCCGTCTGAACAGCCCCAGTTCTTTCAGTTTGTCCTTGTAGGATAGATGTTCCATCCCTTGGATCAGTTTTGTGGCCCTCCTCTGGATGCACTCCAACATGTCCATGTCTCTCCTGTCCTGAGGACTCCACATCTGGACGCAATATTTCAGGTGAGGTCTCACCAGCACAGAGTAGAGAGACAGGATCACCTCCCTCAAACTGCTGGCCACGCTTCTTTTGATGCAGCCCAGGATATGGTTGGCCTTCTGGGCTACAAGGGCACATTACTGGCTCGTGTCCAGCTCCCCATCCATAGTACTTCCAAGTCCTTTTTGGCAGGGCTATGCTCAATCCTTTCATCCCCTAGCTTGTGTTGGTAGTGGGAGTTTCCTCAACCCGGATGTGAGACGTTGCACTTGACTTTGTTGAACCTCATGAGGTTCTTCTGGGCCCACTGCTCAAGCCTGTCTAGGTCTCTCTGAATGGCATCCTGTCCCTCAGGCACGTCCACTATGCCACATAGGTTGGTGTCATCTGCAAAGTTGCTAAGGGTACACACTCAACCCCACTGTAAATGTCATTGATGAAGATATTAAAAATAATCAGTTCCAGCACCAACACCTGGGAAACATCACTCATCACAGATCTCCATTCAGCCACTGAGCCATTGACCACCACTCTCTGTACTTGATTCTGCAGCCAGTTCTTCATCCATCAAACAATCCACCCATCAAATTCATATCTTTCCAATTTGGAGAGAAGGATGCTGTGGGGTACCGTGTCGAAGGCCTTACTGCAGTTCAGATAGATGACATCAGTGTCTCTTCCTTTGTCCATTGATGCAGTGACACCATCATAGAAGGCCAGTAGGTTGGTCAAGCAGGACTTGCTCTTGGTGAAGCCATGTTTTTTCTCCTGTACCACCTCCCTGTCTTCCACATATCTTAGCATAGCTTCTAGGAGGATGTGTTACATGATCTTTCCTGGCACAGAGGTGAGACTGACTGGTAGTTTCCTGGGTCATCCTTTTTACCCTTTTGAAAAATGGACATGATGTCGTCTTTTTACCAATCACCAGGGATTTCACCTGACTGCCATGACTCTTTAAATATCATCTAGAGTGTTCTAGCAACTACATCAACCAATTCCCTCAGGACTCTGGGATACATCCCGTCAGGACTCACAGACTTGGGGATGTTCAGGTTCCTCAGGTGGTCACAAACCTGATCTTCTCTCACAGCAGGGGGGGCGTTGCTTTCTCAATCCCTTCTTTCCAAATAAATTGTTCGAGGGCTGTGTGATGAGTAGTTATCAGAGAAGACTGAGGCAAAAAAATTAAGTGCCTCAGCCTTCTCCTTGTCTGTTGTTACCAGCTTGCCTGTGTCACTCACTAGTGGGGGTATTCCCTCTTGAATGTTTCTTTTCTAGTTGAGGTACCTGTAGAAACCTTTCTTGTTCTTGGCACCCCTGGCCAAGTTTATTTCAAACTGAGCCGTGGCTTTCCTGACTCCATCCCTACACGGCCTAGCAGCTTCCTTATACTCTTGCCATGGTATCTGTCCCTGCTTCCACTGCCTGTGAATTTTCTTCTTACTCGCTGGTTTGATTGGCAGGTCCCGCTTCAGCCATGCTGGTCTCTTGCCTTCTTTTCCTGACTTGCTACACCTAGGGATGGAGAGCTCTCATGCTCTGAGGAAGGCTTCCTTAAATATATATGCACTTTTGTCCATGAGGACGGTTTCCCATGGGGTTTTGTTGACTCACTCCCTGAAGAGTTGGAAATTAGCTTTCCTAAAATTTAGCACCCTAATTTTACATTTTGACTGTCTCATATACCTCAGGAGCGTGAACTCCACCATAGCATGATTGCTACAACCCAGGCAGCCATAGGCTTTCGACTTGTTCATTACTACTCTTTAGGGACGGCTCTTCACATTCTATTCCTTTCCTGATACAGATGGCAATGCACCTGCCCCTTGTTCCTTGCCTGTCCCTTCTGAACACCTTGTAGCCATTGACAGCCACACGCACACGGAATTTGACCCAATGAACCCATTACCTAGCTAACCACAACTTGGGTTTTAGTTTCAGGTGGGAGATAGATGGAGGCGTACTTTGGGCCATCAAGCTCTTTTGCATGGACTTTTTCTGCCTTGCTTGTAGCTCCTGCCGGCCGTACCTTGAATTAGTCTCGGAAGGGCTCTAGCGAAGGCTCAGCCGGTCTGTGCTGCCCTCTCATGGGCACACTTAGGAAAGGTTAAATTTCATCCGATTTTAGCACCGTTTGTCACTCCTGATTTCTGAAAAGCCTGAAAGGTTTGTGAACAACTTCTAAGAGGGTTGTGAAATGTAACTATGAAAACTAATTCTATTTACAGTTGTGTTGGACTCCTCCCAGCTCTTACCTTTCTAAGGAGCTCTGCTTTTCATTTGGAAACATTCAGATATCTAATAGGGAAAAAAAGGGAGCTGTTGCTCTAGAGAACAGCTGGAACTTCTCCCATTTACACTTTCATCCATCCTGTCAAACATCTATTGATGTATATGATGCCATGGTCAAGGAGTGTCTCAGGAGGGCTCAGTTGTGCTACTACAGATTCAAACCATAGGCAGAGTTGCTACATGTTGACACAGGGCCAAAAGCTGGATTCCCTGATGGACAGAGTTCTCATTGCATTCAATACTATGGAGTTTCAGCAAACTGTTGACACTTCCTTTCCTTGGATCTCCTTGCAAAGAGGCAGGATATTATGCTAGACCCAAGGGGATACTTGAACAATAGGTGGATAGAGTAGGCATCTTTTTGCTCTTCACAGGGACTCCTGTTGTTTGTGGTTTGTGTATATAGGTACATATATTGTTTATATAACTTTGAGTCTGTTTTAAAAACCAGTGACTCTCTGATCACTCACTCACCTGCACTTTAATATAGCCTTCTCCCTAATGTCTACTCACCTGCTCAAACACCAATGCCTCCTCAAGGTGGGAACAATTTTTCTTCAGTGGCTGGTGTGTTTTCCCCATTAACAAACAATTGTGCTATCCCATATGCATCTTTATTCATCTCTACTTCCTGTTTTATAGTTGAAGAGAAGCTGAGAGAAGGGAAGCAGGAAGGACAGAGTTCACCTCTTGTTCTTACAAACTATCTAGCCCTCAACTGGATCTCAGCTCTTAACTCTTCGGAAGATTCTCTAGGTATTGAACCAGGTGATTCCAAATAAGACATTTCCAATAAAGGCTTGTCAGTTTATAGAGAAGTTTTCACAAGCAAGTGTAAGCTGGTCGTTGCACTCCCTTAGCTACATTATCTACATTTTCACTCCTGCAAACTGTACTAGTACCTGCCCACCATTGAAAGACTGGCTCTATGCAGAACTGTGTTTCTCCGTCTCTCACCACTCTAATCACTGGCAATGAAGAAGAGTTTAATTTTGGTCTCAGAGTAGGTAACAACACACACGAAAAAAAGCAAGTGAGCCCCTCTTATAGTGTTTGTTCCTTCCATGGTATTACACCACTGCAATTAATGAAGTTATATCAGAAGTTTCTCCCATCTTCTGCACTGGGAATCATTGAATGGAATGGGTTGGAAGAGACCTCAAAGATAATCTAGTTCCAAACCCTGTGCCCTAGGCAAGAAATACAGGAAAGCTCACTCTAGACTTCATATGCCATGGAGATGCCCTTCTTAATGCCTCTAGGCATCTAGTTCTGTGGTAAAGAAGGCTGACATCTTCCCACCCAAGAAAGGAGTTGCATGGGGAATTGGGGTGATGGCCTCAAGGAAAGAAGGAAGAGCCACTCTGTTCGTTTGCACTTGGCATTTCTAGAACAGACTAAATACTGCAGTGTCTGTGTTCTCTGATCTTGAATTATGTGTACAGAAACCTCCTGGGGTTGTTTTGCCTTTTACTGTTCTGGAGTGACATTCCAGCTCACAGAATCACAGAATCACAGAATCACAGAATCACCCGGGTTGGAAGGGACCTCAAGGATCATGTAGTTCAACCCCTCTGCCTAGCAGGGCCACCAAACATACACATTCAGATCAGGTTGTGTATGTTCACCACTTTTCCCCAAGAGAGAATGATAAGTGTCTCTTCCTCCAACCCACATCACCTCAACAAGTCAAATTCTCCCTTTTCATTTGTTGAAATATAGTCCAAAACTTCTGATGAAGTTGCTACATTAATGCTGCCAATGAAGATAGTTCCAAAAAATCAACGCAGTCATAAATACTAAAGTCTGACTTTAACAGAACGTTTCTTCTTTTTCTTCTGCATTTCTTCTGGCTGTAAGAACAGTCAGGAGAAACTTTCCCTTGAATACAACCTGAAGGCATTTCAGACAGGGTTAGGTCAGTTCCCTGGTGTATTCCCATTCTAAGCTCTTACAAATTCCCTCGTCTTCAGCTTGAGTTCTCCCCTAATCCAAGCTCTTTATTAGACTTCATGCAGAGGTTAATTTCTTCCATTTTAGACATGCAGGCTCGGAATAGTTGCTGCTGAGTATTTTAAGTTTCACATGATTGTGAAACTTCAAAATCAGTGGCATTAAACTAACTTAAAATTGGTGTTACGTAGATGTGATTCATATCCAGTGAGTCACAAAGGAATGTCTCAGCTATCTGTAAGTGGCAGACCATTGAAGAGCTACCCTTCCTGTGCACTTCAGCTAAGAAGCAGAATAGAGACTGTGTGAACATTTCAAAGGATTTTTAATCAGCAGTTACAAGATTTTTAATATCTTCTTTTTTTTTTACTTGGCAAGAGACAGTATACTGGCAACATACTACTGCTTGGGTACATCAGTTGATTAGTTCTGTACAGAGAATGCAAAAAATGAGTCTGGCATTTTGATCTGTGACACATATTTCAAGGCGTGTACAATTTCTTTCTATAAGATTCACACCAGAAATGGTCTGAGCATGACAAAACAGTGCTATTTGTCATCTGAAATGGACATCATGCTTCTGCGTCAGCTCATGGATAAACAACAAATCTCATCTGTGAAAATACCACACTTCCTAGGTGCCCAGATCAAACTACAGAAACGACACCCCTGGGAACAACAAACTATTTCCAGCCTCTCCACCTCCCAGTTCATAGCGTGTTCCTATCCATTAACAAAACAAAGCAATGCACAGGTGTGGATGAAAAAAATTCACAACACTCTTTTAGAAAGAATGCACGTCAGTGCACACACATCTCCCTTATGGAGGGGGAAAAACAAACAGCAAATGTTAGTCATGTTGCTTAACGTGCTATTGGAGGGCATTCAAATCTACAGTGACTAGCGTGATACAGGGACTTATATGGAATAGTTTCAGTTACACACAACGAACTGTTGATTCCTTCAGAGCACCCAAAGCGAGCAATTAAATGAGGGCTTTATGTCATGTTGATAAATGTCCACTCATGAAGAAGACACATGGATCCAATGGCTTGGGAAAGAAATCTTGGAAAAAAGACAGTCACTCTGGAATTCAGACCACAATAAATGTTTCCATTTTAAATCTAGCTTTTCTCCTTTTCTTCACGGCAGAAAAGCCTTCACACACACAAACATCAGTGGTGCATTAGTGCCTTAATGTGAGGTAGAATTTTCTTAGAGCTAAGGTCTGTTTTTCAGTAAAGCTTTGAAGCAAATCAAAAAGGACTGTGGTGTTGTATCAGCCTAAACACAATAATCTGCACATCTTCTGAAGAATACTTTTATTTTCAAAACTGAAGTTATTAGCCTGAATTTCTCAAAAAAAAAAAAAAAAAAAAAAAAAAAAAAGTACATATATATGTATATACAGTTCAAAATACAATCCAGTTATCTACAAGGCTTGAGGAGAAGGAAGCAACATGTCCCCTCATATGCCTTATGAAGTTTCCCAGGATTTTCTATTAAAGACCCTACTGGGATTGGTATGGGTATTGCCCCCAAGCCTACTGCTTTCTCTTGCCATCCATACAAGACAGTTGCAGGCCCACACAGCTGCCCTGAGTGCAGCCACACACACTGCTACACAACTGCTGCTTCTCAAAGGAGAGGGAGCTTAATCCTTAGAATGGAGAGACAGACGCTTATTAGCACTGGAGAGAACTTCTTGCTACCATGTAGTGACTTTGCACAAGATAAGGAAAATTTAGGCCCTGAGATTGCTGAGGAACACTGTGTAGGGCGTTTCTTGCAAAACTTCCATTATCTTTAGGAAAACTACTCTCCAGCTCTCAATTTATCTGAAGGAGAAATTAAGGATCTTTCCTTTCAATACTCAATTAAAACTGATGTGAAGCTGAAGGCATACACCTATTGTAAGATAATATATCACAGTTCACAAGGTTTCCATATGTAAAACAGAACAAGAAAATACAATATGAAAATGGCACAAACATAGGAATTTCACATCTAAGTGTCCCCAGAAGTACCTTAATCCTGTTTTACAGCAAAATTCAAAGACATGACAACACCTTCATCTCTTGGAAAATGTGCTGATAAGTGATGACAGAGATCAAAAGACCTCAGCCAGTATGTTCATGTAAAGTTGACTATCTTCCACTCATTTCCTGTTTCATGGAGATACATTATTAGCACTTCTCCTACATTCACAGTGAGTGAATGTACGGGACCACTTATAAACCCTTGAACAGAAATATATGAGGCTGAAAAACATTCACTCTGCTTCATTAAGGGTCCTGTTCTTCTGGTTGCTGATGATAAGTAGGGCTTTCAAGAGCATTTCAGTTCTTCAGTGGGGCCTAGACACCTAAGTCTACATCACATCTCTAATAAAACCAATGAAGATCTATCTGGATCTTCAGCTACCTTTAGGCTTGAAAAACTTGTCTGCTTTGTAAATGACAGAGGTGCTTACCTGCCTTTAACTTGGAAACACAGGAGTTAACACATCTGTTTTAAGATTTTTTTTAACCTGGAAAAAAAGTTACCTCATCTTTTTTGAGAGCCTTTGATTGAAAGGCTCAAAAACAGCATCTGCATGCTGAATACTTCGTTTCAGTTATTTCCCAATGTCTTGGGCCCAAGCTCTGCTGTGGCCTGTTGCACAATCTGATCATCAGACTTTTAGCTACAAAGAAATAGATGGAAGATAAGTTTCTGTGGTGCTCCTTCCATAGCCAAAGACAGATTTTTGGGAACATGCTACCATCCATCATGGAATCAGAACACTTGCCTAAAAAAGAGAAGTATGTAGTGACAAAAAGAAACCTATTTCTGGAACCTATTGCATATACACATGAAATGATGACAAAATAATTGTATGCACTATTGCATATTTTCAATGATCTGCAGACAAGAGTAAAGAAAGACAAATGTCCCTTAGAGGGTGAAAACCATCACTTGGAAAATATGAAAATGAGCATTGCAAGTGTTTTGAGAATTAAAAGCAGTTCAAGTGATGTATTTGCAAAGTGTCATTCTTAACTCTGATTTTGCTGCGCTACCAGTGCTCCGTTTTGGTTGGTTTAGTTTCATTCACCTTTCACTTTCCTTATTGGCAATACCTTTTGAAGCCACAGAGCCACGTATGCAACTACTGCTTTGCAGTTATGTTTATCAAAACACATTCTATACTTGCAATGATACAAGCAAGACAACATCAAAAAGCAGAGTGATCTGAAACTAACAAGAATGGTTAAGGGTGAAACAGCTGCTGCCACTTGTGTGGAAAAAATAGTTATATCCATGTAACAGAGGAGCTTTGGGGGCAGCAGAAAAATCACAGACCCAGCCTCTCGGATTTCAATCTGTTAGATGGACATTAGTGTTACTGTATAGTTTGAGACAGTACGCCACCAGTGCTTCATGAAAAAGAAAGGCTGTCCAGGATTACTTTTTAATTTTACATCATATTGTTTCTCTGCACAGAAAAGTAGAGACTGGAAGTGGCCTAAATGTGGAATTTGTGCATTTGTATGTATAGACCAGACAAGAGTTCAGCAGCCCAGCTTTTTCAGCATGCGCCACATGTGCATGTAGGTCCATGCATTCTTTCAGGTTTAAGTTTGCTCATCCAAATTGATACTTGGTTGCAGGACTTAAAATAAAAGAGAAAATGCAAGCATACAGAACAGAGAAATCAGGAAACAGAGATACCAGCAGACTTTTTCAAAGGTACTTCCACTGGTTGTAAAAACACAATGCTGGAAAAAGGCCCTGTGAAATACCACAACAGCAAGGTCAGTAGAAGCCCGAAGGGGTGCCCAGGACTTCTCCCAGAAATTCCTCTGTATCTCTGTGATCGTCCGATACTCCTTCCATTTCTGCCTGCCTGGCATTTATCATGGACTGCACCTGGGGAAAAAGAAAAGAAGAAAAGGAAGAGAGTCATTTGGGGACATACTTCTCTGCCACCATTTCCAAGAACCAACCTTTCCACTTCTCTGCAGGTTCTGCCTACATTCTGTACAGGATGAACCCAGCAGCAAATCAAAAAAGTGATGCTTCTCCTTACTGACAAGATGGCAGTGAAGGAAACAACCCTCTCTCTTTCTATCTGCTCTCTTTTTTCTAATCTCCTTCTTTCCACAAGGAGCTCCCCACACTTGTAACTCTAATTTCGAATTCACTCCCAAACTATCACTCTCTTGACAGACTGAATTCCCTGTTTTAAACTCCTCCAGGATCAGCAGAGATCACTCTCCTGAATTGGGATACTTTGGGATACTCTCCCGAATTGCATACTTTGTATGGGACAGAGGAAGTCAGAGAAGGTTCACAACAGACAGAGATGAGCCCTACCTCTGTCCTCAGGTTTCCTACACATCTCAGATAATGATCTTTCAGGGCTCATCACCCCATTCTCCCCTCAACACCATGCTCTTCCACACACCCATCCTCTTGCACATTTCAACACTCTCCCTTCAGGGCACAAGTTTCCGCTAGGTATGGGAAATCTGTCTTCAGAACCTAGTGAGTTCTCAACCTTGGGCATTCTGTTCTTGCCCTGTCCTTCTCTTCCTCCCAGTTGAGCAGGCACACAGTGAGAGAAAGGGTCATGAATTCCCCATGTTTCCAGAACAGTCAGCAAAGCTGGCTTTCTGCTGTGCCTGTAACAGGCAGACCCTGCTGAGCAACACAAAAACACCATACCTGCAACAACATGAACTGCAAAGGGTCATCAGGTTTCTCATACAACAGTTTTGCTGTGATCTCCTGAAACAGAGACAGAAGGAAGGAAAGAAATATTGACCCTTAAGATGATGAGAGGCTGCACTTTCTATACTTTCGATACTAGCTGAATTTCAAAAAGCAATCATCCCTTTCAGTCCCTGGAGATGACCAAGTGTCCCTTTCTACTGCTTTTCCTAAGTTCAGATTGAAGAAAGCTTGGGACAAAGAAGGATCCAGAGGAAGGGACTCTTTGGTACAATCTAGCTTTAAGCACAGTTTCTCAAGCAAATCTTTGCAGGAAAAAGAGAAAGAGAAATTTCACCTGAAATATCTGCAGAATATTATGTTTCTCCACATAGTTAACGGAGGCTTCAAAAGGGTCTTCATACACCACTGGCTGCTCTGATATTTCACATGCTTTCTCTGTTGGGTGAACTACAGCTGCTGCTGATTCATTCAGAGACATTTTACTGCAAGACTGTGAGGATTCAGACATGGATATTTGGACTTTGAAACCAAGCTGTTCACCCACAGGTGATCTAATCTCAGGTGAGTTTCCGCTAGGTATGGGAAATTGGTCCTCAGAACCTCGCGAGTTCTCAACAACCAGATGGTCTGCAGGCTTTGGCAGTTCCATGACAGATGGCTGGTCTACAGATGCTGGTCTTTCCATCACAGATAAGTCCTTCAGTGATAGTGGAGATTCAGCTATAGGTGGTGGTACAGCAGCTGGCAATATGCTAGATTTCTTCACTTCAGTTTCTGAACAGTCACTGAGATCTTGTTAGAATATTTAACAACAAAAGACAGAATGTTTTAAATGTAGAACCACAGAATCATAGAATCATTAAGATTGGAAAAGAGCACCGAGATCATCTAGTCCAACTGTCAACCCATGTCTGTGACTGTTCTACACCTCAGTGCCACATCTTCATGTTTCTGGAATGTCTCCAGGGACAGTGACTCCACCACTTCCTTGAGCAGCCTGTGCCAACAGTGCCTCACCGCTCTTATTTTTCTTAATATCGAGCCTGAACCTTCCCTGGTTCAGCTGGAGGCCATTCCCTCTCATCTTATCACTGTTAGAAGAGGCTGAGCCCCACCTCACCACAACCTCCTTTCAGAAAGTTGGAGAGAGGGATGATGTCTCCCCTGAGCCTTCTCTTTTCCAGACTGAACAATCCCAGTTCCCACCCCTCACAGCTTTGATGCTCTTCTTTGGACACACTGCGGGGCTACACTGAGGCCCTGCAGACCAGTTACATCAAATTACTGCATCTTTCTGGAAATATGCCCCTGTTAGAGCAAGTGTTAGGACTCTGGGAGCACCAAAAGGCTTTAATTTCTGTGACCGGTCATTGCTTTCTGCCCACGAGCCCAGAAAAGCCATTTAAACTCAGCCCCAAGCCTTCACCATGTTGTATGACTGCCTGTGCCCGGTGCATGCATACTGACTGGTTCTCCTGGGGGTTCATCCAGCAGCTGGCCAGGTAATGCTCCCTGTCCGTGCCCCACATCCCCACTCACGGTCTGTGGCTGAGCTCAAGGCGGCATGAAAGCACACCGACACCACGACAGGGGCAGACTGGGGCCGGGAGGACGAAAGGGGTCATGGGATTCCACGGCCCCAGCGTGTGAGGCGCGGCGCTGTGCCTCTGGAGAGGCGGGAGGGACGGTTTCCGCGTCCCGGTCTGTGCCGGGGATCGAGGTCTCTGGCCCCGGGGACTTCCCCGCCGACCCCCGCGCTCACCATCCCCCGGTTCTCCGTTGCTTATTGCGCTGCTCACCGTGGGCGGGAGAGATGGAAGACGCCGAGAGGTTGCCGAGGAAACCGCTGCCGTCACGCCTCGCCTCTTTCTCTCGGTAGGTGGTGCCGCGCGGCCATCTCAGGTTGGGGCGGGAGTGCTGGGAAGGGGTGAGCTGAGAGGGGGGTTATTGTAGGTGTGGTTCTAGTCCTTGTCTTGATCCTGTGCCGGTCTGCCTGAGGGTAGGAAGGTGTTACAGGGATCAGGAGAGGCTGGGTTGCTGGGCTGAAGCCGGTGGGTTGGTCTACAAGAGCAAGTGCCAGGTCCTGCACTTAGCCACGACAACCCCTAGCAATGCCATGGACTTGGGGCAAAGCAGCTGGAAAGCTGTGCAGCGGAAGAGGATCTGGGGTGTTAGTTGACAGCTGGCTGAACACGAGCCAGCAGTATGCCCAGGTGGACAAGAAAGCCAATGGCTTTTTGGCTTGTATCAGAAATAGTGTAGCCAGCTGGAGCAAGGAGGTGATGGCCTTCCTGTACTCAGCACTGGAGATGCCGCACCTCAAATACTGTGTTTAACTTTGGGCCCCTCACTACAAGAAAGACACTGAGGACACAGAGCATATCCAGAGAAGGGCAACAAAGCTGGTGAGTGGTCTGGAGCTCATGTCTTGTGGGAAATGGCTGAGAGCTATGATTGTTCAGTCTGGAGAAGAGGAGGTTCAGGCGAGGCCTTATCACTCTCTTACAATCACCTTAAAGGAGGCTGTGGTGAGGTGGGGATTGGCCTCTTCTAACAGTGGTAAGGCGAGAAGGAATGGCCTCAAATTTCAGTTTGGATATTAGGAAAAAATGTCTTCTCAGAAGGAGTGGTGAGGCAGTGGCACTGCTGCCCAGGAAGGTGGTGGAGTCACCATCCTTGGAGGCGTTCAGGAAATGTGTAGATGTGGCTTAGTGGACATAGTGGGGATGGTTTAAAGACTGAACTAGATGATCTTAGAGATCTGTTCCGGGCTTAGTGGTTCTTGTGAATAGAATCTTGGTGCTGATCTCAGTCGTGGTACTGGTCCTAGTCTCAGTGTTGACTTAAATGCAGCCAGGGATTGTAGACTTCAGGTGCTCACAGGGCCCACATGGCCACTGCTGATATGAGTCCTCAGATGTCTTGCCATCTAAGGCTGCCAGCCTGTGAAAGCAGGCATCTCTAACCTGAGAGTGGAGACATGGTGGGAATTGTATGTAGCTGCAGCCTGCTGCAGACCAAGCAACCATTTTGTTTTACAGGGAGCTTTGTGACATCACTGCAAGTTCAGTGCCATTAGCTTTCTCCTTTTGATGAAACAGGCCCTGACTTTAGGCCTTTCTGGTTTACTAAGCTCTATTAAAGAAAGCGACAAAGTACATGACATCTAATTTGTCTTGTTAGCCCAACTAGTAAGTATCCCAGTAGTGAAGAGGCTTGGAGGAGAAAGGCAGTCCATAGCAGAGACTAAGACCTGCCAGAGAACATGGTGGATAGCTTGTAAGGAGAGCAGGGAAGCGAGAGGGTAGTGGAACACTGAGAGAAAGGTTAATGTGCACTCAAGTAAGAGATAATTTTTCTTCCTGGTTTTATAATCTTGGCAATATACTGTGTGATGAACTCAGAAAAAGCAAATAAACAGATTGCCAGTTTCCCCCAAAGAGGAGATGAAAGGGAAAAAAGATTAAAGCAGAACTGGGTTACCACAGTAACTAGCTTCTGAAATACTCTGCTCCAGTGTGACAAGAGTTGGATTTGAAGCATGAGTGGTTGAAAGTGCCATGGGTCTTGATTGGGGGAGAGTGAGACAGAGATACAGGACTTCAAAACCTGTTCTAAACTAACAGATGCCACTTATATTCACTTTGAGTGTGTTTTTCAGTTTAAGCTCTTGCCCTTTCATAAGAAGTAGCTTCCCCACTGTTTCCATACTAGGTTCATAACACTGTCCAGTATGCTGACCACTAGGATCCTCCTGTACTGAAGTGCTGCTGTCAAGACAGTACTCAGCTCCTATGAGCTTCTCTTGCCTCTTTTGCTTGCCCTTGTGACTGGTATAGTCCCAGACATCATGTGGTTGCTGTGTTTTTGGGTGTGAATTCTTCTGTGTGTGTATTCATTTGGAAAGATCTTGAAAGATGCTGGATGAAATTGTGGAGGGGTCTTAGGCAGTTGTTTGCATGGACTGTCAGTGAGATTTCAGGATCTGACTCCTTCAACCTCCACTGATTGTCACAGGGGGAGAGAGAGTACCATTTACTGCCTGGTGTTAGGGTATGTCAGTTTTGATTTGTGGACCCTGACAGGTTTTCTCCAGGAGATGAGGACCAATGGCTCAAGTGCTTAGGGACGCTGGTTTGTCTCGTATGCACCTTAGGAATACTGTTATTGCTGTTCTGCAGCAATCTGTACATGTTTAAACTCACATTTGTAACCCTAGTAGTTGTAAAGAGGTTTTGCTCAATGGAATTTTGCTGCTGGTCAGTCCAAGAAAACAAAGTCCAGAAACAAGAGTTAGCTCTTCCCTACAGCTAGGTATTTGTGCATGACTGTAGTGTTCACAGAGCTGCTGTATCCAGGGTCTGAAAGGAGAGCTGTAAACTGTTATATCTGTGTCATACTTAAAGAGGGCAGTGTTTGCCGCAGTAACTGCAGTTGCGGGTTTAGCTGAAGTAGGCATCTGCTTTCAGCTGTGTGCTGAGCATCCCAGTGCTGTTTTCTCCTCAGCATGATTCCCTGCAGAACTTCTCCCATGGGTTTCTCCTCTCCATCCTTTACTGGACAGGACTGAGCAGTTTTCAGCATGCTACTGGCTTTAGATAGAGTCCTGCTGTGGGCAAATCTCGAGCCCCATGTTTTCCTTTCATCCGTGTCTCATTGGTAAACAGCAGAACTCTCCATTTCCAGCCCCACTATCTGCTGCAGGAATCTGTCTGCTAAGGCTGGAAAGCTTGGATTTTGTACAAGGAAGTAAGATGAATGACTCCATTAAATAAACATTGCTGTTTTGTTTATTCTTTCAAATGAAGAGATTACAAAAAGAAAAAACAAAAAAACAAAAAAACAACCCCAAACAACAGAAAAACCAGAAGATGCATTTTAAAGACATGAAAAATTCTGAGCAAAACAAAGCCTTAAATATAATGCTCATGTAACATAAATCACACGACTTTTTTTTCTACCCAGGCACATGGAAAGCAAAGCCGTATTATTATATCATTATTTATATTGCACCATATGCTAAGTCTGGAACTTAAAGACTTTCAAATAAATAAGAAAACACCAGCTGCAGATCAGCAATACGCTCCTTTATTGGGAGTCACTGTGTAACTGTGGCTATCATTCCTGCTGTTAAGTTAAAACTTAAATAAATTGTCACAGAAATAAGATAGCCATTAGAGATTCAGTGTCTGTCTCCTGGGGACACTTTTTCTAACAGCTGTAACAAAGTTCTGCTGCTGGTTTTGTCCTATCTCTGTAGTAACTCATTGCATTTGTCCCTGCAGTATCACAGAGTTGTTCAGTAGAGATGGTTGAGCTGTTCACTATAAATAATGTTGGTTAACAACGCGGTCCCTTTTGGGTTAATAAATTACAGTCTAACTACTCCTGAGAGTCTTTGATTCGTTTCCTGGAGGTCTGCAGTGAAGAGTTGGAACAAATCACTTTCCACAGTCTCTTCACTTTTAATATTTCTACTTATTTTACTGAGCTGTAAATATATGTATATGAGCCAAACCCTGAAAGTGTCCATCCTAAACTCCTGTTGCTTTACCTGCTACTTGAAAATCATAATGGGATGCGCGAGACGAAGCACATCAGAAAATGACGTGTCTTTCCTTAGGCACAGAGGGCCCCGCTCAGTGCCAGGCTGTGGGATCTGTCTTCTCTGGGGTGCAAGAGCAGTTTTCTGATAGAGGCCGTGGCCTCGTGGTTTCCCATATCCTGTGGCTCCGAAGCTTTCTGACTTGTGGTTTTGCAGCATTACAGCCAGATATAGTTAAAGCTTTCCTGAGGTCTGCAGAGTGAAGGGCGGCATTGTGGCACAGAGAAGTGACCAAGGAAAGCAGGCTGCAGGAAGGGACGAGGTGGTGGATGAGTAGAGACCCCAGCTGGGGTCTCTACCCATCCACACACTGATCTGTGACTGTGGGTGCATTCTGGTCTTGTCCCACGCATCAGTAATGATGCAGCCCACAGTGTTGAAAAATCAAGTTCATTACAAACTGTGGGGAGAGTGGTTTTAAGTGCCACAGAGCCATATGGAGAGAGCCAATTTCCCAGATGAGGTGGAAGGGGCTGGGATGTGAAAGGAAGAGAGGCAAGCATGGGCTGCTGACTTAGACCAGCAGCCCTTGATGGAGACCAGTTTCTACAGCGATGCTTTGAGGGAGAACGCACAAGTGTCCATTTTTCATACAGAGGACCTGATGGTGTATGTGCAGCAACCAAGGCAAAGCGCTCTGCAAATCCCCTATCTGGGGCTCTGCCTGCATTTCCCAGCAGAGAGCAGCAGAGCCTCGCAGATGCTTGAGAAGGACTCCGAGAGCATCCTCCAAGACTTCTTGTACTGCTTGCTTCCTCGAAACACAACAGTCAATCTTCATTGAGCTTGCAGGCATGTCAGACCTATCAAGAGCATCGGTGTGAACAAACAGAAAACATGTGCTAGCAATCCCATAAATTTGGTGCTTCCATGAAAATCTGGGTTTTCACAGAGAGTAGAGGAGCCTTTCTTGAGAGGATCCTCTTCAGGTTATATTTGTATCCAGAACCAAAAGAGGATACCTCAAGTATGGCTTCAGAAAATAGACACTCGTGGGAGGTTAAGCAGACCTCTTTCACAGCTGAGTGGCGTAGACAGGTACCCCTTGAGTTCTCCTTCAACCCCATCTTTGGCAGCACAGGAAAGAAATGTGTTTGTAGGTTCAGTGTTTTGAAATATTTTTTTGGAAACCTGTTTAGTATGCTCTATCCTTTTCCATTAAAAATGAAGTTTCAGCTGTCTCCTTCTTGTTCCCTCCTCACTTTATAAAGTTATCATAAATGTTATTGGCAGCAAAAATGGATGAAAAATGTGAGAAGCTGCTTCTTTGCCAAGGTGTCAAAACTAATTAATCTGTGTCTAATTTAGAGAACATTCTCTAGAAAAAAAAAACACAGACTTTGTCCCCCTGTTTGGAAACTCATCTCCTGTTCTTTAAGGAGTTTAAAGTAGGTGATTTGAGGATTGTAGTGGAAGTTCATCAGTGATATTAAGTGGAGCAGATTCTGTCATCCACCGATTGCCCTGTTTCCAACTTCTGAAGCATAGAACTATCACAGTTTTATAGTTTCCCATGGAGAATGATCCTAAACTTTCTTGGATGCCAGGCACTTGTAAGGGAGAAGGCTTTAGATTTTCCTTGCCCTTGCCTGGCACCAGAGGGAATGGATGCTTTGTTCTGATTTGTGTCTACAGTGAGCCCTTATCCCACCCTCTTCACATCAGCTGTGAAATCCCTGCAGGAAGGAAGAATCCAGGCTTCATGTTCACCTGAGGGAGTGGTGCTTGTGGAGGGCTTTGAGGATAGGGATAGCAGTAAGGTAAAGGGAAGGCATAGATTTGCCTGCAAATGCTACCATATTCCTGTGCTGTGACTCCATCTTTTGCCTTGGGACAGAGAGCCACCATGAACAGGCTTTTGGAAGGCAAATGTATCACGCAGTGACAGCAAGGCCCTGGGTAATGCTGTCTTGAAAAGTCTGTGAGTAGCTTTCTGAGCCCCTCAGTGCCTTGTGTTCAGTGTCCCCTCCTTCCTCTGCTCAGCCTGCTCCCCTACCCCCTTCCATTCGGCCTGTCTGTGAAACTAATTTAAAATGTGAGACAAACCAACTCAGCCCCGGGGCCACTGAGCTGGTCTCCACTGCCTTCCACCACTCACCCCAGGTGGGATCTGTCCTTCTTTATGGATGCAAATGATGCTTCATTTCTGAATCATAGCTATCCATGGGAAAGGTGCAATTAGCTGCTGCAAGGAGATGGGCCCGTCTGCCTTGCCTTGTTTAACAGAGGCTTTAATTAAAGACCCCCTGATGCTAGAAAGCCACATTAATTATTCATCTGAAAACATTTACATAGAGTCCCCCGTTTCCCTTCTTCAATAAATTATCAACTTCACGTCTCCATAATTCATCGAAATGACTAAAAATACATTGTCTCAGCCTCCATCACCTCCCTCCTCACTCCGGCTTTGTCTGTTCCAACTGTGATGGCTTCAGTATCGTAATGTGAGGTTCTCCTACAGCTCTTAAGTAAAAACAGGGGATGGAGGAGAAGGGGGAGAGGAAGGGGGAAAGATTTGTCTCTCCTCACAGGAGTCATGGAGATGGCAGTAATTTTTCTCATTTTCTTTCCCACACAACTGGCATGATAGTGAGGTTTGAAGAAGCCCGTTGACTATTTCTAATGAGAAAAAAATCCATTGAGGAAGGAGAAAAGATGTTTCTAGGGGCAATTTCTGAGCTCAGCTGCAGATAATCCTGTGTGGCCCGGAGCTCAGCAGTTAACCTCCATGTATCTCTCCATACCTGACCTGTAGTCTGGACCAACCATCCTCTATCATCCCTAGAGAGGGATCATGCTTTACTAATTTTGAGCCATTCAGTTATAGCTGTTGTAAAGCGGAAAAAAAAGCAGGCAAACTTAATCAGAGGGAGAAGTTCTGCAGTAATTCACAATAAAGATGTAACTGTAGAACAACTGAGGGAAAAATCACTGCAAGTGGTTTTCTTCAACACTTTTCACTTTGTGATAAAGTGAACTGTCACACAAGAGAGGAAAAAAACCAGTCCTCCGAGGGCTTGTTTACATGGAGAGTTAAGACAAATTAGTGTGAGGTGTGAGTTAATGTACTGAAGTCGAAGTGCATTAAACCCCTGTGTGAGTGCTCTAATACAGAAAGAAAACAGCTTCAATTCACTGTGGTGACAATTAAACAAAGTAAAGCAAGGTCACTTTATCCCCCAGTGTCCACACAGGACATAATGTGCTTTAATTCATATGCATTCATGAAACATCTTTGGTTAATTTACCTTAACTTTCATGAATGCAAGGCTTGGACAAGTGTATGCTCCTCCTGACTCTGAAAAGCTCCTGTTCTCTGCAGAAACAGGAGTGGTTTGGTGCCTACAGAAATGAGACCTAATGTGCTTTCTTGCAGCTGGGGGAGCTGGTGGCTAGATAGAGCTGATCTAAGATAGTGGCTGTATAGGACAGAGCATGTGTATGATCCAGGACGAAGTCTGAAAATAGTGCTGAACTGCTGACACGTGTTGCAAGTGTTAGTTTCCTGGTTTCTGTTTTGTTTCCTTTTCCCATCTCTTGTTGCTGGGCTATCTTGACTCAACAGTGACTAATGGTAACAAAACCCTTGTGGGTCATGAGAATGTGCCCAAATCTTGACTCGTTTTATGTGAAGGACTGCTAATGTTGACCTATCTCATCTGTTAATGATGTGCATTAACACAATTTTATTTTTGGTTAGGCTGGTAAGTAGGTGAACTAGTTGATGTAAGAGGTGCCAAGTGAGATGAGCAGTGCTCCATTCTCCTTTGACTGCATCTATATAAATACAACAGAGATGGAAGTATGACAAATTCCCTGGTTATCATTGGTTGGACAGCAGGATCTCTGAGCTATAAAGTAGACTATACACTGTGTTGGTAACCTAACACTGCCCATCCTTAGCACTGGAGTTTGGAGAGAGGTTTCCACAAACCTGCCCAAGGAGCAAAAGAGCAAAGTTCTGCACTGTCGTCTCAATCCAGCACTTGGATATGTATATGTATGTTTGTGCTGTGTCTCACTGACCTGATCAGGAATAATAAACTGGCAACTGCTGGCCACATTGTACGTCCTCAGCTGCTCCAAGGATTAAGGACCGAAGGCAGGAAGGGTGAAACAGAACTTTCTGCTGGTGGTCAAGCCCTTTGTAACGTGCTGAGGGATTTCTTAAGCCTTTAAGATTCTGGATTGGTAAGAGAGAAATGTTATTCAAAGAAAAATATGAATACGTTCTGCATTATTTGGTGACCTTATATACTGCTTTCTTGAAGCTGAGAGACTAAAAACTTTCTGTACGTGTTTCCTGGAAGATGATCCACTGAGGTCTTTAAATATGAAAATGCTAGCTCTGATTGAAACTGCTCCTCATAAATTGCTGGTAGCTGGGAGGGCACAGGAGTGAAGTACAGCAATGTTCCACACTTCACAAAAGATGCATTCCAGAAAGATGATAATAACAATTTAAGACAAACAAAACAGTTCTTCGTGTAGAGTTAAAGTAATGGGAATGAATACATGCAAGAAAATGTGAAATACACAAATTTTAATACAAAGGAACAGTATTGATGGCAAAGAGAACAGAAGGAGAAGTAGTGCTGACAGTGGGAAGAAATACTGGCTTTTCATAGGCTGTTTATTCAAAAGCAGGTCACTTTTTGGAAGATCTTATTGCCTTCCTCCATGAATGGCATGGAATAATAGTTTGTTAGCCCCAGCCTGGTCCTTGAATTAGGCACAGGTTTTAGTTTGGTATGCTGTTAGCTCTGGGGGTGATGTCTTCCCAGTGACCAGTGCGTTGGAGGATGGAGGTACCATTTCATAGGATCTGCTGGAAAAGGAATACCAGTAGAGGTCATTCTGATACTAGGTGTACCTCTAGAGAATGGTAGGTAGCACTAAACTCAAAGCTTACTAGCATTCAAAAGGAGTCAGATACTAAGTGTTAAATTTACTAAGATAGGAATGTCATCTATTGCTTACCAATTAAATTATATTTCAGACTATATTATTAAGGGATCTGAATTAACATATTTCTGGATATATGTCAAACACATCTTTGCAGGCATTAGGAAAAAGCTCCTGTCCTTCTCTTCCATCTAAGTAAATTGGATTAAAATTGTCTGCAGTGAAGTTTTTTAGCACTTTATAGAGTCTATGGAGAGCCCTTAAAAATTGCACAGGCTATGGCTTCCATACAGATGTATTTAAGTATCAGTTGTCAGATACTCCACTCACAGTCCGGTCTTTACTGTTTAATTTGTGTTGAACTTAATATGCTTCAAAGTAATCATTTTTGCCATGTCTCTTGTGAGATAGGAGAATAATTGGCTTAAACAGCAGAAAGATTCAGTTAGACATCGAGAAGCCTTTACTAATGGTACAGTAATACTACATAGGACTAAATGGCTTGAGGCCTTCTGCCTCTAGAGGATTTTGGATGAACATGTCAAAATGATGTTGTCTTCTCCTGGAAGGAGAGCATAGATTGTTCTTTGAGGTTTCTTACAGCTTTATTTTCCATAATTCTGCATATGCCCACAAAGTTTTCTTGCCAAAAGTGACAATAGCAGCTTTTTCATTGCTGCTGCACTGTCACTGAAAATGCTACCTCATCATCAGTGCTCCGAAGGAGGAACAGGCTGAAATAACAGGATGCCAATGAGAGCATCCTTTCATTCCAAGCTGGCAGAAGCAAGCTATTTTGGAAGGTGGTCCCATAGCACATAATCCAGCATCCTTGGTTGAGCCAAATAGTCTTCCCAGCTTGTCAAACTGGAGAAGTGTTACGACTGTAATTAGAGACATTAAAGCAATCAAAATGAGCATACAAGCATAATTAAGGCGCTATTGGTTTATGTCCCCTGCAGGCATTCTTTTAGAACAAATGACTTTTTGGTTTAATTTAAGCCTCTTCCAAAACATCAGTAAAACAAAGGAGGAAAGGAATTTTTATCCATACATTCAATAGTAAAACTACATAGTTTTCACTCTTATAGCCTAGCATACAAGGGTAAAATTTTGCCACATAGACAAAAGCAGAGTTTTGCTGCATAAAAAAGATGCAGCTTAAAAAGAATAAGTTAGATCTTGACTATGAGAACCAAACTGGAGCAAGAGAGACTTCCCTGGCTCTGGATCAAGCTCTACATAAAAAAGGAATCAGCTCTGTTGTGCCATCATAGGACATGATGTTCTGAAAGTCCCTGCTCTCCCTCTGAAGGTAGGGCACATAGAATAAATAACAAGGTTGAAAAAATATTTTACAGTCCGGATGGGAAGAGAAAAGAGGAGAGGGAAATGAAGAATATCAAGTGAGTGTTGGGGAGATGCATCTCTTCTGCTCCTTTGAGACTGGAATAGGATTGCATTATGGAAGAAGTCCAGTCCTTTTCATAGAGCTTGCTAGGTTAAACCTTGGAGAAGCAGGCATTTCACCCCCATATAAACTGGTGAGCTCACAGGTACTCTCAGTATACTGCCTTCATAGAATGATTTGAGTTGGAAAGGACCCTTAAAGGCCATCTGGTCCAACTCCCTGCAGTGAATAAGGACACCTACATCTAGATCAAGTTGTTCAGAGCCCCGTCCAGCCCAATACTGGATTTCTCCAGATATGCCTTGGGAAAGATGGGCTCAGCACTCTGTGTGATACCCATGTGTGCTGGGGGTTTGGGTGGTGACAAAGAAACACATTTGCCAACCATTAAAAAAGTGGGACTTCTTGGTTGTTCACTCTGCCAGATGAATACATAAAATTGTGAGCCTCATGACCAAAGTAGAGTTGCCACATGTTGTGTTGGCAGAAAGTGGGATCATCCAAAGTACATATCTTTTGACCTGGCTGCCTTCAGCTTGTAGAAAGACTGAATGAGAAACAGTTTCATTTGAGATTAATGTTAACCACCCCACTGGTGAGAGGTTAGAGTCTCTGCTGAGTATTCCTAGTGGTCTGGGAAGAAGACTGAAATTTGACCATCTCCATAGGGATTTGGTTATATGTTTTCAGAAATGTTCTCCTCATTTTTTGCTGTACTGACGGTCTTCATCTTGTCCTGGGATGAAGTACCATGCAAAACCTCACATAGCCCAGAAACATAAAATCAGCTAATGGAGCAAGTGAGACAATATGACCACTTCCTTTGAGGACCTGCCTTTCTAGGAAGTCTAATAATCTGTCCCGTAAGCTCTATAGACTCACTGATCAACTCCAGACTCAGCTGTTTGCCCACCAGCCAGGTGAATGTCAGCTCTACAGCTGTCATCTCCCACCACTGGGACCCTGACTTACCCAGCTGCTATAAACTACAAACCAAACTCATCAGACATGTTTCTTCATGCAGACAACAATGCAGGCCACAGGTTCCACTGCATACAGCTGCACCTTTCTGGTCCTGGCACTGTCTTGACAGTTGGAAAGTGCTGCCAAGCATCTGAATGTCTACAAGGTGGACAGCTGAGAAAATACGAGCAGTCTAAGCCATGGAGATAAATACCAGACATTGAGTTTTCATTGTAGTTCTTCATGCTAAAACTGAACCAGTGTAATAGTTGATAGGATTAGCTTTCCTTCCCCAAACTGTCTTTCTTAAGCCAAAGTTTGTCCTGTTCTAGAAAATGTTGCTTCCCCAGTTGCTTGGCTTAAATTTGATGTACTTCCTGGCTGAGGAAGGAAGCACAGGAGGACTCTCAAGGTGGGGTATCTCCTGAAGCACCTCTTCGTAGAGTTGCAAATACCAGGCCTCCACCTTGCTGCTTCTGTTTTTCTTCCCTGTCCCTATTGAGTGTTATCACAGCTGATGTGCCATCTGTACAGAACAGACTGCTGGCTCTTTCCCTCACCCCACACCCTCTGCAGAGGCAAGGGGCTGGCAACCGGCTGCGACAGACGTGCAAAAGGACAAGGTGAACGTCACAGGCAGCACCAAGAAAATCCAGCCAAAACCCTGTTCCATATGGGGAAAGTGTGCTGTCAGCTGTTTGTCCTTCAGGGAAAGCCATCTCTGAAACTGCTGCTACTCTGGCTCTGATGCTAGGCAAACTCAGTCCCATCAGAGATGGTGAATATGGGGAAAGCAGCAGGTAACAGCATCACACTGGTACAAGGAATCTCGTGATGCTTTTACTCCCCATGATTATGCTCTTAGCAGCCAAGCAGGGTGGAGTGTAACGAGCAAAGGTAGATGAGAAAGGGAAAACAGCTGAGACAAATGATGTTTAAATGTGATGGCTCATTAAACAAAAGCTCTCTGCTATGTTTCCTTCCTCCATATAAACAGAAGGGACAATGGCCATAAGTAAGAGGCAACCCGCTGACAATGAGAAGGATTTATAGGAAGTAATGCATTTAATTTAGCAGATGCAACACCAATGGGCAGAGAGATATTTTGCATCAAGTAACTCAAGGAGTTTTGCAATGCTTTTGCATAAGGCTGAGGGCTTTTTATTTTTTTTCCATCTGAATCCTAGGGGGCTTCCCACTGTTTGAATAGCAAGGAGCAGTCCTGTTTTTCCCACACATTTGTACCCCTGCTGTCTCCAGGAGATGTTATGGAATGCAGAAATAAGGGCAGCACAGGCTGTGGATCTCATAGGAATGCATTTGTGATCCTGTCTGTCCTGGCTTGCTTATGCTTGCTCATGGGGCTCTGAACCTGACCAGATCCTGGTGTGTCTTGCGAGCTGTAGGCCTTAAGAGACTTTGAGAAGTTATCCTAAGCAATCTCCTTCAAAAAGGCATGGGGTGCTTTACCAGCATCCATCCTGAATAACCCGCTCTCAAAGCATTCAAAGTGACAAAGGCTCTGCACCTCTGTGAAGCTGTTCCAGTGTTTTGTTGACATTGCCCAGCTTGTCAGCATATTGTCCTATACAGCCAAGGTAGGGTAGACAAAATGTTTCCTCCCTCTTTGTCAGAGCTTTTGTATTGATTTTTAACAGACTGCCTTTCAGCATTCCAATGACATGAATGAAAAGGTCTCTGTAGTGTTCATCTGTCTTAGAAGACAGTTTATCATATTGAAGTTTCTACCGTGTTATTTATGAGAATACTAGGCAGTAAGTAAATGGTCATCAGGCATGAAATTCCTGATTCGTCAAGAATTTCCACCGGTAAGTTCTTGAGCTGTGAAGCTGGCCCAGCAGTCCAGGAAGAAAAGGAGGAAGGGCCCTAGGCCTCATTGCCAACTCAGAATTTGTCAGAAATGAGGAAGAGCACATGATTACTTCTGATATTAGGACTTCTTAGATGGCAAGAGAAGAATATCTTGACTGCTGTTTTCTTTTTGACCATACTCCTCTGCCTGAGAACCCTAGTGTACTCAGAAATTACATTGCTGTGGACTAATTTACCCACCTGGCTGCTGTAGAAAGTATGTTGCCAGCTTTCTCCATAAGAAAATATCTTAGGAGCAAACTCAGAAGTGCCAGATTTAAACAATCTATCCTTTATCTTTTTATTTATTTATTTATTTATTTATTTATTTATTTATTTAGGAAACTAAAGAGATTCTAGAATTCCCACTGAGATGGGAGTGCACAGCAGCAGTGCTATAGGCCCTTTTGTCTCTTGCATAGTGCACATGACTGTGCTGACATCGTAAACCACAGTAAAACAACCAACTCTGTTCTAATTGCTGCAACAGAAGGTCCTCTGTCTCCCAAACATCATTTGATCTAAGAGGGATTGAACTGACTTGAAAGCACCTTTCATCTGTACCCTCTCTGTTCCAAGTGAGGAGCTTGCACCACTGGAATTGCCTATTCACAAAAAGTCATGGGAAGACAGCAAGCAAAATACAGCATCCGTATGGAGAGCATTTATTGGTTAAGAGGTGGCAACTCTGTGGAGAGGAGAAATACTGCTGAGACAGTTAATTTGCAGTGGGACTGTATCTGATATTTAGTGGATGCCAAAATATTGCAGTTGAGCAACATCTCGTTTTGTGCATACAAATCAATGATACGATTGGTTGCCCATAGACAGATTTTTGTTTAGAATTGCTGAAGCCCCATTGCCTGGATGACATGAGCCAGAGAAACTAAAGTCTCGCTGATTATGATGTTACAAAGCAACCTGAGACTGCAAAACAGTAACCTACATATATGCTATCCCTGGCTGTATCTGCACACTCACTCCTGAGCTGCAGACCTCACCTTGGCATGCACTCTGTCCATCAAGAGCAGCAAGCTCCTATAGAAAGAAGTTACCAAAGCATAATCTCTGTTTCTCTGGGAACATCGGCTAGGGATTTGAGAACAGTCCTTCCACTTCGTTTCACACCAGCAGAATGGATAAATGATCTGGAAAACAAGTCATGAGCTGGTATCTCTTCTGAATGATGTATTCACAAAATATTCAGTCCCAGACTGTTAGTATGGGCTAAGTATATGCAAATACGGACTTCTCTTAAATCTTGCACCCACCTTGCTTATCTTGTAAATGACATCTCACTGCCTCGCTGTGATGCATTTCCTAGATCTTCCTTAGTTCTTTCCAGATGGTCTATCTCCAGTTTCACGTCTACCGATGACCGTATTTTCTTCATGCAGCTGTTGAAAGCAACAACCACTGTGACTGATCCCAAATGTCTCCCCACGGACAACTCCAGGGGGCCCCTGATGACAAACAGCTTTTTGGTGCTCATTCATGTTCTGCTGACGTTTAAACCCACCAAGAGTGACCAGAACAAATGGGACCTGACTGTCTTCATAAATTTCCTCGAGTGCCTTGTGGGAAGCAGAACATGTTCTTGCCAACGACCTCTGAGACTGCAGTATAAAAATAACCTAGCGCATTTAAAAAGCAACAAGAGGGGAAGGATGCATTTTATGTCAATTCAGTCAAAAAGTCCTCAGAATTAGTTGCCTGAAGTGTTTGGGAAAGCTGACAGAGTATAATAGCACAGAGACTATTTTCTTGCTTCTCAGCAAACACAGCATTAATCGTCTGGGCTTAATATAGCCTTCCACATGCCAAGTGGGTGCAAAATTATGGCTAGTATTAGAAAACCACTTACCATGTGGACAGGCTTAAAGCGCAATAAGCTGTGGGGTGTAGATGCAGATGGAGTGTGCCTAAGGATGTGCTGTGACCTTGAGAATTGTACGCCGTGTCTTTGAAGATATAGTGCCTCTTTATTATGGACCCTGACAGAGATGGAGTCCTTCATAAGTGGAGGTGCATGGAAAGACTTGGATTTGGAGTCAGACTTGAACTTTGGGATCTGAGCATATCTACAGATTTACTGGAATTTGTTTGATATACCGTCGTATCTGTATGAGTATGTGTAAACCAATATACACCAGGATTGTTCCAAGGAAAGGAATCCACAGTTCTAGGCGTTTACAACAATATCACATATAGAAATAGCACAAATCTGTAAGCATCCTTTATGCTCTTCTGTACCCAGCCTGGTTCGGTTGATGTGCCTTCTGCCAAACAGCTACGTTAATTTTGATAGAAGTGGAGCAGAAATATGGCTGAGTATCTCATCTGAGACTTTGCCTTAGCTTTTGAAGGATGCAGAGTATTACAAATAAGGTCAAACCCTTTAACACCCTGTACTGTAACATCTGTACAACACAGCTTTGAGGCTTTTGTTCCAGTGTTACTACCTAGTAACGTAGGCTCAATCATTCATTGCTTATGGAACACTTTTTTTCCTGTACACAAATTGCATCTCAATCTTATTGTCTCTCCGTAGATTTTTTTGAACGTTATTAATGAACAACTTCGTCTAATGAGTTACAGGTTTTGCAGTAAATTCCTTGTCATTCCTGCTGTAGTTGGTCTCCTTCATTATGCAGAGATCTCTCTCTGTGATCTTCGACGAGAGGATTCATTTTAAGAGCACAGTGATAAATCTACTGTTGGTGAAGTCTTTTGGACAAATGTGAATCCTTGCTAAAATTAGAATACATTCAGCCTATCATTTCCATAGTTATCCAGATACTGACATACAATGACAAGCAGAAGACTGATTCACAAATCAGGATTTTCAATAATCACCCATCACTAGTATTTAGATAATTATGTCTGTACTGGATGTTACGACACGTCTATCCTTCCTACATATATTGTCAGTTACTGAGACAGCTCTTTTTTGCTACTAAAATATACCTTTTCTGCCTTAAAACTTTACAACAAGTGTGCAGATTTATGTGCAGATTTCTCTTATTACTGAGCCACGTGGTGCTTTGGTGAAAGTGACAGGGCTTAACTTGTATGGATTAATGCTGAACCATAAGCACAGAAGATGCTGCCTGTGGTTCCTTGTCTGACTTCTGGAAGGATGAAAGGCTTTGCAGCAGGGCTGGAATTGAGAGAAGAAATGAAAAGGAAGGGGAAGTGAGAACATCCCAGTCATTTCTAACTGTCGTCTTCTCTCATTACTGACCAAATTCTGGGAGGTCTCAAAATGCCCTTTCTCCTGCTTTGATCTGTGCTTCTGCAGATGTCACTGAGGCCTGCTAAGCTGAGGGGAACGATAGAAGTCTCAGTTCCCAGCTAGGAATTGGAACTGGATGCATTTTCCTTGAGAATGGAGATGGTGCTTAGCAGGTCCTGGTGCTTGGTATCAGATTCAAGAGACAAAGCCTTGGTGGTGTTCCTCTGTACCCTACCAGCTAAAGGTTGCCCACTATGCTCCTTTCTCTGGAGGATGCCATTCCCACTGCTTTCACCTCTTTTCCTCCCCATGCCAGTTAAGCTTTTAGGTGAGGCTTTTAGGTGAGGGCGAATCACTGCAGATATATGTTCTCTTCTGAGACTCGCCCACTGTTTGGCTTAATTAATCCTGACATGTTGCTGTTGTTATTAAAGAAGAAATGTCAAGAGAAATTAGATGAGCTGGTAGCATGAGAATGGTGGAAGCCAAGAGTGCACAGCACCTCACTTTCCTGCAAAACTTTAGTTGCCCTTCCAGCAAAGGCAGCATGGGTCTGAAATGCTGTGACCTGTGTCGGCTGGTCTTGGCATAGTCCCCTTGCATAGAGACCCACTGAGTGGACAGTGAGGAGCCAAGCAGGGCTGGAAATATGGCCAGCAGCAATGGGCATGGCTGGGCTTTTGCAAGAGTAAGGACAGTCCTGGGTTACTGCATGTCTTAGGGTCGCTGTGCTCTGAAATACAAGGCTGCAGGAAACTGTGACTTAGCTCCTCTGCTCCTCAGGGAGGAGAGGAGCACTGCTGAGTGGCTCCTTTATTTTCTCTTATTCTATCAGCACCTTCAGCTGCTGCTTCTCACTGTTTACTTCACCTTCTATTGACTGGAATGATTTTATACACCAATCAATTTTGCTGGATTTATCAACAGCTTTCATGCTTTTTTTTTTTTTTTTTTTTTTTTTTTGTTTTAAACAACCTTCATATTTTGATGTTCCATTAGACCATTGAATCTGAGCTCTTTCCTTTCTGCAGTGATCTGACTTTAAAAAATGAGAAGCTGGAGTAATAATACGCAGTGCAGCTGCACAATATGGATGCATTGTAAATACTTATTTCTCCCTGTATGAACATCTCCCCCTCTGTGCTTTCCTGTAGGACTTGTAGCTTGTAAGTCTCCAGATGCCACAAGCCTGGAATAGAATTTCCTATATGGAGAACTGACTCTGACACTTAAACATTGCTCAGAGTTCAGCATTGTTTTTTCTGCAGTGTGTCTTGGGCATGCAAGCAAGTACAATTTTTCTTCTGCTTGATGCATTGGCAAAGAAGTCTCTTTGTTCTACCACAGACAGGCACTTACTTGCCAAAAGGATGTTACTCATGTTTCAATATTAAGAGCAAGACCTTCCCGTGGCATGGCATATCTGTCTTGCAAAGTTCAGAAATATTTGGCTTATAGTAAGTGAAAGGAATGTATTTCCTCTGTTTTGAACCCACAGACAGCACATCTAATTGCACGTGTCTGAGCTTTCTGTCCTGTTGTGTCTGTGCTGGGCTTGGTGCTGGAGTGCTTCTTTGGGGCTCCTTGAGGGAACTAGCCATGGGCTGGGTTGTGTCCAAGAAGCAGAGGAGAAACTAAGAAAGCCTAACACAAACAGTTAGTAACTTACTGAGGATCTGTATTGGCAAGGTGTCTTGACGTCAAGTACAGTATCTCTGCACATGTGTAACCTCAAGGGGTGTCCCTATTCAAGAGGAGATCTTGTCATGTAGCAAGGTGCCATTTAGGAGAGCTGAAATGGGGGGTTTCGGGCTCCTCAGTATTTGTGGGCTCAGATGTTTGACTAATAGTTGCTTTTTTTTCGGCTCATACTCAATTGGCCTTCAGCTGTTGTTTTAGCCCTCAAGTTTGAGGCAGATTTGTGGTCATTAACATGTCTTAGCAAAAGTGTTGTCAGTGCTGTTGCTCACTGTCCTCTGTGTAAGGCCTTGTCTGCAAAGGCAGGTGAAAGGAGGGATTTGAGGGAAGGAAAGTGGTAAGGAGGAGCAGGGGGAGCTCGCAGTCACATCTTGCAGTCCAGCGGAGTCACAAATCAGATATATTTCAATGACCCAAGCTGTCCATGACTTAGAAAGAGGCTGTACTAGACTACAGCTGCTAGTTCAAGGCATTTCAATGCAAGCACACACAGGGCCCCGTGGTGCTTTTGAGCTAGGCTTCATCTTGTGTATCAGATTAGTTTCTACCTGAGCAGGTGAGATGCAGAAATCCTTGGAGCTCGGAAGCCCCTCTACATAGAGTGGAAGCCCTTATCCTTCCCTTCACTGCCATTGGGTTGGGCACAGCAGTCCGCTGCTGCAAGTGTGGAGTGTGCTGCATTGGCAATCAAACAGTTTTTGGTCTGGGGTTGATGCCAGTTGACTTCACCTCAAGCATCTACAGGTGAGCAGAGGTTGCTGTACTAATAGGAAAGACAGCTGCTCCAACATGCTGCCAGTTGTTGGGATTTACCAGCCCTGTCAATCTGCCAGAGAAGCTGTGAATGTTTTGTTCCTCAGCCTGAGCTGTATAAAATCATTCATGTTATCAACCAGTTGGTTGCCTTAAACTAATCTGTTTGGTTTTGTGCTGTTTTTTTTCCCCATTACTTGAGTCTGGGGAGCTCCTGTGAACTGCTCTCCTAGAAGTCCATTGGATCCTAGTGTTCTTGCAGGGGGAGCAAGAGCAAGCTGATGTACATCTGTGTTTCCACTGTCAGGGCTGTCTGAAAGAAGACACGTTTCCATTGCCTGAAACCATTCTCACTCACAGCCCTGCCCTGGATTAGTGGAAATGAAGCAATCTCCTTCCACCTCGAGCACTGCCATGCCTGTTAAAAGTGGCTTAGATCTGCTTTTTAATTTCTGATTTTCTTAGAAACTTAGCTTGGGTCACAAGCAATTTCCAGATCTTGAGTGATAGCAAAGGAGAGGAGCCTTCCACTTAATGTAACCCCAGGAAAGTTTTATGGTGGACAAGCTCCAAGCAAAATGATTGAAAACATGAATATTCATAGCCATTAAAGTCAAAATACAGTAGGGATGGCCTCATAGCTTAGAACAGTGAGTGCAGTAGTAAGAAGTGCTGTAAATGAACATCCATGAGCAAAGAAAGACAAAGTTTATTTAAAAATGTACACTGACCCTAGATTATTCACTCAGATGCAGTTTCTCCTTAGGTCAACTGGGATAGCAGTGGCTGGAGTGGGAGAAGGCAAAGCAAAAGGTACGAAAGAAAAGCCATAGAAAACATTCTTTCATGTTTCACCACTTGTGCTAAACTATCAAACACCTTCTTGGAGGGTAGGAAGATGTGATCTTTATAAGATGAAGCACCCTCTGGCAGCGACAGTGACAAGTAGAGTTGCCCCCGAGACTTTCCATGTTTGTTCTGAGGGGTGCCCTGAGGCTGGTTTCTCACTGTTGTATTACAGGATCTCCTGGAAGGAACGAGGAGGACCCCACCATTCACTGAGAGACTGCAAGGCTGTAAGAGTGGGAGGACCTGGCTGGGTCAGGAGGAAAGACTTACTGGCGGTTCTCCTGCCCTCATACCTGTGCATTAAAATAAACCTCTAGGAGTCAGCTATCATTAGTGTCTCAACAAATCACGCTAAGATTTGGGGAGCAGTTCCTCTGGGCAGTTCAGTAAACTTGGACTTTATTAGACATCTTCCAGAAACTCTGCAGAGTCTTTGCACATTTACTTCAATGTTATTAATTTACAAGTGTTGCCTTCAATTAAGAGAGTCTGTTAACTTGTAAAACTTTACTTATTTACACTGTTTCTTGGAGATGGACTTTCTCAAAGTGTGATGATGATGTGCTTAGGCATTGCAAATCCTCTTGCTGCTTTTGTCAACAGACAGGCTGAGCGCATTAATCAGAGACATGCACATTTCCTGACTTGGGGCTCTCACTGCAGGGCAGAGACCTGCAAGGCACCACCTTTCCCTCAAGTCTGAAGGAACTGCATATGGACATCAGCCTTTCATGGGGCTTGGAAACCCCACTGGAAAGGCAGCAGCAAATCAGGGAGTTTCTCAGAAACTCTATATGTAAGATGCAAGATTATGCTGTGTTAGCTTCAAAAGCAAAATGCTCTCCCTAAACCATTTGTTTCAGCTCAAGGCAATTTTCTTGCGCCTTACACATCTCTACCTCACGAAGCTTCAGCGGGGCAAGGAACAGGTTTGGGACTCAGTGTTCTCCAAATCACTTTCCAGCTGAATGAAAAATTATAGTTCAGAAAGGAGACACAAAGTGAGGTGGACTGGGAGTTTTATGACCTCAGGGTTGACTGGATGATCTTGAGAAATGTCCGAAATACTCCTTGCTTGCCTAGGAACCTCCAACTGTTTTCAGCCTGAGCCAGTTATGCAACTCTGTGTTACGTGCATGGCAAATGTGGTAGGTAAATGCAGCTGATCTGGGAGGTGCTGGTATACCTCAGTGGTATGAGGAATTTGGCATGATTTCTGCCCTGCCCCAGCCAGATGTGGTATTCATCCATGTGTCTGCTGCAAGTGAGATTTAAGAAAGAGGAACTTCTCTTTTCCACAAGTTACAGAGATTTTGCTCTGGGCACTTGGTGAACCCTCATCTCCCAGACCAGCAGACACTTTATGATGTATAAAATGAGCGGCTTGAGTCCACCCAGCAGACTGGGAAATCCTGCTTTTGTGTTGGATTCAGTGAACCAGTACTGGGCAAGGTGAACCCACATGCTAGCTGGGCAAGAAAGCCACTGCCTCAGGTGGTGAGAAATGAGGATTACATCTGGCTGCCCAAGCAGACAGAGAGACACACAGGGTTTAGCATTGGTTGCATAGGAATGATTTTTTACTCCTTTTGACCCCATGTCTGACTGTCTGTCCACTCAGACTTCTTTATGTGTTATTCACAACATTATTTTGTGTATTGACAGCTACCTTCTTTGAAAGCTGCAGGGAAGGGATAACTCACTGCCTTCCTATGTGGCAAATGCCAATAATGAAATTGGACTCAACAGGTTTCCCTTTCCTGAGAGCTCCGTGGTTTCACGAATGTGTTACTAGCATGTTAGCTTTTGCCACTTGAAGGGCTTTGCCCTTTGGTGTCAACATAAAAGCAAAGTTTTCCAGCCCTTCCCATAGATAATTGTTCTATAGGTGTCTGTGCAAATTCCAATCCATGTGTTAATGTGCATGCAAGGATGTTGCTAGGGAACTTGTGAGGGCTAAATGAGGAAATGCTGTTAATAGAGGCAGGCATAGAGCCTCGAAAGTCTTCCTTTGCAGCTTTGCTGCTGGTTGCTGTTATATAAACAAGGCTGATTGTGAAACTGGGTTGAGTCGTCTCTCATGTCAATGGGCCTTCTTAAATAGAAGCCAAAAAAGCCTTAGTTTGGTTCCTGTGGTAAGGTCCTTCTGTAGCTCCAGCCCAGGCAAGCTACTGAGCATCATCTGCTTTGGGAAGAGAGTTTGGTAAATGCTTTGAGTGGGGACTCTGCTCTGCCTCTTTTCTCTGTGCATATTTGGCACTCACTGGTGGGCAATTGCGGACCTTTCTTGAGCCCCAGATTGGGGAAGCATTTTCCCATACTGAAAATACTGAGCAGTGTCTAGAGCAAAAAGTGGAGTGACTTTCTGCCAGCGCTTTTGCACATCTTAGTGTTCAATTCAGCTCTAATGTAATCTTGAGTGAGAGGTTTTTCTCCCCTCTTCTGTACTGTAGGAATTTTATAGACCCAAAAGATGCAAAGTTAGCAGGGAGTGCTTAAATCATATATTTAGAAGAGGCCAAAAACTTTTGGCTCAGATTGCATATAGATACGCTTAATACATGATCTTCCCAAGTGAAGTCTTCTTCTTTTTCCTTCCTAAAGGCACGTGATTTCTGTAACAAGGGTTGATCATGTTGGGTTATGGAGTGCAGAGCTTGCCATCTTTCAGAGGAACATGAAACTGCATACACTAAGTATTTCCCAACCACTGTGAAAATTAGGGCTGACAATCCTGGAATCCTGACTTACTGCCAATTGAATTTGTGATATTCTCCTACTTCAGTTTCTCTTTGACCTTCCTAAATGCATACTATTTCTCCTCATGCCATCTCTTGTTGCATTTCTTTTATTAGAAACAAGAACAACAAAAAGTAGACTGAACTCCAGCTGAAGACGTTTTCTTTGGGAAAAACCATTTATTCTCTCAGCCAAGAGCAACCTGCTGGTGCTTGGTTTTGGTTGAAGAAAGAAAGTGTTTTGTGTGTTGTGCTGTATGAATTAGAGCAAGCTGTGCACCAGATAAGCTTTTTTGGGAATGAGTACGGGTGGAGTTGTTCCCCATAAGTCCCAAAGTAAGCTCACCTATATGGCTCATCCTAAAGGAGCTTTGAGAACTCTGTAGCCCATCACATGCAAACTGCTGTTGCAAACAAGCAAACAAAAACCTTGAATATTTTAGTGCAGTTAAAATGTTTGTTGAAACAATTCTCCACTTCCCTGCTCCCTAGTGTTCAGCTCCAAAGATTTTGTTTTGAATCTTAACTAAGGCTTTGCGTGCCCAAACGATGCTCTGGTTTTTCCATTTCTTAGCTGATCTAATAAAAAATAATTCCTTCCCCTGTAAACTTTGCCTCATTTACAGCCTAAAGCCTTCACAACTGCAACAATAGAACCACTGTGAACACGGTTGCCTCCGTTTCAATGGATCCAACTGTGGAGAACTCAAAGAGAATTAGCTGTGCAACCATTTAAAAATGACTCAAATGCATTTCTATCACAAAAATGTCATAGCATTAAAATCATGAGTCTTTTCAGGGCATGTGTCCCTTTAATGCAGCTGGGAATTGCCCTTCTGTAATAGCATGAAACTCTCATTTCTAACCCTTCATGACCATCAGGCATTAAAGATGAGAGAGTTTTTGTTGTACAGGGTTTTTGTGCCTAGAAAAGCACCACTTGCCCAAGGCTCAATCTGAATCTTGTCTGTCCTGAGTGGGGATGATTTTGGGGAGAAATGCTTTGAAACCAATGAGTTATTTGTAACATTAGAATACATCTCAGTGAAGAGGGATTAATGGATAGAGCAGAGCTGAGCTGGTGAAATATACATGATTAATTCAGTTTTGACAGGATTATATAATTTATAGCCTGGAAAACACCTCCAATTAGGCGTATCACATTCTTTATTTGTGTGACTGTAAAATTGAGAAATACTACACCTGAATGTCAGCTCCAGCATGCTTGTTGCTGTACAATCAGAAACAAAGATACGGTGTGAGAGACAGCACCTGAAACGTACTGAGACTGTTTTGGAAAGCAGTGCTGCTCACTAGTGAAATATTGGACTTGTGAAACTTTTACACGTAATGAATTCCTGATCATTTCCCTAAATTCCCCAGTTTTTGTCTTCGTGGCTGTTCCCTCCCATCATGGAGGCCAGGCTTGGTCCCAGGAACAAGAAGAGGAAGGCTTTTTAGGAGGGCAGGTGAAGAAGTGTGAAGATGGATGTCTGGTGATGCTGTAGATGATGGGATTTTTGGGTGCTGAGATCACCAGATGTTGAAGTTTTGCTTGTGAGGCCCACGTGTGTTCCTGCCTTCTGGTGGGCTGAAACTGCAACACAGGAGTGCAAGTCTGTTTGTAAAGTAAGCCACCTGTCTCAATCGGAAACAAGCTGCTGTGCCTCATTGCAGTCATAGCCAAGGGGATAAGGAAAACCAGCTGGCTGGAGCTCCTGGCTCCTGTGAGGGCATTAGCTACTCTTGTTGTGTGTCCATGTGTAGCGGCCTGGTGAAGGCACTGAGGGAAAGCAGGCCTAAGTTAAACTGCCCATTCACACTCAACAAAATTGTTAAATGGATTTCAGCCCAAACTCTTCATTGCTGTCACGGCACTGAAGACCTCGCTTGCTGTACTGGCAGGATGTGCAAGGCTGCTGTGGGAGCTCCGCTGTGCACCTCATGTCGTGCCTGGGGGCTCCTGTTCACTGCACAGTTTGTACTCTCCGTGTTAGTGATTTAGGAAGTATCGCTGCATAAATCATCATGCAGGGAAATAACTTCGTATCTCTGCCAAGTGTCTGTTTTCCTGTAGTCTTCCCTGGTATTTCAGACTGGAATGGTAATGAGCAGAGAAGACTGCAGTGCTATATTTGTGTGGAAGTGAGAAGTGAGCCAGCTCCTTAAGGGTTCATTTATTGGGCTGCAGGCCAAGGCATCTCCTGGCCCTTGATTGCATGTTTCTTGCTGCATTTACTTAATCTATTGCCGAAGGTTTGAAATTTTGTCTCTAACATCATGAATGCATAATTGCATAGCTCTCTGGTTTTAGTAGCAATACATAACACGGGGTGGGGCAAACAACACTATCAAATAGTTGCAAGTATTATTTGTCTGGGGAGCATGAAGGTCTGCCCTGGGCTCTGGAATCCTTCTGGTAGAGGTAAGATAAGGACTATGTACCTGTCTCATCGCAACATCAAAGTCAAATTTATGATGTACTTCTGAAAAATCTGGTTTGCATCTGCTTGCTTTTGCCTTCCTAGAGAAAGCCAGCTGCCTTGTTCTCTTTCAGGAGAAGGATTCATCCTTGGAGATGACACCGCCTTGAAACTTGTATAGAACATAGTATCCCTGGTAACTGGAGTCGATGAAGAAGAAATCTGTGGCATGTTAAACCAGGAGTTGAGGGAGTGGGGGTGGATACTTCAGAAAAAGCATATGCCACACTAAGAAAACTTTAGTTGGTTAGCAAGCCCTGTGCCATTATGAACTTGCTGTGATTCTCTATGCATTTGATCAGACTGAGATCAAGTACTATTGCAGTGCTGTATGGGTTCTGATTCTCTACCACATGCAAACAAGGAGAAGATAGGGGACTTGGGCTTCTTCAGCCTGAAGGAGAGAAGGGTTAGGGGACCAAACAGCCATCTGCCCTTGCATACGTGGAGGTCATCAAGAAGGCAGAGACAGGCTCTTTACTGAAGATAATGAATGGCTGGAGCAGGTTGCCCGGAGAAGTTGTGAAGTCTCTGTCCTTGAGGTTTTGAAGAAAGGACTGGCCTAAGCCCTGAGCAGCCTAGTCTGAACTGAAGGTTGACCCTGCTGAGATTGTTAATTTGCCAATTACTCCTTTTCTTCCCCTCAACTTAGTTGCCTTATAGGCAACGCTCTTAATTCAAAGCTTTAAGAAAAAAAAACTTAAATCCCTTCTCTATTGGAGAAGCACTAGGACTAGAATATCTCCACAAAAAGATGCAACATGAATAGAAACACTTTCTTTAAAAATTCAAGTTAAAAAACTTGAATCTGATCTATGTAAAAGCTCAATTTTGAGATGTATTTGTACACAGTGAATGGTACTGGGAGCAGTAACTAGGACTTTTCAGAATTTTTTCATATTCATATTCCAATTGCACCCCAAGAGGCCACTGGTAATAAGGCCCCCCCCATAGATTGGTCCAGTGCATGCCTTTGAAGAGCATACAGATGAAGAAAAAAGTGAATTTATTATTAAGGACTTAATTTAGCTAAATAGAGTTGAATGTGTGCTACCAATCCAAAAACTCCAATTGCTTTCCAGAAAGCCTGATCATCTTTAGTTCTTCAGCTGTGCGTAAAGGATTTTGTGTTCCCCCAGAAGAACACACAGTCTCTAGCTGACCAGCACCCACTTGCTTCTACCTCCTGTCTTTTGAGAGCTCCCGTTTTTCAAAAGGATAGCCTTGGTGCAAGTCACACGTTCCCTGCTCCTGATGCAGCAGAGGGAAATGCAGGCATGGTGTGATAACTGAGACCTTGAAAGAAGGGACAGAGGATGCGTTGCAGAGGAAAGCAGGAATGGTGTGATAAGATAGAGGGTGCAGGATAATTGCTTGCTAGAAATGAGATGAAGAAATGTGGGGCTCAAAGCTGTGCAAAAGCAGTCCTAGGGTTATCAAAAATAAAATAGAGCAAATTCCAACATGTGTAAAACTCTCTCTAAGCAGTAAATTTGGATGCAGTGTGGACTTATAGACTGAGGAAGAAGGAGTAAAGTGTAAAACATTGCTAGAAAATGTATAAAAACATCTCCATATAGACCTTAGATGGAGGGGAAAGAACACATCAGCACCATCCTACTCCCTACAAAGAGAAAGAAAGGGTGTTTGACAGCAAAAGTGTAAAATAATTCCAGATGAATTAGCACTCACATTTTTTATTTTTATTTTTTAGGTAATAATATTCCTTCTTTTCTTTTTTCCTGCAATAATGAGATCTGGGCAAATAATAATTATTTTATTAGATTGTTAAGATTTCAATTATGCTGACAGCAGATTCTTACACATAAGGTCTATTTCCATATTGTCTGTAATGAGATTTTGAATGCAGTGACAGCAGTCAAACAGCTGAGAGATAGCTATGAAAAAAGAAACAAAACACCGAAAACCAACCAAACAGAAAAGAAACAGTGACTGGAAGGGGTGATAACTTCCTTGGGCTCTGGTTGTGCCCTCCAGCATGAAACAGGTTCTCCTGTCCTCTGGAAATGCAGTATCCCACTAGGTCAAGCTCCTTTTGGGATGATGCTTTTTGGGTAAACCAGCAAGTGAGAGGAACCAGAGACAGCCACCAGCTGCAAGTCAGATGGCACTTAGGGAAGTATGTGAGATGCAGCTTTCCTCTGAAGATGGAGGCAAGCAAACATTTAAATTACTGATTCTGTTACTGAACTCAGGGCTCTGTGTGCTATGTTTGTCCTTTTCCATCTTTATTTCCTTTTTCCTAATGTGAGAGGGACCCAGTTAAGATCCCCAAGACCAGCCTGCTGCGTTCTGTGCTCAGTCTATGGATATGCTCAGTCTTCGCCGTGTTGCAGCCACGGCCCCAAAACTGAGAAATTCTTTTGCCACTGTGATCCGTTCCGTCCCAGACCATTTTGCTGAGATAAGCAGACAGGCAAGCCGTGTGGTAGGTTTTGTACTGCTGAGCGAGGCACCTCGCTGAGACCACTGCTCTCATTTCTCATACTGTACCCGTATTGTTGTCGAAAGCATTCATTTGCATTCACCTTTAGGAGTTTCATTTGCATAATCATTTTTCTTGCAAGGCTTCAGAACTGGCTGATCTGGACTCTCCAAAATATCTTAACTGCGCTTTTCAGTATTCACACAATGCGGTGAGATAGAACAAAACAATCTTGTTGTGTTACCATAGAGACATGCAGGGTCCAAGAAGGGTTCCTGCTCAAAATCGGACTGTTAAAGGGACAAGAGGCTGTTAAAATTTGATGGAGGGTTTAATCCTTGACCGGGCATTGGTATAAATCAGCTCAGTCTGGGTGAAATGAACTGGCAGTCCCCGTGGCTTGCCTTACAGACAGCACTCCTCGGTCCAGCTGGCCCAATGGGGCTGTCGTCTCGGTAGTTTCAGCAAAAAAAAGGAGACGGAGGGAGGGGGGAAAGGTCCAGGAAATTCACTTGAAAATGTTAAATCACTTTACGCTTTTCCTTCATTTCGCTCCTCCTTTTGATTTGAGTGCTAATTAAGAGATTTCCCTTTGCACTTAGCCAACCAAACTTTGCTTTTTAAGCATACATTTTTTAAGCACCGCTAAATGAGGTGCTGGGCTGACAGCTCCACTCTGGAGACCCAAGTCCTGCTTTCCCAGTTGCAGGCATAATAGTGGGACTATGGCTGCATTACTGCACTGACCTGCAGAAACCCTGCTTCAGGCTGAGAGGACGCTGCAGTCTATGAGCCTGACAAGTTGCAGTGTTGGTGCTGAAGTTGCCAGCTATAAAGATGGTTCTGTGGCGTGGAGGGAGAAGAAAATGCCTCACTATGTACATAAAGGGGAGCAAAAATTGATTGAGAGTAGATTCAGCAAGAAAACCTCGCAATTAACATTCTCTTTGCTTGGGACTCAATGTCTGGGCTCTCTATCTGAGCATGAGAAGGGTGCTCACAAGCCTTACTAACCAAGCCCTAGTACAATAGGGGAAAGCGGTGCTCTGTCCTATGGTTGCTTACTGTAATGGGCTCTGGAATCACAGTCCCCGAACTGGCCTTTATTTCATAATTCAATTTCTGCCTTTGTGAGGCTGCGGTGGGAGATTGGGAAAGGCAGACCTGCCTCATGTTAGAACTGAAGCCAAAAGCTTTCCAAAAGCAGCCCTCAGTTCAGGCTCTTTGGAGACTCTGGCTCCAGGGTTTGCCCCAAACTCTGGCATTAATGGAGCCACCTATGGCCTCGTTATGCTGTGAACATGATAAGGTCTCTAAGAGAGGATGATTCTGCTCTGCCTCTCTTTCTCTGAAACAAACCCTTTCTGATGTAGGCTAATGGGAATTGTGCACACCCTGAACTGTGCGGGGAGCCATGGAACACTGTGCCAAAGCAGGATGCTGAGCAGAGCTAAATTTGCCCACATCCAAGACTCTTTAACTCCTCAGGACAAATACCACACAGCCTGTGGTTACCGCTAAGCAACGGCAGGCGATGTTGTCAATAATAGCCTGGAAATTTGCATTCCTGTCAGCAGTGATTTACAGGGTGGTTCAGACTCCTTCCAGAACAGGTGAAAGGAAAGTCAGCTGGCATGGGCTCAGAACAGCTTCCTCCCACCACAGCAAATGCCACTGAGAGGAGAGATTTCATGAATCCGAAGCTGAGCATGGGCAGCTAGAGGTGTTAACCGGCAAGTTGTGTAGAAATGAAAGCTTATAGTTTCATCTCACATTGCTTTATTTTTATGTTGCTTCTAAAAGAGAAGGTTTGGCTTGTTCCCACGTTGTTCCCTGGTTTTTGGAGGGGTTGCCCTTGGGATGTGATTGGCTCCCTTTGTTGGGGGATCAAGGCAGACCCATAAGATCTTTAGCATTTGTCACATGGAAGCAATAAGGTGCATTTTCCCCAGAATTAACTGATTTTGATATGACAGGGATAAGTGGCATCATATTTTGTATGTGGAAAACCCCTTCCACCAGGGGAACTCAGCCTAAATCAACCTTTCAACCAATAGTGCACAACCCCTCATTGCTGCATGGGCCACCTATTTACGTATGAATACATTGCACCGTGGATACTAAATGGCTGAGTTGTCTGGTGCCTTGGTACAACAACAGCTATGCTGTAGCTCAGCTGCAGAGTGGTACAGACAAGATCATACTCCGGAGCCAAGCAACCCTCCTGAACCAGGAGCAGCAGTGAGGGTGCCACAGGGATACCTGCAGCACTCTGTGGGCTTGGCAGACAGTGCTGTATGCCTTTGGGTTTTCCATATTTCCTCAGGTACCTCTGGCTTCTCTAGATAACTTGTAAAAGTAATTTCTAATCCGGTATGTTACCGATAAAGCCACCATGAGCAAACCCAGGATGAAGAACAGCGGGCCGTAAATTCACTGGCACAGACAGTTCAGCCTCTTTTTTTTTCCCAGGGCGCTCTATTCATTTTTAGTCCCCATACAAGGAAAAGCGAGTAAGGGACTGAAAAGATGTTTTGTATAGCTACTATTTGCCAATGAACATCAAGCAGTTAAGAACTGTAGGAAGCCGCAGTATATTTTATTAGACCAGCGGATGCAATAAGGAAAAAAAAGAAAAAAGCGCAGTAAAGATGAGTTTTCAAGCATAGAAGCCCTTCTTCAGGTCAGTGTGCCCAGAAGCATACTGCTGTTTTCCAGCTACATCAGCTCTTCTAGTAAAAGTTATTGCTTCTCTATAGAAGTTATTGAGCCTCACATATCTTCAGACCATCACAGCTGCGGCAACGCTGCTACTCAACAAGGCTCTCTGTCTAAGATCCACTTTGTATCACAACTGCAAGAATATGTCCACATGAGTCCAAAACTTCAATGTATTTCTTCTCAGTTTTGCCATCTATTTATTTTCTGTCACAGCTGTGTGTAATAAATTCTTTCAGCAGTTCTGGAAAAAAAAATGGAAGAGTGATTGATTTTCATTTTCTGAGCTTTATGGGGTATGCTGCTTAGAAGACTTGTCATTACCACCATTTGCTGGTGTTTAGTGGAAGATTTAATTCACCTACTGTAATGATTTGGGGAAGTCTGTCGATGTACAATTTAGAAAGTTATTATGTAAATGGCAGCATTATGAAATGCTTTTATGAGGATGCAGAATCCACCATTTGCTAACAGGGGTTGCAGCGTGTCTGACAAGAGGCAATGGGCAGTCATTAACCACAGCAAGAGCTGCACGTCCAAGGAAAAGATCTAGCTGAAGTCTTGGGGAGAAATTTATTCCAAACATGTCTTTGTGGACTTGGTTTGAGGGAACGGGGCGAGAGGGAGATGAAGAACCTTAAAATGTTACGTTGAATGACATGCTTTGGTTCTGTAGACATACAGGGTCTCTGGGAGGGAAGCAAGAAGGGAGGAGAGCATGTTGTAGATTTTGTAGAGCTAAGTTTTTGTTTTAACTGCTTTCTGTTTTTTATTGAAAAAATATGGAGGCGGTTAATTGGGTGTGTCTGTGAAGGTCTGTCATATTTCTTTTCAGGTAGGATTAAAACAGGTCAATCTGCAAACTCCATTTCCTCTGTCAAAAGGAGATAACCAATTCCACAGTCTCTGAAGTTATTAATGATCAACGGAGTAAATTTTATCCATCTCTTTATGTCTTGGAAGGACACTTCACTGAAGCTGATTTTGATCAATTTATAAGCAATGTCACCTTCAATAAATTCCTATCTGACAATAGATAATCCAATAACAAGCTGGGAGACAGCAAAAGTGATGTAAGAGTTGGCACCTAACAGTGCTCTTGAACCCAACTGCATCCCCATTGGATTCTTTTAGAGCCATGTTAGGAGGAAAAAAAAGATAAAATAGAAGGACCTTCTTGGAAAAAAGCCTTATTTTCAAATTTGTTTCAGAGCGTTTTTCCCCAAGACATGAGAATTGCATTACTTATCATAATTCTTTCAAAGGAAAGGGAAGTGGTTTCATTTGTCTCTCCATGTCCTTGCCCAGCCTAGCATGTGAAGCCCTGGCAAGCATTTGGCCATCCACTGTAAGGATCCTATGGGCTTGGTAGTGATGCAACACAGCTGAACCTTCCAGTGGTCACTGATCACAGAGTCACAGATTCACAGAATCACCAAGGTTGGAAAAGACCTTCAAGATCATCCGGTCCAGCATCTGGTGCTTGAGATATTGCAACCATACCTCTTCTATCCACCTCCTCTATTCCATCAGTGCCAAGGAGGAGGCCTACACTCACTGATGGGAAAACAGACCCATGGAACAGCAAAAACATCTGCTCATAGCTCTAGCATCCAACCAGCTGAGTATGCTGCACTAGCTAAATAAATGTTTGGCATAAGTCTAATACTTTAGAGAAGGCTCAAGGGCAGCTCAAGTAGAAATTCAGAGTTCCAGGAACAATTTTGCATCACCCATGTCCTTTCTGTACTATCTGCAAGCTATTTTTGGAAGTGGCTGCAAGGTGGAGAGGGGGCCAGGGTGAGAGGACTGGCTGGTGCATCTGAAGACTGCTATTCCCTGGGGCTGCTCCATCCTTCTGCAGCAGATTGTTCTTTCAGTTGCTGCAAGAAGCAGCTAAAGTCACTTGCTGTGTCACTGTGTTATGCAGGTATGACTTAGTATCTGTTGCAGTGACCAGATCCTGAAGGTGATTAAAATACTTCTTGTTTCTACCACACTGAGTCAGAAGGGAGTCATTTGGGTCCACTCTGGGTAGAAATGCTTTCTGTGACCACCAGGCTCTTAATTCACTGAGCTCTTTAGGAAGCACATTAATTCAGCCACTGTACAGTGTACAGGGCAAACTGCTCTTCACTGTTTACCTGCCAGCTGATGCACAGCAGGGTACAGGAACAGTCCAAGGCGAGCTGGGATGTCATTTGGCAAATGCTAAAAAAAAACGCTTATTTCCATTAGATCAAGAGAGCTCCCAAGTCTTGGCAGATCAGGAAAGCAGTGTGGCACTGTGAGGGAGAATGTGCTGCTTTTCTTCTTTTTGCTTGGTTCATCCTTGCATCGCTTCATTCCTTGATGTTATCTGATGGAGTAAGGAGAGTGGCTCAATGCACCATGTGCACTTTTCTTGTGCACACAGTGCAGACTTTGGGGAAGGAGATTATGTTTGGACAAGAAACCTTCATAGAATCTCACTGTAGCTAGAAGTACAGCCACGGCCCTGCTTTCCTACAGGCACTCCACGTGTCACCCACAAGGATAGGGGGTCTCCTGTTGCCAATAAGAACAATAAGAATGGCCAATAAGAACAGTGTATTCCTCTACTCTTTTTTTTTTCTGCCTTAAAAATACAGAGGGCTATATGAAGGCAGAACTTGATCTATTCCAGTTAGATGGCAGCTAGTTTCCCAGTCCTTTCTTCTGTGACCGCCAACTTCTCTTTTCCCTGTTACTTGAAGTCATTTCTGATCTGCTGCTCCCAGGTGCTTTTGCTTGTCTTCTTCATTCCCATGCGCAGCTCCCCCCTTCTTGGTCACAAAGTGGCCATATAAAAGGTCAGTGTGGCTTTTGGAGCAACTGGGAAGACAGAAACCTGAGTAGGAGGGTCAGCTAGTCACAAGGTTGTTGTCAGCAGCTTTAGCTGGGAAGGAGATGTGAAGAAGCTGCAGGAAGGAAACCTTGGGTAGTGGAACGAAGCAGTTGTGTCCTGTGCTGAATTGTTTGTGGGTTTTCTTGCTTTTTTTTCTTGGTTCGAAATGAACCTGGTGAGACTTGGGCAGGGAGCTGGGCATGTGCAAGGCAAACTCTCTGCCTTCATCCTTTCCCCCAGATGGTGCCATGCATACCGGGTTTTGATAGTCTGGTTTTCCATGTGGCCTCAAGGACTGCAATTACTTAAGCTCGTGACCACGCATGACACAACTTCTTGGTGGTTCTTGTGTTATGCAGTGTTACTGGGCCCCAACTACAACTGCCTCATTCCTTTTGGAAATACCATGGTTCATTTTTAGGGGTTTTTGAACGCTCGTGTCCTCTAGACTCTTGCAGGCTGGTGTCGAGGTGTCCCATACCTTTAAACAATAAACCAGCAGCACTTACACCGGCCGCCGCAGCAGCGCCCGGTCCCGCACAGCCCATCCCGAAGCGTTCGCGATGCTCTGCCTCTCCCCATCCCCGCAGCAGCTCCTGGAGAGAAGCCCCGCGCTGCATCGCTGACCCGGAGAAGCCTCCGGGCCGCCACCGAGCACGGGCCAGATGGCCGCGGGGCCCCGCAGCAGCCTCCGGCCGGGCGGGGCAAGCCGGAGGCAGAGCCGGGGGGCGGCGGGATGCCTGACGGCGCGGCGCGGTTCGGCGCGGTGCGGGGGGTGAGAGCCGCAGCCCCGGCTGCGGGGGCGGCTCGGGGCCGCCAGGCTGCGCTCTCGGGCCGGCCGCGGCGCCTGGCGCTGTCCCCGGGCGGCCGGGGCTGGGGCACGGCGGAGCCCGGCCGCGAGCGGGCGGTCCCGGGACGGCGGCGGCGGCGCCCACACCCGCCACCGCAGCGGAAGCCAGGGCTCGACGCCCGCCGTGCCCGGAGGCG